>NC_081380.1:12877647-13180772 GCF_030684315.1 Stegostoma tigrinum
CAGCAAAGAAGGTTACCTCAGTGTACAACAGGACCTTGATCAGATGGGTTCATGGGCCACGGCGTGGCAGATGGAGTTAAATTTAGATAAATGTGAGGTGCTGCATTTTGGAAAGGCAAATCAGGGCAGAGCATATACACTTATGGTATTGTCCTGGGGACTGTTGCTGAACAAAGAGACCTTGGGGTGCAGGTTCATAGATCCTCGAAATTGGAGTTGCAGGCAAATAGGATAGTGCAGAAGACATTTGGTACGCTTGCCTTTATTGGTCAGTGCATTGAGTATAGGAGGTCATGTTACAACTACATAGGACATTGGTTAGGGCACTGTTGGAATACTGTGTGCGATTCTGGTCTCCCTGCTATAGGAAGGATGTTGTGAAACTTGAAAGTGTTCAGAAAAGATGTACAAGGATGTTGCTGAGGTTGGATGGTTTTAGTTATTGGGAGAGGCTGAATAGGCCGGGGTTATTTTCCCTGAAGCGTTGGAAGCTAAGGGGTGACCCTATAGAAGTTTATAAAATCATGAGGGCAAGGCTAGGGTAAATAGACAAGGTCTTTTCCTAGGGGTGGGAGAGTCAAAAACTAGAGGCCATAGGTTTAAGGTGAGAGGGGAAAGATTTAAAAGGAACTCAAGGGGCAACATTTTCATGCAGATGTTGGTATGCATTTGGAATAAGCTGCCTGAGAAAGTGGTGGAGACTGGTACAATGACAACATTTAAAAGGCATCTGAATGGGTACATAGACAGGAAGGGTTTACAGAGAAAGGGACCAAATGTTGACAAATAGGACTAGACTTATTTCGGGTATCTTGATGACATGGATGAGTTGGATGGAGGGTCTGTTTCTGTCTTTTATATGTCTATGACTCTATGACTCAAAAGTTAAAAGATCAAGCAAAACATTTTGTGCTCATCATCATTGAGGAGAGATCAGAAGATAAAAACTTTTCAGAAAAATCAATACCGAGAACAAAAATGCGAGGTACAACCCACCCGAGCTCATTGGCAAATCATTAATCTTTATCTGTTCAGATAGTTGGCTGAATAAATAGAAGCAGCTGATTTGTCTTTGGCGCTGCAGTTCGATGAGAACATTTCAGTTTAGCTTCTTCCAAAAAAGTACTGTTGGTGCCAGTGACAAAGAAAATGCAAAGTGAGCAGCAAAAGTTTTGGGCCATGACTGAGGATGTGGAAATGTCAGGTTCATCAGTCAGCCAACAACAAGGGCTGGCCAACCTCATCCACAAGTTAACAGAAAGAGCGTAAATGCATCCACACCGCAGAGATTCCAGAATTCTATGATTCTAACGCAGGTATTTCAGCAGATTGAGACTGAAGATTTTCTTGAACAAACTGGAGGTCAGTAGCATCAACTACAGAAGACAAGCAAATGTTCATAGATTAAGGAAATGGTCACAAATGGGCAGATCTGAAAATCCAGGTTACTGCTAGCAAGAAAGTGCTTGTTTCCATTGAGCAGCCATCCCCCACACTGGAAATCCAAAAGATTAATGATCCTCCCAGATCAGGTTATGAAATAACATTTGATTGAATGTGGCATCAAGGAACACTAGCAAGACTGGAGTCACTGAGAATCAGAGGCAACATCGCTGCTGTTTGGAGTCATTCCTGGTAAATAGGAAGCTGGTTGTGTTTATTGGAGGTCAGTCATCTCAGCTTCAGGACATGTCCTCAGGGTAGTGTCCTCGGCCTAAACAATTTTACCTGCTTCATCACTAACTTTCCCTCCATCACAAGGTAAATTTAAAGGAGTTACCATCACTGAATCGCCCATTATCAACATCTTGGGGGTTACCACTGACCAGGAACTCAACTGGACTCACCACATAAATACAAGATCAGGCCAGAGGCCAGGAATACTGTAGCAAGTAACTCACCTACTGACTCCTCAAAGCCTGTTCACCATCCACAGGACACATGTCAGTAGTGCAATGAAACACTTCCCACTTGCCTGGATGGATGCAGCTCCTGCAACAGTCAAGAAACTTGATACCGTCCAAGGTAAAGCAGCCTGTTCAATAGGCACCCCACCCACAAACATCCACTTCCTCCACAACCAGCACTTAGTGCACACTGCTGCTGCTATCTACAAGATGCACTGCAGAAGTTCACCAACGATTCTCAGGCAGCACCTTCCAAACTCATGACCACTTCCTTCTTGAAGGGCGAGGGCAGCAAATACATGGGAAAACCACCACCTTCAAGTTCCTCTCCAAGTCACTTACCATCCTGACTCGGAAATATGTCACTAATCCTTAAGCATTGCTGGAATTCTCTCCAAAAGGGCATTGTGGGTCAACTTACAGCAGATGGCTGCAGTGATTCAAGAAGGTAGCTCATCACCCTCTTCTCAGGGGCAACTAGGGACAGAGCATTAATGTTGGCCAGCTATTGATGCCCATGTTCTACAAGTGAATAAATAAAATTATTAATCTTAGCAGGGAAGAGTTCCTTTGCAAAGGAAATTCAGGATATTAAAGATCCTCATGGAAAGTTAATGGATCAGCTACTGAGATTGGAATAATGAAACATTCAAACAACCTGACCTTGTGAAGGCAGAAAGATAGGATAGTGCTAGGTGTAAATGGGTGGACAAAAATGCTTTTGGGAAGATATTGTATCAGAAAGTGGTTCTGAAAGAGTTAATCTGAAGCTGCATGAAGTTCTACCCAATCTGATGATGTCACACAGTCTTGGAATATGGAAGAAACATCTAGTTTTGGAATTCAATTGATACTGTAATACCATCTTGGGCTGCTGTTACGCCTCAATCATGAATGCTATTTACTGCTTTCATGCAGTAAACAATATCTTGCAGTGTCAGATAAATGCCTCTTCTGTTGAGACTCAATAGTGGTATATCCTTTATCACTGCTAACCGAATGAGCTGGATTTTCTGAGGAATGGCAAACAGACTCAATATGCCACTGCTCTCCTTTCTTTTTCAGGAAAGGGAAGAGCTCCTGTTTTCTGACAGGAGATTGAATCAGGGCTCCTCCAGATATGCAGATCTATACTTCCATTCTGACGGATCTCTCACAGTGTAGAACTGTCAAGGAAAGGCAAAACCATGTGCTTTTTCTCGCAGCATTGAGGTGCCAGGTTCTGAAATTTAATGATTCAACATCACAGACAGCCACTTTGATAAGCCCTGTGAAAGGATAAGCAGATATATGTGAGATTTGAGCACCAGGAAAGTAGGAGGTCAGATGCATAAGGATGAGGGTGGCGAGAGGTTAGTAGGTAGGGTCTCAGGCCCCAAAATAAGTTCTGAAGAAAGGTCACCTGATGCAAAATGTTAACTCTGTTTTCTCTTCATAGGTGCTGCCAGACCTGCCGAGTTTTTCCCAGCAGTTTCTGTTTCTGCTTCCAAATTAAGTAGGTTATCATGGTGCAAGTTAGCAGGGAGGATAGATGAGTGATGGAATGTTTAGGGTGGGTCTGGATGTGTGGATCTGGTGGGGGTGGGTAGGGAATGCTGGGGTAGGCAGTGGGGTCTGGTGTTGAGGCCTGGAATGGGCAGGGTGCAAGGGAGGTTGCCCAGTGACAGAGAGCTGGGGGAGCCACCCCTTTGTCACTGGGCCCACCCCACTGATGGGCTGCTGATGCTGAGTTCCATGCTAGACCTGCCATTGTCCTGCAATCCCCACCTCCACTACTACCACCGCCTCACAAACAGCCAGGGGACTGTAGCTCTTACCCCACCATAAACAGCAGCTACAGCTACTGCCACACCAATATCCAGGAGACCAGGCCACCCACACCCCCTCCATGCCTCCGACAACCAGGAGTCCATGTTGAAGCAGCTGCCTCGCCAATGCCTGGAATCCCTGCTCCGGTCCCACCCTCAGTCAGAAATCCCTGGCTCAATCACCAGGCCAGGTTGCTGTTTTGCTAAAAGTACCTGTCTACTGCTCCCCCCCATGATGTCACCCCCTCTGCCACCACCAACAGGAAGATGACAAAGTGGAAATAAAAGAAAATGAAAAGGGTAAGGAAGGAAATCAAGAAGTGACCACCTGAAGCGGACAGGCCCAGAAGCCCAAACGCTACCGATCTTGCCGGCACCGCCATCTTGGGTTGAAGGGGCTAATGGTGCAGAGAAGGGAAATGGGGACCCTTTCTAGTAGCAAGGCAGGTGGATCATGCCTAAAGCACGAGTGGTCAGCGCCAGTTGGAAACTGACGGTAAGGGGTTCTGTGGATCGGGTTTGGTGGCAGCCAGAAGTAGCAGGGGGTGCTTAGGTTCAGTGCTGGGGCAAGTGAGGGCCAAGTCCCCTGAGATGCAAGGGAGATTGGGTCTGGCAGTGAGCGAATGAGAGGAAGGAAGGTCTGGATTAGGTGTGGGGCTTTTGGTTCCCAGGGCAAGGAAAGTGTTGACTCAGTGTTGAGGTGTCTGGGCAAGGTCTTGATGGGGTTCTGAGAGGTAAGTTGGTGGTCATTTGAACAACTACTTAGTGTTAGACTAGGTTTTTGATATTCCAGCATAACTATTTTCTTTACTGCCCCAGGACCCTCCAAATTCTCCAATTCAAAAGATGCATTCAGAGAATTCCAAGCATCAGGAAATTACCCTTCAGAATCTTCGTTTTACTGGGTAATTACTTCAGAAACAATTGTCTGGCCATCAGGAAATCCTGGTTCTTATAGAAAGGAGGATTCTGGCTGTACACTATCCTAGCCAGTAAAAAAAACAGCAGCAGGATTGGTACTACAACATTTGGCCATTGTGAATGCATAATTGCACTTCACAATTCAACAAAAAAGCAGTTATCAGAATCAATCAACATATGAGGAACGAAGCAATGTAAAATGTCAGGAAATGACTTATACAAACGCCAAGATATGTAATATTTTAGACAACTGATAGAAGTTCAAAAATCAGAAAAGGCTCAGAGTGAGCTTTGTTTTATCAATGTATTAAGAGAGTGGCCTGGGAATATATGGTTCCATTACATACAGGCAAAGGTGACAGATAACTCAGTAAAGGCAGATTTGATAAGTAAATACTTTCTATCTGCTTTCACAGTGGAGGAAAAGGATAAAACAGAATGGATGCTGAAATCAATCAAGGGGAGAAAGTTACAGATTCTCATCTCAGTTCCTAGAAAAATAAATGGGATTTAGGATAAATAAATCTCCACAACCTGGAGTGTACCATCCTGGTCACATTTAATTTAATCCCAGGTTACACCTAATCTCTAGATTATAATCGTAAATTATACTCAGTCCCTTCAGTGTAGTTCTAAAGTACATTCAGTCCCTGCACTTTAATCCCAGTCACACTTTGTCCCTATAATTAAACTCGAGGTTGTACTCAGTCCTTTCTGTCATGACTTTTGTGGCTGCAGCATGAAAGAGCTTTTGACGTTCTATCAGTTTGCAGTAAATTAAATTCAAATTTAGAAGAAACCGAAATCTTTTATTCTCTTTATGTTGTTCTGATTTGAGTCGGTGGTAACAGGACACTGCTGATCTGTGAACGTGATTTGATAATGAACAGGACTTTCTGTATATGGATCGATGGGGTAATAATAATTCCAGAAGAGGACAAGTAGCTGAGTGCAGCACTCTATGCATTTCCTTCATAAAATAAAATAACGATGGATTGGTTAATAATGTAATCAGATTTCTATCGAACAGGATCAACAGAAATGTCAACATAGAGTGCATTGTTGCAGTGACTGTGTGCACTATCCTCCTATCACTATGGAGAGACTATTATGTGAACACAGTTTCTACTTCATTAGGAAATAAGGTTAAATATGAAGGCATTGTTGGAGTAGATATCAGTTTATAAATTAGAGCACTATATTCAGTACATCCTCCATCTGCTTCCTGTGAGTGCAGACTTGGATGACAATGTGTCATTCACTGACCTTTACACTGTTGACTAGATCTGCAAATGTGTACCCTTCTCCAGACTCCACCCCATTTGCGTTCATCTTTCCACATCTCACAATCATGTTGGCTCAATCTGTGCTGAGAACTTCCTGGACTCAGTCTGTTCTCTGGGACCCATACCTGTAACAACTACACATCAGTCCTTGCAGTTTAATCCCAAATTGCACTCAGTCCCTTCAATTTAATTCTAAATTACACTCAAACCTTTTAACTCAATTCTAAATTACAACCAATCTCTTCAATTTAATTTACATTAAACTTAGCCTCCTCAGTTTAATTCCAAATTACATGCAGTCGTCACAATTTATAACCCATTACACCCAGTCCCTACAGTTTAATCCCAGTGACCTGATTTCATGGTGAGAATCTTTGGATCAGACTATATCTTGGTACGACCAGCTAGTTATCTCTTAGCTTGCACAGTGAATATCGATGCAGAATTCAATACATGAACATTGCAGGAGAGCTTCAAACTGTCCTTACCCATGCCCCACTCACGCAGTTGTCCACAGGGGTACGAGGATGTGAGCAGAAGGGAAAATCCTGGCTGCTCTGTACTCATTAGTCTTGGTTAGCGTCATTGATTCTCTCCTAGTGATCGCATCTGACCTGGAACTGACTCAAACAAGAATATTTCCCCGATGTCACACCCAGAGACTGTGCTTACCAATTCAGTGGGGGAGCTCCAGAAATTCCCATTTTCTTATACTTGCACATCGGAAGAGAAGGAGGTCACTAACTGGTCTCCTCAGGTAACATTCAATTGGATGATAACATGATAACACCCGTCTCAGGTCTCATCACCAAAGCAGTGCTACAGAGACTGGAACACACAGCCCTTCCTATAATCCAACCAAAACTGTGGATAAGATACGTGGACGACACTTTCATAATAATCAAACACACAAACGTACAAGAAGCCCACCAACCTGTTAACAGCATCTTCGCAAGCATAAAGTTCACGAGAGACGAAGAAAACAAACAGCTCCCATTCTTGGACGTAATGGGAGAGAGACTAACTAGCAGCAAATTCCAGACCCGGGTGTACTGGAAGACCAGGGGCACAGGCCAAATCCTGAACTTCAATAGCAACCACCCTCCCATACACAAACAGGATTGCATTAAGACACTGTTTAAATGAGCCATATCACACTGCAACACCCCAGAACTCCAGAGAAAGGAAGAGGAACGCCTGCAGAAAATATTTACTGACAATGGATACCGAAGAATTTTCGTCTATCAATGCCTACAAAGCAAACAACAGTCAGAGGAGATGGTACAACAGGAGACACTCGTAACTCTACCCTACATCAAAAATATATTAGAAATGTCTGCCAGACTCCTTCGGCCGCACGGGATCATGCATCCACGCAAAGATACATCATCACTGCATCAAATGCTGTCAAAGACTAAAGATTCTATACCGACAGTCAACAGGACTGACGTGAACTACAAAATCTCATGCAGCGAGTGCAACAGACATTACATTGGACAAACAAGGAGGAAACTGATGACCTGGATGCATGAACATCAACAGGTGGTAAAAAGACATGACCAATATTCACTTGTCTTGATACACACAGACAATGAGGGCCATCCGTTCACTGGGAGAAAGTAACCTTACTGGAACAAGCAAACACCAGTCAAGTGGAGGAATTTCTGGAGGCCTGGTTCTCAACATGGAACTCTGTTAACAAACACATGGGAATAGACCCCATATACAGCCCGTGCTGAAAAATAAAGCCAGAAGTGACAAGACCCACAACACAGGAAGATTATATCAATTTGGAACAGAGTGGAACACCTGCTCTTGGACTAGAGGTCGCACTGATGATATTGCCGAGAATGGTAACAAAAGGTTTGTACATCAGAACAACCAGCTCAGCGAGCTAACAAACACTCACATCCACAAACTGAGCTACAAATTTTCCCGAAGACCATGTTCAGCAAGTTTCACTAATATGCTGCAATTCTGTGAAAAAGATTGAAAATTTTAGCCCTTTTATCACTGGGTCATAGAAAACTGAAGTGGACCTCAGCGAGTTTTTCAAAATTGTGAAAGTCTTTGACAGGGTGAAGCACACAAAACAAAAGTCAGTAAATCAGAGAAACTCAGATTCAGGGTTGGCACAAAAGAAGATTTTTCCAAGAGACAGCTCTTGGTGACGAATGATGGTATTTCATGACCTCGCCTAATGAGAGGTAAATAAAAATATAAAAGAACGATAAATGAACCCAGGGAAATGGCAGCAAAGCCACAGGATCACACTGAATTGGGGAATAAAGACTGGCTGTGATAGCAAAGCCCAGATCCCATGAAAGAACCTAAAAGAAGAGATGAAGGAGGCAATTTGGGCCTTGGTGTAAGAGATAATCTCTAACATGGGTTGCAGCACAAACCTGCAGCTATTCTATTCGACCTGACATGAATTACAACACTATTGAAGCAGCTGTCACAACGTTTATAAACAACACACACAAGATTCCAACTCCCTGCAGGAGAATGTACCTGCCCAGGCCACCCTGACCCTGACCGCAGTTGTTAAACCCTTCCGGATGGGGCAAACATAAGGCTGAACATCATGTGCCCACTGAAGGGAGTTGGCACTTTGGTGGTTGAAGTAAAACTGGGAATAAAACGATGGGTGCAGTTCATATCCATTACAGTCACAACCCACACCACTTCACTGGCAGCAGCCTGCTGGACACGCCCACCCACTTCCCACTGACACCTCTCAACCTGAACCGACCCCCTGCCCACTGACACCTCTCAACCTTAACCTACCCCCTTCCCACTGACACCTGGCAACCTAAACCTACCCACTTCCCACTGACACCTCTCAACCATAACCTTGCCCCCTTCCCACTGACACCTCTCAACCTCAACCTTCACCCTACCCATTAACACCTCTCAACCTCAACCTTCACCCTACCCATTAACACCTCTCAGTCTAACCCCCACCCCCTTCCCACGGACACCTCTCAGCCTTAGCTTATCCCCTTCCCACTGACACCTCTCAGCATTAACCTACCCACTTCCCAGTGACACCTCGCAACCTGAACCTACCCCCTTCCCACTGACATATCGCAAACTGAACATACCTCCTTCTCTCTGACACCTCGCAACCTGAACCTACACCCTTCCCACTGACACCTTGGCAACTGAACATACCCCCTTCCCACTGACAGCTCGCAACTTTAACCTTCACCCTTACCACTGACACCTCGCAGCCTTAACCTACCCGCTTCCCACTGACACCTGGCAACCTCAGCCTACCCACTTCCCACTGACACCTCGCAACCATAACCTACCCCCTTCCCATTGACACCTCTCAACCATAACTAGCCCCCTTCCCACTGTCACCTCGCAACCTTAACCTACTCCCTTCCCACTGACACCTCTCAACCTCAACCTATCCCCTTCCCACTGACTCCTCTCAACCATAACCTACCCCCTTCCCACTGACGCCTCTCAACCTGAACCTACTCCCTTCCCACTGAAACCTCTCGACCTGAACCTAGTCCCTACCCACCGACACCGCTCAACCTGAACTTACCCCCTTCCCACTGACACCTCACAACCATAACCTGCCCCCTTCCCACAGACACCTCTCAACCTGAACCTACCCCCTTCCCACTGACACCTCACAACCTTAACCTACCCCCTTCCCACTGACACCTCTCAACCATAACCTGCCCCCTTCCCACAGACACCTCTCAACCTGAACCTATCCCCTTCCCACTGACACCTCTCAACCATAACCTACCCCCTTCCCACTGGCATTTCTCATCCGTAATCTGCCCCCTTCACAATGACACCTCTCAACCATAACCTACCCCCTTCCCACTGACACCTCGCAACCTGAACCTACCCACCTCCCACTGACACCTCTCACCCTTAACCTACCCCCTTCCCACTGACTCCTCTCAACCTGAAACTACCCCGTTCCCACTGACACCTCTCAACCTTAACCTACCCCTTTCCCACTGACACCTCTCAACCTTAACCTGCCCCTCTTCCGACTGACTCCTCACAACCTTAACCTACCCCCTTCCCACTGACACTTCTCAACCTTAACCTACCCCCTTCCCACTGCCACCTCTCAACCTCAACCTACCCCCTTCCCACTGACACTTCTCAACTTTAACCTGCCCCCTTCCCACTGACACCTCTCAACCATAACTTACCCCCTTCCCACTGACACCTCGCAACTTGAACCTGGCCCTTCCCACTGACACCTCGCATCCTTAATCTTCCCCCTTCCCACTGACACCTCTCAACCTGAACCTACCCCCTTCCCACTGACACCTCACAACCTTAACCTACCCCCTTCCCACTGACACCTCTCAAACTGTAACTACCCCGTTCCCACTGACACCTCTCAACCTTAACCTACCCGCTTCCCACTGACAGCTCTCAACCTTAACCTACCCCCTTCCCACTGACACCTCTCAACCTGAAACTACTCCGTTCCCACTGACACCTCTCAACCTGAACCAACAACCTTCCCACTGACACCTCGCAACCTGGATCTTCCCCCTTCCTATTGACACCTCTCAGTCTAACCCCCACCCCCTTCCCACTGACACCTCTCAGTCTAACCCCCACCCCTTCCCACTCACTCCTCTCAGTCTAACCTCCACCTCCTTCCCACTGACATATCTCAGTCTAACCCCCACCCCCTTCTCACTCACTCCTCTCAGTCTAACCCCCACCCCCTTCCCACTGACACATCTCTGCCCAATTCCCCACCTCCTTCTCATTGACCCCGTCCAGCCTAAACTTTCCCCACTCCAAGTGATCCCCCCAACCTAACCCCACCCCCTTCCCACTGACACCTCTCAGCCCAAACACCACCCCTCTTCCAACTGGCTTGTCACAGCCCAACCCTACCCTCTTCCCATTTCGCCTCCCAGCCTAACCCTACCCCATTCCCACTGACCCCTCCCAGCCTTATCCCACCCCTTTCCCACCGACACCTCCCACATTCACCCCACCCCTCCCCACTGACACCTCCCACCTTAACCCCACTCCCTCCCCACTGACACCTCCCACCTTAACCCCACCCGCTTCCCACTGACACCTCTGAACTTTAACCTACCCACTTTCCACTCACACCTCTCAGTCTAACCCCCACCCCCTTCCCACTGACACCTCTCGGCCCAAACCCCCACCTGCTTCCCATTGACCCCTTCAAGCCTAACCCCAGCCTCTTCTAACTGACCCCTCCCAACCTAAACCCACCCTCTTTGCACTGACACCTCTCAGCCCAAACACCATCCCTCTTCCAAATGGTTCCTCACAGCCTAACCCTACTCTCTTCCCATTTTTCCTCTCATCCTAATCCTAGCCCCTTCCCAATGACACCTCCTACCTCAACCCCACCCCCTTCCCATTGACACCTCCCACCTTAACCCCACCCCATTCCCACTGACACCTCCTACCTTAATCCCACCCCTTTCCCACTGCCACCTCCCAGCTTAACCCCACCCCTTCCCACTGACACCTCCCACCTTAACCCCACCCCTTCCCACTGACACCTCTCACCTTAACTCCACCCACTTCCCACTGACATATTCCACCTTAACCCCACCTGTTTTCAACTAACCCGTCCCAGCCTAACCCCACCCCCTTCCCACTGGTCTCTCCCAGCCTAACTTCAGCCCCCTTCCATTGGCCTCTCCCAGCCTAAACCCCCATCACCTTCCATGACAACTCTCAGAATAACTCCTCACTGACATCAACTATGGACCCTTTACTGACATTAATCCCTCTACCCCATCACTGACAATGCTGGCCTTCTTCCCCAACATTGCCTTGCCCCAGCGCCAATGTTGCAACCAGAGATCCGCAGCCCCTTTTGACTGGGTGACGACATGCTGCCTCAAGTTTATTGTCCCACCTTGACCCCCTCTGCAGGAGGGAATAGCCAGAGTGGTGGCTGGGGAGGTTTGAGGATTTGGTGGGGAGGGTGAATGGGGAGTAAAGGATCCTGATTCAACATAAAACTCCACATTATTTCTGTTTGCTCCACCAAAATTCTTCGGAATTTTCAATCTTCACTTAATCTCCCAATGTAAGGAGAATGTTGAACCCTTACCAACCCTTTCCATCTGACTGAAAGAGCCAGTGCTAGCATAGATTGGAGCTGAATGGCCTCCATATGTGCAGGAATTATGACAGTTTTAAGAAAATTTGCATAATATTACGTTTTGAATGAAGCTGTCCAATAATATTGTGACGGGGTCTGTCATTTGTAAAGGAATGTGCTGCTGATATTAGCATGCAGTCTCCTTGCAACGTGTGCAGTGTTCCACTGAGTGAGGGCAGTGGAGCTGGGGAACATAGAGATCAAAGTGCAGGGCCCATGATTCCTAGCCCTTTACCCCACAACCTCTACATGGAGCCAAACTGTAAGGAACATTTGCTGCTAAGGGATGAGAATCTGTTGACAGTAAGCTGTAAAACTGCTTAAATAAAAAAAGTGGCTTTGAAAAGTCAAAATTGTAAAGAGTCTTATTTTGAGAGCCAGAATTACAGCAATGAACTGATGAAGCTCCAGATAAATAATTTAAATGCTGAAGATTATAGAGATTAAAGAAGTTTTGTGGCACTACATCTTACCCACTTCATTCCATTCACACATCAGAATCTTTTAAGTGATTGGGATACGCTAATAATTTAAGCAGTAAAAATTTAATTATCTTACTTAGTGTCTGGATTACACTTTCAGGGACCTGTCTGTGAATCTGACTTGTTCATTCTGATTGAGCAAGCATAGGAAATATATTTTTAGTCAGGGTTCACTTCAAATTAGCTGATCGCGTTATGCAGTGCTTCTTAATGAGAATCAGTTTTAATTCATTTTTCATCTGGATGAACAATGGGTCTAAACTGCAATTGAAATGTCCTTGAAGAGCGAGAAAAGTTGATCCAATTAGAGAGATTAATTCTAAACCCTGTGAATGCATGGGGCAAGGAGCTGACCAAGAGCAATGGGAAATTGTAGTCAGGGCTCCCCCTAATGGTTAGAGTGACTAACGTTGATTTTGTTTCTCAGCTAGCATGTACTTGACGGTTGGTACAAGGCCATTGCACAGGATAACACCATGGCAGAGAAATGGACAATGCATGATATAAGTCAGTAAGTAAATCAATAATCACAAAGGGCCTTTGGAATCCTAGTTCAGGATTTTTTTAGGTTAACATGCAAGTTCACTTGGCAAGTAGGAAAGCAAATGCAACGTTAGCATTAATTTTGAGATGGCTAGGATACAAGAGCAGAGATATACTGCTGAGGTTGGAGAAGGCTCAGGTCAGACTGCATTTGGAATACTATGTGCAGTTATGAGTCCTGTATCTAAGGATGCGTTGGCCCTAGAGAGGGTGCAGAGGAGGTTATCAAGAATTATCCTGGGGACAAAAATGAGGAGTGGTTGAGTACTCTGCGTCTGTTTAGAAAGATGAGGGAGGGATCTCATTGAAACTTACAGAATACTGTGAGGTCTTGACAGAGTGGATGGGGAGAAGATGTTCCCCTAGGAGGAGAGCCTGGGATCCGAGGGCACAGGCTCAGAAAGAAGGGACAACCCTTTAGAACCGAGATGAGGAGGAATTTCTTCAGCATGAGAGTGGTTAATCTGTGAAAATCATTGCTGCAGAGATTGTGTAGGCCAAGTTATTAAGTGTAATAAAGCCAGAGATAGATAACTTTTTGATTGGTGAGGGGATCATGGATTACAGGGAAAAGACAGGAGAATGGGGTTAAGAAACATATTAGCCATTATCAAAAGGACACGATGGACCGAATGGCCTGATTCCACCCCCATGTGCCTGTTGTACTTATAGTCTTAAGTGTGAGATTAGGTGCAATTGAGCTTGGATTATAGAAAAGCAGAGGTAAAACCAAAAAAGTGACCTTCTAGGCAATGAAGGGAGGGTGCTATTTTAACCATTGGCATAAGGTATTATGTAACAGGAAGCAGGGGCTATCAATCAGCCACCTATTGAAAACCAGTCATGATTTCACTGCCAGTGACTTCAGATCAATAGCAGGCACCATACAAATTGCCTTTTCCATCCATTTGTGTCTCCTCTGCCCAACAGGAGAAGGCCAAGATGAATCAACACTTCAGTCATCTCAACCTCCTCCTGAGTCATAAATGCCAGCCTTCAACCAATTCAACTCACTTCATGCGCAATTTTAAAAATGGCTGAAATCACTAAACAAAGAGCCACTGCTAGAGGTTATGTTTTTTTCACTGTCCGTCATCAATACATTTCTTTTATAATGTATGTAAGTTTTCTTTCCCTAAGAATGATAGTGTCAATTTCAATAATTCCAATAGCAAACTTTTCTGTGAGTTGCTTTCTGTGATGAGGAATGTTTGTTATCCCACACTTACCTCAGAGCTTAAAAATTGTGCCTGATTTGACTCATATATTCTAAGATTCACACAAGGATTAAGTACTGGTGGAGAAAATAATAATGCAGTTCTGTTTTGTAATTGTCTCAGTTTCTCTTTCAAAGCAGGGCTGTAATTACTTAAGCGGGTTGATGATGAAAATAAAACAAGAAAACAAGATTCTGAAGGCCTCTTATAACCCAGTTGCCAACAAAATGATTCTCCGGTGAAATTGAAGTTGGACAGACTGGGGGGAACTTTTGTCTCACTTTCAAGCAGTTGCTGATCATTACCCTGCAGTTGGCAAACTATTTAAAATGTCATTATATACCACAGCACAACAACAACATATACCACAGCTAGCTTAGAAACAAAATCAACGTTATAGTGCTGACCACAAGAATGGAGTGCAGGAGTTGGCCATTCGGCCCTTTAGGCCTGTTCCATGATCTGAAAGGATCACAGCTGATCTGTTTGTGGAGTCAGTTCCATGTTACTGTCTGCATCCCACAGATTGTGACTCCCATGTCTATCAAAAATATATTTAATGTTGCCTTGAATAAATTCAATGAACTAACTTCCACTGCTTTCTGGAGAGGATAATTCTGTAAACAAAATGAAACTAAAAATTTTCCTCATCACCACCTTAAAATTAACAGCTGTTTTTTCCTTAAACAGTATTCCTTAATTGTAATCTCACACACAAGAGGCAACATTATCTGGTAAATACCCTATAAACAACTTAAATAACAAGGGAAAATTATACAAATTAGGCCTGTTTTCTCTGGAACTTAGAAGGTTTAGGGGTGATCTCGTCTAAGCCTTCAAGGTATTAACACCATGTGGATAAAGATAGAATACTTCCACTGGTTAGAAATTCTAGAATGAGAGGCTATAGTATGAGAATTAGGGCCAAACGGTTCAGGAGGGATGTTAGAAAGCACGAAAAGGGTGGTAGATATTTTGAACTATAATCCATAAATAGTAGTTGATGTTAGATCAATCGATTAGGATATCTACTGTTGTGGTCTAACTTGAGAAGAGACTTGTTGAGTAAACAGATGCTGAAAAAAGATATGTTTGTGGAAGATTTTGTCTTCAAAGAAATACCAAAAGTAAGGGAGCACACCATTCATACTAATATTGAAGGATACCCAAGCTCCTTTGAAGTTCAACACATTCCAGCCACTCACCAATTAAGAAATTCACTGTGGTTCTTCTTTTCCTCCTTACATGAGCAGGTGTGGAGGGACACCGGTTTGCCTTGTTTATTTGAATCCCCCTCTTAGTCACTGACAAGAAAATTTATTTTACATTTTTTTTAGGCATACAATTATCAAACTTCTTTCACAGATCAAAAAGGCAGGTAAGTCCATTTCAACATATTCTTGATTGAAAGAGATTAAAGTTTTATTATCTACTTCCCTGCAATAAAAAAATAATAAAATGCAAAATGTTTGGCCATCTCAGCCCAGTAGGAGCTGGCTCTGGTACAGATGAGGAGGAAATGGTTAAGGGATGCTCAGTACCAACAACAGCACTGGCTCCAACTGTGGAAGAACAAATAGTGCCTGAGGATGGGAGACTATTGAGCAGTGTAATGCGAGAGGGTCTACTGAAAGCTTTGCTTCGACCTTTTGATGTGTGATTCGATTTGATTAGATTTATGACTGTCACAAGTATCGAACTGCAGTGGAAACTGTTGTCTCACATGCTTTACAGGCAGATCACACAATACAAGTGCATCAGGGTAACAGAACAGAGTGCAGGAGACAAATATTACAGCTGCCAAGAAGGTGCAGAGAGAGATCAACATTAACATTAAGGAAGTCTGTTCAAAAATCTGATAACAGCAAGGAAGGAGCTGTTCTTGAATCTCTTTGTATGTGTATACAAACTTTTATATTTTCTTCCTGATGGAAGAGGGTGGAAGAGAGTATAATCAGGCCGGGAGGGGTCTTCGACTATGTTGGCTGCTTTTCCGAGGCAGCAGGAAGTGTAGATGGACTCAATGAATGGAAGGCTGGTTTGTGAGATGGACTGGGCTGTCTTCAACTCTTCTGTAGCTTCTTTTGGCCTTGGGAAGAGAGTTGCCTTACCACAGTGTGATGCATCCAGATAGGATGCTTTCTATGGTTCATCTATAAAAATTTGTAAGCATCTATATGGCGATGCCTAATTTCCTTCTCCTCCTGAGGAAGTATAGGTGTTGCTGTGCTTGCTTGGCCATAGTGTCAATGTAGGTGGACCAGGACAGATTGTTGGAGGTCGTTACCCTGAGGAACATGACACTCTGGACCATTTCCACCTCAGCATCTCAGTATGAATGCTAATGCTTCAGGGCTTCTTCACATAGATAGCTGCCCTTTGTCTAGTCTGTGACCCCTCCAAAGATGTAGTTAGAGTGTCCAGCACATTTGGAGTGTTTCTTTTGCCTGGTGTAGAGTGAAGTGATGCCAAGGAGCCCTTTAAATAAGGTCAAAAGTCACACAACAGCAGGTTATAGTCCAACAGGTTTATTTGTAGAAAGGCACCTAGGTGTTGGAGCCTGGAGGGTTTGCTGAGGTCAGAATCTTCTGCCCAGCTACAGATAAGATTTAATGTGTTTCTTGTGCACATATTTGCAATGAGCTGAGAACAATGTGATCGTATGAGACAACCCAATCCACTCCCGAGGGAAAATAGACCTGGTAGCCGCTGAATTGTGTAACTCTGCTCCTTTCAACCTATAATGATATTATCCATGAAATGAAGGTAATGGCAGACATTCTGACCATTTATTTTGCAACTCTGTTTAAAGGGGTAAAACAGCTTAACGTGCCAGATAAGGAAACTAATATTGCATCAAGGAAAGGCCCTCGCCAAAATTATTATCCAAAGAATAACATCAGCGAAAGCAATCATGGCACCAAAGACTGACAAATGCCCAGGATCAGAGGTTTTAAAGACAGTAGCTGATACGTCCTCACTGTAATCGTTCGGCGTTCTCTCAATTTCAAATCTCATACGTTTCAATTGGAAAATTGTGCATGTCATTCCATTACTTGAAGGAGGTGAAAGATGGCAATCAGCAAATTACAGAGCAGTTAACCCAACATTTGTTGTTGGGAAATTAGCAGAGCCTGTAATTAAGTGTTCAGTAACAGAACGTAATGAACTTTTTCAGCAGATGAAAGACCCAGGATGGATGTGCAAAATCTGGGCTAGCATGACAATCCTAATTGAAATTCTGTGTAAAAGCAACCAAAGTCATGATAGGAGAATGACTGTGGATGTTGCTTACATGGATTCCGGAAGACCCCATGTAAGAGACTGGGAGATAACATTGAAGCTCATGATACATTCTTTATTGTGTTATGTCTTGCAGCTGATGTGCAATGCTCACTGTATCACGGAATGTGATCTAATGTTATAAAGCTCTCAGTCACCATCTTACTGACCTCTGTCCTCTGGCAAATGGCATGCATGCTACATGAGGAGTGTGATACAGCACATCTGAAATGCTTAGCTTAAACCCACACATGTAAGTGCCTGTGATTGTAGTGTACGAATGTAGATAGCTTGTGCAGTAATAAATATTTATTGCATTCTTCACCATGTGATCCTGATGTTGTGGGAGCTAACATCTGTTTCCCAGTGTGCAAGCAGTAGTGTATCAGTATATCCCATTGTCTCCCATTAGTGTCAGCATTAGGAAACTTGTTAAGCTGCAGGAATAAAGTAATTTCAGGATTGAAGGAGAACAGATAGGATAGAAGAAGAGAAATTATTTCTGGAGGACAAGTCAGCATTGTTCAAGAATTGTAGCCTGACCTTTTTGAGTGAATAAAAACCAAAGGAACTGTGGATCGTGAAGACCAGGAATGAAACAGAAGTTACTGGAAAAGCTCAGCAGGCCTGGCCAAAGAAAAAATCAGAGTTAAGATTTTGGGTCAGTTCTGAGGGAGGGTCACCGGACCTGAAACGTTAACTCTGATCTTTCCCTCACAGATGCTGCCAGGCCTGCTGAGCTTTTCCAGCAACTTCTGTTTTTGTTCCTGTTGAGTGAAGTTAGGAAAGGCTGTTAACCAGAAAAAAGAAAGTCTCTCTCTCAGCAGGCCTGGCAGCATCTGTGAGGGAAAGATCGGAGTTAACGTTTCATGTCCGGTGACCCTCCCTCAGAACTGACCCAAAATCTTAACTCTGATTTTTTCTTCGGCCAGGCCTGCTGAGCTTTTCCAGTAACTTCTGTTTCATTCCTGGTCTTCACGATCCACAGTTCCTTTGGATTTTATTCACTCAAAAAGGTCAGGCTACAATTCTTGAACAATGCTGACTTGTCCTCCAGAAATAATTTCTCTTCTTCTATCCTATCTGTTCTCCTTCAATCCTGAAATTACTTTATTCCTGCAGCTTAACAAGTTTCCTAATGGATGCTTCGTCAACCGTTGATTTTAATTCTGAGGTTCATAAATTTTTGTTTCCAAAGGTACTAAGGGATGGGGACAAAGGCAGGGAGTTCCCAGATTAAATGTGATCTCACTGAATGGCCAAACTGATTCAAAGAGCTGAATGGCCTACTCCTGTTCTGAAGACTGCAGTTACTCAGGTGTTTATTCAGATGCCACTGCTCTCACAATTTGTCTCAATCCTTGTTCTCCAGCCATGGGTACATATATCGCGAGGGGAGATGTAAATGAGCTAACAGTCAGGCTGGGTGGGTGAATAGTTGTTAATGGGGACTGTTAGTGATGAATAACAGGGGGTGCGTAGTGGCAGGCTATGTGGTACCAAGGCCTGGTGTGTGGGTGGGGGGCTGGGACATGGGAGAGTTCAGGCCCTAAAATTATTGAATTCAATATTGACTCCGGAGGATTGTAGGGTCCCCATGCGGTAAATTAAGTGTCGTTCTTCCAAATTGTGCTGGGCTTGTAGTGTTCCAGTGAAGCTCAGATTCAACATCATCTCCCACACCTCCATCATCCCCCACACCAACATTATCCCCCACACCTCCATTATCCCCAACACTTCCATTATCCCCCACACCTCCACTATCCCCCACACCAACATTATCCCCCACAACTCCACTATCCCCCACACCAACATTATACCCCACACCTCCACTATCCCCCACACCAACATTATCCCCCACAACTCCACTATCCCCCACACCAACATTATCCCCCACACCCCCACTATCCCCCACACCAACATTATCCCCCACACCTCCACTATCCCCCACACCATCATCTCCCACACATCCATAATCTCCCACACCTCCATTATCCCCCACACTTCCAATTGCTCCCACCCTAACATCACCTCCCACACCTCCATTATCTGCCACACCAGCATTATCACCCACAACTCCATTATCGCCTGCACCTCCATTATCCCCCACGCCAACGTCATCTCCCACACCTCCATTATCCTCCATACCTCCATTATTCCCCCATCAACATCATCACCCATATTTCCAATTTCCCCCACACCAACATCATCTCCCAATCACCACCGCACGCACAATCACCATCACTCCACGGTCACCATCACTCCCTCAATCACCATCAATCCCTCAGTCACCATCACTCCCTCAATCACCATCAATCCCTCAGTCACCATCACTCCACGGTCACCATCACTCCCTCAATCACCATCAATCCCTCAGTCACCATCACTCTCCCAGTCACCATCAATCCCCAAGACACCATCACTCCACGGTCACCATCACTCCCTCAATCACCATCAATCCCTCAGTCACCATCACTCTCCCAGTCACCATCAATCCCTCAGTCACCATCACTCCACGGTCACCATCACTCCCTCAATCACCATCAATCCCTCAGTCACCATCACTCCACGGTCACCATCACTCCCTCAATCACCATCAATCCCTCAGTCACCATCACTCTCCCAGTCACCATCAATCCCCAAGACACCATCACTCCACGGTCACCATCACTCCCTCAATCACCATCAATCCCTCAGTCACCATCACTCTCCCAGTCACCATCAATCCCTCAGTCACCATCACTCCACGGTCACCATCACTCCCTCAATCACCATCAATCCCTCAGTCACCATCACTCTCCCAGTCACCATCAATCCCCAAGACACCATCACTCCACGGTCACCATCACTCCCTCAATCACCATCAATCCCTCAGTCACCATCACTCTCCCAGTCACCATCAATCCCTCAGTCACCATCACTCCACGGTCACCATCACTCCCTCAATCACCATCAATCCCTCAGTCACCATCACTCTCCCAGTCACCATCAATCCCTCAGTCACCATCACTCCCTCAGTCACCATCAATCCCTCAGTCACCATCACTCTCCCAGTCACCATCAATCCCTCAGTCACCATCACTCCACGGTCACCATCACTCCCTCAATCACCATCAATCCCGCAGTCACCATCACTCTCCCAGTCACCATCAATCCCTCAGTCACCATCACTCCACGGTCACCATCACTCCCTCAATCACCATCAATCCCGCAGTCACCATCACTCTCC
Organism: Stegostoma tigrinum; assembly: GCF_030684315.1. Lineage (NCBI taxonomy): Eukaryota > Metazoa > Chordata > Chondrichthyes > Orectolobiformes > Stegostomatidae > Stegostoma > Stegostoma tigrinum. Next base: position 12,898,480 of record NC_081380.1, read on the forward strand.
CAGTCACCATCAATCCCCAAGACACCATCACTCCCTCGAACACCATCATTCCCACAGTCACTATCACTCCCTCAATCACCATCACTCCACGGTCACCATCACTCCCTCAATCACCATCACTCCCTCAGTCACTATCACTCCCTCAATCACCATCACTCCCACAGTCACTATCACTCCCTCAATCACCATCACTCCCTCAGTCACTATCACTCCCACAGTCACCATTGCTCCCTCAATCACCCTCACTCCCACAGTCACTATCACTCCCTCAATCACCACCATTCTCCCGGTCACCATCACTCCCCTGTCACCATCAAGCCCAAGTCACCATCACTCCCTGTCACCCTCAAACCCACAGCACCATCACTCCCTGTCATCGTCACTCTCCCAGGCATCATCAATCCTCCAGTCACCATCACTTCCCACTGACCATGATTCCCCCAGTCACCATCACTCCCTCAATCACCATCACTCCTTCAATCAGCATCACTCCTTCAATCAGCATCACTCCCCCAGTCACCATCACTCCCACAGTCACCATCACTACCTCAATCACCATCACTCCCTCAACCACCATCACTCCTTCAATCAGCATCACTCCCCCAGTCACCATCACTCCCACAGTCACCATCACTACCTCAATCACCATCACTCCATCGATCACCATCACTCCCCCAGTCACCATCACTCCCCCAGTCACCATCACTCTCTCAAGCACTATCAGTCCCTCAAACAGCATCACTCCTTCAATTATCATCACTCCCCAGTCACCATCACTCCCTCAATCACCATCACTCCCTCAATCACCATCACTCCTTCAATCACCATCACTCCTTCAATCAGCATCACTCCCCCAGTCACCATCACTCCCACAGTCACCATCACTACCTCAATCACCATCACTCCATCGATCACCATCACTCCCCCAGTCACCATCACTCCCCCAGTCACCATCACTCTCTCAAGCACTATCAGTCCCTCAAACAGCATCACTCCTTCAATTATCATCACTCCCCAGTCACCATCACTCCCTCAATCACCATCACTCCTTCAATCACCATCACTCCTTCAATCACCATCACTCCTTCAATCACCATCACTCCTTCAATCACCATTGCTCTTTCAATCAGCATCACTCCCCCAGTCACTATCACTCCCTCAGTCACCATCACTCCCTCAAACAGCATCACTTCTTCAATTATCATCACTCCCCAGTCACCATCACTCCCTCAATTACCATTACTCCCTCAATCACCATCACTTCCCAAGTTGCCATCAGCATCCCCTTGTTGCCATTCATCTCACCACTTTGAAGCGAAATACCTGTTTTAAACATGCCTTGGCAATGAAGGCAAACTGAAGCATACACACATGACAGAGGAATACGATGAAACATTACATGATATTATCTGTCATACGGGGGCATCTGGTAACCAAGGAGAAGGCTTTGGTTGTTATGATGTCGAAAGAATGGATTGATACAGCCGTGACTTGTATTACCATTAAACTGCAACAAAGCACACATGTGATATAACCCTGCTCACCTTTGAGCCAAGATTCAACAAGAGGTTGGGGAAAAACAACAAAAAACACTCTTTAAGATGAATAGTAACTGTGGAAACAAAGAAAATTAGAAATAATACAATATCTGGAATTTTCTCCAGTCAGCTAGGGCAAAGAGGCCGGATCTAATGGAAAACAAATTTAGCACATTTTGAGCGATCACCAGTTTAGGGCATCTGCTTACAGATTCCTGGAAAGATCTAGTTGAGTTCCTTACATATATCCATTATCAGTGTGTATGAAAGAGCTCTCAAGGAGCTGTGTAATCTTGTGATTCTGATAAGACAGAAAAAAAACCTAAAATACCTATCGAGTTCACACTATGAGAAACAGGAAGGATATAAATAATTCTCACAGCCGAACAATCAACAAAATTCCCCTCCAAACCCATTAACACCCTGGTCAATGACAAGAGTGAAATGTCAAAAATTTTTTAATGGAATTAGCTTTATTGCCATATGAACATGCACGAGACCAGTGAGAAGTTTGTAAAGCCACCACTTACGGTCCCAGCTTAGGTACAAGATACTGAGGTACAGATACTTAAGTATTTGGTATAAAATAGAAAAAATAAATAAATAAAAGATTCAGCATAAGAATAAAAAGGAAAACTAAAAGAAATACTCAATTTACAGTCCATTCAACCTAGCCCATGCTGGTGCCTAGCCTCCGGACATCACCAGGCTAAATCTCCAGTCTGGGACTCACCTCCCTGTGACAGCCTCCAGCCTGGGACTCACCTCCCTATGACAGCATCCAGCCTGGGACTCACCACCCAGTGACAGCGTCCAGTCTGGGACTCACCTCCCTGTGACAGCCTCCTGTCTGGGACTCACCTCCCTGTGACAGCCTCCAGTCTGGGACTCACCTCCCTGTGACAGCCTCCAGTCTGGGACTCACCTCACTGTGACAGCATCCTGTCTGGGACTCACCTCCCTGTGACAGCCTCCTGTCTGGGACTCACCTCCCTGTGACAGCCTCCAGTCTGGGACTCACCTCCCTGTGATAGCCTCCAGTCTGGGACTCACCTCCCTGTGACAGCGTCCAGTCTGGGACTCACCACCCTGTGACAGCCTCCAGTCTGGGACTCACCTCCCTGTGACAGCCTCCTATCTGGGACTCACCTCCCTGTGACAGCCTCCAGTCTGAGACTCACCACCATGTGACAGCCTACTGTCTGGGACTCACCTCCCAGTGACAGCCTCCAGTCTGGGACTCACCTCCCTACGACAGCCTCCAGTCTGGGACTCACCTCCCTGTGACAGCCTCCAAGTCTGGGACTCGTCTCCCTGTGACAGCCTCCAGTCTGGGACTCACCTCCCTGTGACAGCGTCCAGTCTGGGACTCACCTCCCTGTGACAGCGTCCATTCTGGGACTCACCTCCCTGCGACAGCCTCCAGTCTGGGACTCACCTCCCTGTGACAGCCTCCAGTCTGGGACTCACCTCCCTGTGACAGCGTCCAGTCTGGGGCTCACCTCCCTGTGACAGCCTCCAGTCTGGGACTCACCTCCCTATGACAGCATCCAGCCTGGGACTCACCTCCCTGTGACAGCCTCCAGTCTGGGACTCACCTCCCAGTGACAGCCTCCAGTCTGGGACTCACCTCCCTGTGACAGCGTCCAGTCTGGGACTCGTCTCCCTATTACAGCCTCCATTCCAGGACTAGCCATTTGCCAAGAATCTTAAAACTAATGTCTGTAAGCAGTAATAACCAATTAGTTATCTGACCAGTATTTATTGATTAAGACTTGAGGTACTTATCAGTGGACTTCATAGCCAGTTGCAGTCCCTATCATGGTGTGTGAACAGGGCACATTAAAAAGCATCAGAGGTAGTAAGAACGGCCGATACTGGAGTCAGAAATAGCACAGTGTGGAGCTGGATGAACACAATAGGCCAGGCAGCATCAGCCGAGCAGGAAAGCTGACGTTTTGGGTTGGGAAACCTTCTTCAGAAACGATCTTCTCACTTCAATACTCAAACTCAACCTTGCTCATTTATTTCTGTTTTATCAGTAATTTAAATCTTTAACGCATCTTTTCTTCCATAAAGGGCACCAGGGCATCAGTTGGGGCTTTTGTCACAATGCAGTATTTTCATGGTCACTTTGTGTTTAGTACCAGCCGTATTGAATTAATAGAATTTCTGCCATTTCAATAGCTGCCATGATCCGACTGTAACACAGCACACAAATGCAGTAATTTAACCACTAGGCCATCATACCCATCTTCTCTATATCCAGCAATCTTTAATACTCCATCAGAATGTGGAGGGTGGAAATGGAAGATTCCCAACTTGGGTACTGTACAGCCCACCTCCTAATGGCTATTTACAAAGCACCTTGGAAGAACATCCCTTTGAAGGGAAATATTCACTACTATGTTTGGGCTGATGGGTTGTGGCATATGGGACAAGGAGAATACTCCTAAAAGATTTCCACCTACAGAGTTGCTGCAGCTAGACTGGGACCAAAGATAACAGCAATGGAGATCATTGACTGCCAGATCTATAAATCAAACTTAATATCAGCAATTGGGCCAAAGTGAGGGTACACTGAATGAATTTGCATCTCATCGTTTTCTGTCAATCCATATAAACAGCCAAATAAGCCCAATGCCTAATTGAGAAGGGTGACAGGCAGAGGATTAGCATTGCTAACAATGTGGAGCACTTTATAATGTTAAAATGAATCTTGTCACAGTAAACTGCCTTTGGAGGTGATTAATCATTCCCATATTTGTCACTTTCATAACAACAGATAAATTCATCAATACACCTAACTTTGCTGGGGTTGGAGGCATAACGTTACTCTGAAATAAATTACTTGCTGCCACATTTTGATAGAGGAGAATTTGTCACTGTACACACCAGTCTTGCAAACCGTGGCAGTGTACACTGGCAGAGTTAGGGTTCTGCGTTATCTGCAAAACCTGTGAAGATGTGTCTTCAGGATGATAAAAGTGGGCAGTTACTGAAAAACAAGAAAAAGCTGATAGTAGTCATGACAAGTGGGTGGAGAAGTTGTGGGACGTTTCTGCTGAAACACATGTAGTAATTCTGCGGTTTTTTGAGAGGAGGAGGTGGTAATGGGATTGTTATACTGATTGGACTGAGTGTTTTTATGCTTCATTGATCCCCAGTTCTCCAATACTGCTGGAGTCAGCTTGCGACCTGGGTTCAACGAGATGGACGTTTTACAGAAATAGTGCTGTGAAGTACGAGGATAATTTCTCTTTCAATTTTCAGCCTACATTTTAAGAGCTGTGTAAATGTAAATGATGTTCAAACTCTTTCAATAATAAAGCAACCAGTCCCATAACTTGACTAGGATGAATACTCAGTGTAGAAACCTTCCCAGCAATACAGCTTGCACAATTGCTGGTCTGTGTGCTAAAATTGATGAGAAAAAAAAAATCCTCATTTCTTACCACTCCAGGAGTAGATCTCTAAACTATCCCTATCTTTAGACTAGTGTCACCTCATGGATCAATAATACATGGGAAAGTTTCTCTGAAAAAGGCACAAAGGGAAGAAAGGGAACAAAAGAGACTGTGAGATCATGAAAGATAAAAATAACATAGAGGGGATATCAAAAGATTAAATGAGGAACAACATAAAAAAGAATAACGGTTAAGCTTTCCAAAAATTGGAATCACCATTCTGAGATTTGTGCCTGAATTCATAGCATATACAATAACCAAATTGGAGTGTCAGTTTCATGAATACCAAAGGACGGGTGTGAAGTGTGAACTAAGAGGAAGTGATGTCCTATTGGCATCATCACCAGACTATTAATCTGGAGATCCACTTGATGTTATGGGTACCCAGGTTCAAAACCAACAATGACAGAAATTTAATTCAACTTTGGAAGTAACCATTTTTTTCCTTTATTCATTCACTGGATGAGGGCATCATTGGCTATGCAGCATTTATTACCCATCCCTCATTGTCCAAAGGGCAGTTAAGATCAACCACATTGCTGTAGGTCTAGAGTCACATGTAGGCCAGACCAGGTAAGGATGGCAATTTTCTTCCCACAAGGACATGAGTGAACCAGATGAGTTGTTCCAACTTCAAGCAATGGATTCATGGTCATCATTAAACTCTTAATTCCAGATATGCATTGAATTTAAATTCTACCATCTGTATGTCGAGATTTGAACCTGGGTACCTAGGATGTTATCTGGGTCTCTGGGTTAATAATCTACTGATAATACCACTAGACCATCACCTCTCCAATGAATCCATTGCCAATTGCTGGCAAGACCCATCAGATTCACTAATGTCCTTTAGGGAAGCTAACTGCCATCCTTACCTGATCTGTCCTACATATGACTCTATACACACGGCAATGTGGTTGACTCTTAACTGCCCTCTAGGCAATTAGGGATGGGCAATAAATGCTGACCTAGCCAGCGATGCCTTCGTTCTGTGAAAGAATAGAAAATAAACTATAATGGAAACGTGGTATAAAGTTGGAGAGGACTGGTAAGCAGCAACTGCCTTATTTCCCTACGTTTGTACATTATTACTGGCTAATCTTGCTTCATGAATATGCAGTTTGGAATTCTTTCAGGCACTGGTGACAAACCAGATGGCAGCAAGTCCTGACTTGAAAGGCAGTCTGGTTCCCAGGCAGATGCAGCTCACCCCTTGCTTCTCCAAGCATCTATCTTAAGGGCCATTCAGCAACATCTTGCTGCGCACTTCATGGGCCATGACCATCTCCAGATTTCATCCATGGGAACCAGCACAGTCAGAGCACCAACCTCACCACATTACCATGGCCAATTGTGGGCTAATTCTGAAAATATTTCAGCATTTCACTCGTGCACTTTGGAGCTCACTGACACCTTACATTGCAGTGCTCGGCTACTGATGCATCTTATGGCTTTCTTTTGTATTCATTAATGAATGTGGATGTCATTGGTTGGGGCAGTATTTATTTATTTATTTCCCACCCTATGGATGACCCAGTGGCTCAGTGGTTAGTACTGTTGCCACACAGTGCCAGCAACCAAGGTTGAAAACATCCTTGGATGATTGTCTGTGCTGGGCTGGTGCATTTTCCCTGTGTCTGGATGAAATTCCTCCGGGTGCTCCGGTTTCCTCCCACAGTCCAAAGATGTGCAGGTTAGATGTATTAACCATGATCTACATGCAGGTTTGCAGGGAAATTGTGTTCAGGTGAGAGGTTCTTCAGAGGAGAAGTGCAAGCATGATGGGCCGAATGGCCTTATTCCGTACTGTAGGGATTCTGTGATTCCTAGTTGCCCTGCAGAGGTTGGTGGTGAACTTTCTTCTTGACTCGTTGCAATCCAGGTGTTGTAGATAAAGCCAGTTCGAGGATTTTGACGTGGCAACACTGAGCGAATAACAACATATTTCCTGAGCAGGACAGCATGTGGCTTGGAGGGGAACTTGCAGGTGGTGATGTTCCTCTGCATCTGTGGCCCTTGTCCTTCTAAATTGAAGTGAATTGGGATTGTAAAGTATTGTTTAAGGATCTTTGATGAATTTTTTCCAGCGTATCTTGTAGATAGTGCTGTGACTGAGCGCCGGTGGTGGAGGAAATGAATGTTTATGGTTGTGGTGCCAAACAAGCAGACTGCTTTGTCCTGGATGGTGTTCATCTTCTTGAGTGTAGCTGGAGTTGCACTTATCCAGGCAAGTATAGAGTATTCATTCACACTACCGCCCTGTGCCCTGGGGATGGTGGTGGACAGGCTTTGGTGGGGGGGGAGGGTCAGGAGGTAAGCTCCTGACTGCTGAGTTCCTAGCCTCTGACCTGCTCTTGCAGCTCTTGTATTCATATGGTGTGCCCAGTTCTCAGTTTGCTTTCTTAGTGCTCACTCACTTTCTGCTTATTTGCATTGTCCCAGCATCTCTGGCTTGTCTTGCCTTTTAGGGCAAACACGAGGCAGGAATTTGTCATGGTTTTCAGCACTGGGCAGTCATCAAGGAGGACATGTAGCTCTATTATGCTGGCATTGTGTTCGGTCAATGTCACATCTGCAGCATATGCCAGCAGCTTATGTCGTAACTGTGCTGTTTGTGCTTCACTAAGTGGTCATTTCTGAACATCAAAGAGGGAACAGAACAGCCAATATGGGAGAGAAGGGGCTGTGGGCAGTCAGGGGATGCTGCAACACTCAGTCCAGAGGCTCGTCTGATCTCAGTCTAGGCGTTGGCCATAGTATGTCTAACAGTGTGACAACAGCCCAGCGATCTGTAATCTTTCAGAACTGGAATTGGGCCGTGTTCAGTCTGCAGGTCAAATCCAACCATACCAGGGAGTAAGGTAAGCCAAGACAGCAAGGTGCAGAGCTGAACAAACACAACAGGCCAAGCAGCATCAGAGGAGCAGGAAGGCTGATGTTTCGGGTCTAGACCCTTCCTCAGAAATGGGGGAGGGAAAGGGGGTTCTGAAATAAATAGGGAGAGAGGGAGAGGCGGATCGAAGATGGATAGAGGAGAAGATAGGTGGAGAGGAGTCAGATAGGTCAAAGAGGCAGGAATGAAGCCAGTAAAGGTGAGTGTAGGTGGGGAGGTAGGGAGGAGGAGGACGGACAGGTCAAGGGGGTGGGATGAGGTTAGTAGGCAGGAAATGGGGATGCAGATTGAGGTGGGAGGAGGGGTAGGTGAGAGGAAGAACAGGTTAGAGAGGTGGGATGAGCTGGGCTGGTTTTAGGATGCGGTAGGGGGAGGGGAGATTTTGAAGCTTGTGAAGTCCACTTTGATACCATTGGGCTGCAGAGTTCCCAAGCAAAACATGAAGTACTGTTCCTGCAACCTTTAGATGGCATCATTGTAGCACTGCAGGAGGCCCAGGATGGGCATGTCAACTGAGGAGTGGGACAGGGAGATGAAAAGGTTTGCGACTGGGAGGTGCAGTTGGTTTCCATGTTGTAGGGGAGGCCACAATGGGAACATCCAACAATGGATGCAGTATACCACATTAGCAGATGTGCAGGTGAACATCTGTTTGATGTGGAAGGTCTTCTTAGGATGTGGGATGGGGATGGGGGCGCGGTTTGTAGGGGCCAGGTGTACCACTTCCTATGGTTGCAAGGAAAAGTGTCAGGTGTGGTTGGGCTGGAGGGGAGTGTGGAGCGGATGAGGGAGTCATGGGGAGAGTGGTCCCTCCAGAAAGCAGATAAGGGTGAGGAGGGAATAAAGCATTTGGTGTTGGTTTCAGATTGCAGATGGTGGAAGTGTCGCAAGATGATGCATTGGATCCGGAAGTTGGTGGGGTGGTACATGAGGACAAGGGGGATTCTGTTTTGTTTGTTATTGGGGGGAGGGAATGTGAGGGATGAGTTGCGGAAAATGCAGGAGACACGGTTGAGGGAGTTTTCGACCACTTTGGGGGGTATTTTGCGGTCCTTGAAAAACTCAGACATCTGGGACGTCTGGGAATGGAATCCCTCATCCTGGGAGCAGATGTGGCAGAGGCAAAGAATTGGGAATAGGGGATGGCCCTTTTGCAGGAAGGTGGGCGGGAGGAGGTATATTCTAGGTAGCTGTGGGAGTCGGTAGGCTTGAAACGGATATCGGTTTCCAGGTGGTTAATTCCAGGTGAAATTAGCCAGATGTCATTTCCCTTTCATGAAGCCATGCTGACTCTGCTTGATTAAATTATGATTTTCCAAATGCACTGCTTTACTTCCTTATTAATGATTCTAATACTTTTCCAATGAGGAAATGACTGCCCCCAAATGGCATGGGCGTCAACGAATCTGTTGGAAAATATGGCAAGATTGGAAAAATTAGGCTCTCAATTTGGTGAATTTGACCGGTGGTCATAGCATCCCTGCCTTGGCTTTTTGTGCATTGCTGCCTCATTCTAAACTTACAAGCTTCTGATATTTCTGCCTTGCCTTGCCTCTTAGTGCAGACATAAAGCCAGGCAGCTTGTCAGCCTTGTCAGCAGTGACTGGTCAAGGGTATAAGCATCCTGTTGTACAGCACATTGCCAATGTCACACATAGGGCGTGCACCAGTGGCTGCTGATGCAGCAAACACAGCATGTGCAACAACCAAGTGCTCAAGTCTGAAAGTCTCAGGTGAGCTGTCTTCTGTCCAGTAAAGAGGGACAAACAAATCCACTGTCTAGTCAGTGATAATGGGAACTGCAGATGCTGGAGAATCCAAGATAACAAAGTGTGGAGCTGGATGAACACAGCAGGCCAAGCAGCATCTTAGGAGCACAAAAGCTGACGTTTCGGGCCTGAAGGGTAAAGTGTCTAGGCCCGAAACGTCCACTATCTGGTCAGTCGGTTGCTTCGGGCCATCAGGATCAGATGCTCTGTATTGTTACAGCCCTGGGAGTGGGTGAAGGTCCATTGCAACCAGACAGGGGATCAGTGATAAGTTAGTCAGGCGCTGCACAGAAATCTGATAGGAATATGGTCATTCCTCAATCAGAGATATCTTTCCAAGTCAATCACTCGTGAACAATGACAAGATACTCCGCTAACCTGGGCATTAGGGGTAGAGTAGCATTCCCTTCGACAGGCCTCTCTGCAGCTTCACTCTTTAAGCTGTGATTACTGTAACAGTTCATCAGACAGGTGATGTAAAGTTGCAGCACATTACAAACATGAAATTCCACAACCAATGAAGTGTCACCCTTGCTGCCTGTGTGTCCCTGAGAAGCAGCTCTTGTTGTCTCTCTCCTGTACAGGCTGTGTACAGCGAAGGGCTATTGCTGACTGACAACATTTGATCCATTGTACAAGGGGCCTTTAAATATTGCTTTGGAGAGAGGAATCCCAGAGGCCCTGGCCGCAGTGAGTATTTCCTCAGTGGGAGAGCACGAGAGCCTTATGCTCTGGTGCAGACATAATGAGGAGGCCAGCAGAGAATTGTATGTGATAACGTGCTGGAGCTCACCCTCCATGAAACTCCCTGAAATTGTCACACAGCTGATATTTTGGTAAAATTCAGCCCCGTGTAATTGATGGTCACTAAGATCGGTCTACCATTACAGTGCAGATTTAATCTCTTAACAACGTCATCATGAGGTAAACCAATGTCATGTCAAAAGAGAAGAAGCTCACCTTTCTTACCTTGATAGATGTATGATACAGAAAAAGTTAACAGGAGCAGCCACTTTGACCACTCTGCAGTCTTACAACTACATGGTCGTAAAATGTAATAATGATACTTGCAGCACCTTATTTCGTAAATGTATTCTCAAAGAGAACAGGATTGCCCCGGTCTGATACCAGATCTGCGATGAACAGCTGATATCAACCAAAATACACCCCTTGTGTACTCCAAGGGTTACTTTCTTCTTGGCAAAGTGCTTTGCATTTATCAGCACCCTCTATCTTTTGCTACAGAGCTGATTCACAATGCAACTCACTCATCTTCAACTGTGCCGCAGGTCTTAGATTTTTTTCATTAGTCACACATGAGGTTATCTTATCCAAAATCTGTGAAAGCCTAAGTAAACTGAAGGATCTACTCAACTATTTGTCAACGTGACTTCACAAACTTTTTCCGAATGTGCTCCTACTACACCTAATTGACTGCGTATTTTATGCTCCCCTTATTCTGGGTGTTATTTTATAACATTCAGTAACATTTCATCAAGCACGTTTTTCCCATTACCTGTGATGGACGGAGGAAATTTGCTTGGAACATTTCTCAGTTTTGCAGCTAATTTAATCAAAGTTTGGGTGGAAACCCATTTGTCTTCATAGATATCTGCCACATTTCCAGCAGAATTCTATGGGTGGAGTGGGAACAGTCCAAGTACCATGGGGTATCTTACTCGGGTTTTAAATTACAATTGCTATCCTCCAGTTCTCAGGTGCTATCCAAGGTTTTGTATAGCCTTGAACGTCACCAACTCCTTCAGTCCCTCGATGATTCATGAATGAATCTCGCAAATCTCAGGAACCTTGGGATGGTTTGATCATCCTGTTTATGTAGAAATAATTTTCCTCTACTTTCAATATGTGGCATGAATCATTTAGTATTTGTTATTTCAACCATACTGATTAAGATTCGTCTGTGAGAATTAATATAGTGAATCTATTTCATATGCCTGTTAAAGGGCTCCAAATATGATGTCACCCATGTTGTCTCCATATTGTGGTGTTTCGTAAAGCCTTTCACTATTCACCCACAAGAGCACAGATCTCATTCTGATTGTTTTCGAAGCATTTCTTTGAGAAGATTAGAGGAATTGGGCTGAAAGTGCAAAGTGTTGGAGGGAGTCGACCACCAGGCAGGTGAGGAGTGGAGGTCTAGAGGACAACCTGGTAAATTGGGTCCAGCAGGAAATGGAGAGCCCCTTCGCCCCGAATCCAGCCATTTGCTTTCCAGCTGTTAAGCTGTCTTCATTTCAAAGCCAGCAGGTTTTCTGAAGCCCAGAAATCATGACTGGGCGGGGCTGGTTTTAGATTTAGATTTTTGTTATTGTTACGTATAGTCAAGTACAGAAGTACTAGAGCACAGTGATAAATGTACAACGTTGCCACACACAGAAGTACCTAGGTACACAGCCTTAGGCACAAAGTAGTAAAAAAGAGAAACAAAGCCAGAAGTTAAACATTACAGACCATTATAGGAAAAGTAGAAAAATAAAGAAATAACATAATAGTTAACACTAAATTCCTTCTCAATATTAACTGGAAAATTAAGGAAGTAAAGCTAAAATGGTAGTTGTTTCTGAGGCATGCAGCCTTATTATAATATTTCAATGTTGCTTTCTATGAGTGAGCTATTTATTTCCCACCTTCCACCCAAACATTGATAAATGCAGAGTGTTTACATTGGAACTGGGTTAGTGACCTGAACTCATCCACTTTGGAAGCTCAAATTCCATAGAAAATGATATCTACTCAACAAATTTATACCAGTGGGTTTTTTTGCCCCTGTTAATTTCTTCTCCTATACTTTTTTTTAAATAATGCATTCAGCAATGTTACGAATATTGCCCTGGGCCCGACAGGACTTTAATTTAGGGTTCATGGCTCAGGGACAAGAGCACTACCACTGCACCACAAGAACACTTCAGGATCCTCCTGTCTGTTTTGCTAATGATTGGAGTCAAGCTGCCCTAGCTGTCGAATTGGCACACTCATTTTTGCCTCACTAATTAAGAAGTCATTTGAACAAAATGTAGGAGAGCTGGGGGACAAAAGGAAACCATTCAGCTCTTCAAGCCAATCCAAGTATTCAAACAGATCATGTTTAATTGTATCGTAAATTCACCTCCCTGCTTTCATATCCTTGCCTGCCAAAAAGTCTGCTCTTGCAATGAAGTTGAACACAAGCTTGAGGAACATGCACCCCATGTTTCAATTTGGCTCTTTCTGAATTATATTTGGTACAGTAATTGCATTTTGTTCTAACATTTTTTTTCTGGCTGTTCTGGCTTTAATCTTGCTTTCCATGTTTTTTGCTTTCATACCATGCTGTTTACAATTCTGCCAATTACCTCCTCTCTTCCAGACATCACCAGTCCTTTTGCTTTTTACAATGTGAATTTCAGATCAGTGATCTTTCCTGCTTTCCACCCTATTATAGACCTGGTCATAGTGTTAAATAGCCCTTTGGTCAAACTCATCCATGCCAATCAGACATCGTAAACTGATTCAGGCCCATTTGCCAGCATTTGGCCCATATTCCTCCAGAACCTTTCCTTTTGTTCATCCTCCCACACCTGCCTTCCTCTAGCTCAAGTTTCTAACTTACCAGAAAGGTCTTCAAAATGAAACATTAACTTTTCTCACCAAGGGTGCTGAATAGTTCCAGCATTTTATTTTCCATTAAATCTCTTTGGATCTAATTTTGGAAATTTTCAATTGACCTAACTTCAAATGCTTTTGGGAGCAAAGAGATCCTGATCCAGGTTGCCGTTTATATGAAAAACTGTTGTCTACCATCTCTGTGAACTGGTCAGCTCCCACGGTACAGCTATATCCCCTTGTTATAGACTCTGCAGCTGATAACAAGGCTACAGCATGCTAAAATGTCAGTGCATTTAGATGGAGAAGCAAGAAATTGGAGGAAAAACGTCAGTCAGATAAATGCGAAGTCACAATATTTTAATCAGTGTCTATATCAAAACTAAAATGTTAATGTTATTGAGAAATGCTTTTAAACACAACTGCGACCATGTTCCCTGCCAATACATCGGGCCGTCAGTTGCCATGGTAACAGTTAATTCTGAGTAATATGCAAGACAGTCAGGCTGAGTGCTGGATGTACTCAAGTGTAAATGTTACAATTATCATGATAATTACACTGAAACCATCAACAAGTTCACTTTTAGTTTTCCAATAAGTTGCTTTTCTGAGGTTAGGTTTTTATTGTGATAATAAATTATTTTCATTGCTTGAAATCTCTTTTGTGTTTACGATCATTTCGAGATCTATAATGGATCGGTGCAAATCAATGACTGCTTCTTACGTCAAGCATCAAACTCAAAATATAGCTAGTCCAATTAAATCAAGATGTAATGTGTAAGGCACCTAATTAAATTAAAATACTTAAATCAAAATGCAACATGTAAACAGTTGTTAGAGCGTGACAATATCTAGAAACAGGCTAAGGTTATTAAGCAAAACATGACTGAGGGCAACCTTAATTTCCCTGGTAAATTATAAAATAATTTTATTACTCTTTGGGTGAAAACTACTTCCTTTTCTCTTTGCACGAACCAATACAGGCTCAATAAGTTGAATTGCCTTTTTATATATCTGCGAATCCTATGATTCTGTGCTCTTTGTTGTCACCTCTGTCAATTATTTCATTTAATAACAGGATATTGGCATTGCTGGCTGGGCCAACATTTATTGGCCATTCCCAGTTGACCTAAAAAGGTGGTAGTGAGCAACTTTTGTGAACCACTGCAGTCCATTTGGCATAGGTACACACACGTTGCTGTCAGGGAGGGAGCTCCAGGATTTTGCCCCAGCAATAGTGATGGATTAGTGATTTGTTTCCAAGTCAGGATGGTGAGTGGCCTGGAGGGGAACCTGTAAGTGGTAGGGTTCCCATGTACCTGCTGCCCTTGTCCTTTGAGACAGAAGTGGTCATGGATTGATAAGATGCTGTCTAAGGGGCCCTGGGAGTGCATCTTGTCGATGGTGCACACTGCAGTGACTGAACATTGGTAGTAGGTGGAGTGAATGATTATGGATGTGGTGCCAATCGCTTGGCTGCTTTGACCTGATAGTATCAAGGGGTTTTATATATATTCACTCACAGAACACAGGTGTCACTGCCTGGCCAGTATTTATTGCCCATCGCTAGGTGCCCTTAGGGAAGCTATTGTGAACTGTCTTCTTGAACTGTTACAGTTAACGTGCTGTAGATGAGCCCACAAAGGCATTCGGGAGCAAATTCCAGGATTTTGACAGTGATAGTGAGGGATAAATGATATTTCCCCAAGTCAGGTTAATGCGTGGCTTGGAGGGGAACCTGCAGGTGGTTGTGTTCTCAAGTATCTGCTCCCTCATCCTCTAGATGGGAGTGGTCGTGGGTTTGGAAAGTGACAATGTTTGGTGAAGTTCTACAATGTACCTCGTAGATAGTACATGCTACTGCTGCTGAGCATTGGTTATTGCATGAAATGAGTTAATATTTGTAAATATGTCACCATTCAAGTGGGCTGCTTTGTCCTGGGTAGTGTCAAGCTTCTTGAGCACTGTTGGAGCTGCACCCATCCAGGCAAGTAGGGATTATTTCATGACTCTCCTGGCTTGTGCGAAAGGTATTTGCACCTTGTAAGCCTGGATATTGTCAAGGTTTTCTTGCTGCATTTCAGGATGGAATGTTTCAGTATCTGAGGGACTATGAATGGTGCTAAACATTGTACAATCAGCAGCGAACATCCCCACTTCTGACCTTATGATGGAGGGAAGGTCATTGATTGAAGCAGCTGAAGATGGTTGGGCTAAGGACACTACCCTGAGGAGCTCCTGCAGAGATGTCCTGAAACTAAGATGATTGACCCCCAACAACCACAATCATCTTCCTACACACCCACAAGTAACTACAATCTGTGGAGGATTTTCTCTAGTTTCCCATTGCTTCCAGTTTTACTAGGAGGCTCTTTAATGCCATACTCAGACAAATGCAGCCTTAGTGTCAAGGACTGTCACTCTCACTCACTTTGCAGTTCAGCTCTTCTGTCCATATTTATATCAGGGCTTGAATGAAGTCAGGAATGGCTCTGGAAGAACCCAATCTGAGCATCACTGAGCAGGTGTTGCTTAATTCCACAGCTGATCCCTTTATTGATGATTGAGAGTAGCCTGATAGGGCAGTAATTAACCAGGTTGGACTTGTTTTCAGTATTATTGCAGGAATGTTGTCGGGATACATAGCCTATGCAATATTCAGTGCCTTCAGATGTTTCTACATTTCAAGTTGAATGAATCCAAATGGCTGAATACAGGCATCTGTGATGCTGGGCATTTCTGGAGGAAGCTGAGATGGATCATCCACTGGGTCAAGATTGATGCAAACGCTTCAGCTCTTTGCATCCCTACTTCTGACCTGACAGTGGAGGGAATGTGGCTTTGAACTCCCTCATCATTGAGGATGGGGATTTTTGTGGAGCCACTTTATCCAGTGAGTTGTTTAATTGTACACTCACCGTTTATGGCTGTTGGCTGCAGAATGACTTCATTGCCTCCATCCCTTCCTGTTTATGCTGATTGGCACACAAATGGTCCTTATCATAGCTTCCAAAGAAGATCAGCTCATTTTCAGGTATACCTGCAACTGCAGCTGCCACACACTCCTGCACTCTCCATTGTACCAGCATTGATCCCCAGTCTTAATGATAATAATAAGAGCGGGGAATGCGTAGGGCCATGATTTTCAGATTGTGTTGGTGTATTATTCTAAGACTGCTGATGGCCCAAAGTGCTTCATGGATGCTCAGTTACTAATGTCTTATGTGGAGTTACTAAATATATTCAAAGCCTGTCCCATTTCACATGATGATAGTCCCTCTTCTGGGTCTGTGCTGCCAGAGGGACAGGACGTACCTCGTGATGGATCTGGTATTGCCCGAGACCTGGTCTGTTAATATGACAATGTCAGGCTTGACTGGTCAGTGAAACAGTTCTCCCAATTAGTATGTCTCACTGATGATAGCAAATCAAACCCCACAATTGCCAGAGTCATCATTAAAAAAAAGCTAAAAATGTTATCAATGTGTGTGAAGTCCCCAAAATACCTGTCAAATATACACAGGCTAACAGAAGTCATGGATCAGGTCTCTGAACTTAACAAGGACCCTAAAGATTACAAATAAATAGATTCTACCACCATGTAAACAACTTTGAGCAGCTGATATAAATCTATCAGTTAAAACTCTCATCCCCTTCTAAATACAACCCTTGAAGCACAAATACACATAGGCATACAGAACAGACAGGTGAAAATAAAACACTGATATTATGGACAGAGGAATAAAAATCTGGCAAAGCAGTTCAAAGCCCCAGACTACAGCGTTCACAGAGATGATCTCCTTGCTTGCCAGGACGTTTTGTTCAAAATCTCTCTTCTCTGGGTTAGCTTTACGTCCTGAAAGGAGGCACATACAATTAGTAAACTAACTGTGAATTCTGTTAGTTATCATCACAGGTAACAACAAATGGTGAGGCAAAATAAATAGGCTCTATCCAGTCTTTATGCAGTTAACAGGAGAGAAAGGCACTCCATCTGCCCCTGGCAGCAATCTAAAGGTTTCTCCCAGTATCATGCAGGCCCACAGGCTTTTCAGCAAGCTAGGAGCCAATCAAATTAGAGTTACCATGCTGATGGCCTTTGTCTTCCACAGAGGTCACAACCCAACAAACCAATCAGCAACCTGTTGCTAGCTAAATCTCACTTGTACATACTCCCTAGTGACCCAGTCTACAAACAGCCCCCATCTCCTGGAATGCTTGAACATAGCAGCAATGTAAGCAAGAGTTATAATGAGTTTCAGTCAGTCCTTCACAGTCCTTTTCTTGCTCCTTATCATTGATTAATAGACTCTGAAGTAAAATGGAAACCATTGTGTTTTGTTTGTTTTATGCAATGTGATTGGAAGACTTTGTTATAACACTTGTCATAGTCATGAATGTCTGGCCAAGTTTCAAAAGAATTTATCTCCACAGGTAAGCTATTGACCCAAAAATAATTGAAACGCTTCATAGGATATAATGACAAAATATACTTTTGTTATGGTTTCTTGTTTGTCTTGATACTTATTGGCATTTGAGGAATTACATTTACTTTTGTTCAGAAGTAGTTTTGTTTCTCTTTCTATTATCAATGATATGCGTGTTTACTGGGTTCTTCGAGCTTTAATATTTTCTAATGATTCTAAAGTAATTTCTAATGCATGGCTCCTGAGTACTTCTCCATACTACACACTGGCTGAGTTGCGGTGCAAGATAAATGGAGGGGCATGAGGGGTGTATGGAGATGATGTGGCATGGGTCTGGCTTGATTGCATGAAGTGGCATTAGGGACTGACCAAGTGGTACAAAGGGTGAGGTTTCAGAGACATTTAAAAATTGGTAGGTGCTACGTTGGAAAAATACATCCGACCTTTTAAATGGGCTGTCTCTGCACCCACAATTCCACCCACATTTCACAAAATCTACTGTGAATCCAGAGGCCTGTGTAAAAAGATAGACATCCCAGCAAAGTCATCCTTGGGATGAGTGTGCATTCTGGAAGGGGAGAGAAGTGAGCGGGTTGGATTTTCTCAAGGCAACAAGAAAATCTGGCTCAGAGTCTGAGCAGATTGCAGCAAGCAGAACTCATAAATGGAAGTGTAGCAAAGTCTCTGAATAAAAACCGGATTATTTATCCAGCAAAAAAATATAGTGACTGAAGGACAGTTATATAATACAAATTAAGAGAGTAGAGATCAATCGCAGTCACTCAGAACGGGCATGATAACAGGTGGATAATCTAACCATCTTCACTCTGTTTGGAACGTGTGGGACTGCATTCTCAATCACTTGTCTGGCTAAGAATTTGATGTGGGTACTCTTTTAAAATCACACACTGTGCCAATCTTTTGACATCCAGGATGTGTCAGAATTTTTAAAGAGAGGCCAGTGAGAGCCGGAGCTGAGACCTTGCACTGTTCTAGTTTACTTGCTGCTAAGCACACTAAGAAGCCGATGAACAGATGGGAGAAGTACAGAATTAAATTTTCAATGTTAATAACTGGAAGAATGAATGATCTGGGCCACGGTGGAGCACAGCTGCCAAGGGCACATTGGGGAAACATTATTCATTGTAGCTGCTGATGCAGAATCATGTACATCCTGTGCAGTGGAATAATGTAGCATCAGTTCTTGAGCAAAGTGCCTGGGTTACTTGAGGAGGGAGTGTGTGGTCAGGAAAGCTGCTGCCCCACAGCTCCATTTCTCTGGACCACTACAAGCCCATTAACGAATATTTGTTTTTTTGTTTAACGTCATGCATGTTCACAAGTTCCTACCTGGAGCAGACCTATTAGGGCATTTTCCCTTAAGATTTCAATTGCTTTTTAAAAAATGAACATAGACTGTTGTCAAGCCCCAACCCCCAAGTGAAAGCTATCCTATAGTGTCACCAAATCCAACCAAGCAAAAAGACAACGTTATCTTGTGAAGCAGAGAACCAATGTGCCTCTGGGCTAGTAGAATGGTCGTGGCTGACTTTGAGCTCAGTTAGATCTTTGTAATGTCCATGAAGACTTAATCACCTTTTTGAATTTCCTGTTGAGAAATTAAGGATAAAAAGACAGACTCAGGAACTGTGAAGTTTCTTTTTCTTCCTCACTACATGCTGTACGACACATTATCGGCTCCTGCCATCTACTTTTGTGACCCAAAACTGAACACCCACAGAAACCACTTTTCTCCAATACTTCCCCTTGGTGTTCAACTTGTCCCCACTCCTTGATGGCATGAACATCTATAGATTGACAGAAAGGCTCGATATTCAAACAAATTATGGTAATATTGATTCCAGGAAGCAATTAATAATGAACATTTTTGACACAGAATGAAGCAACACCCACACGTACTGAAACACAAATAATTTATAAATTCCTGACTATATTTTCACATCACTACCCAGGTCAAAGACTGATTGATCTGATCAAAGCATCTTTCCTGCTTGAACATTTCCTGCCGAACAGCAAATTGTCCTTTAAACATATCATCAAACACAAAATACTTTATTGTCTGAGAAAACAGAAACATCAGAAAGAGAGTCATTTCATTTTCAGTGACAAACACCCCCGAGATACTTCAATTCACATTTCCCAGCAAAGCTGCACCTTGTTTGCAGCAACATTGAGCCAGATTTATCTGTCAAATTAATAGGGGGATGATGCTGGCTGTTGTTATTCACAAATGCCACAGCAACATCAGGCATGCGAACAGAGGCATGGTTAAATGCCAATCTTCACATGTTCCTGTCTGAGTTGAGCTCCTCTGGTATTAGTTTTCTGATAAAAAGCACCTCATATTTGCCTCACCAATGAGATGGCATGAGGTGCTTGCATGAAAAGCGTAGACCAAACTCACCAAGAAAGACAAAGTTTTGATTTACAAATAGAAGTATTATTTTAATGATATAAGAAGTGTAAAGTGCAAAAAGCCGAACCAGCTGATCCTAAATCAATCGTTACAATTGCAGGATATCATTCCTTGAGGTATTAATTGTTGTTGGAGATTTTAAAACCATTAATTTCAAAACAAAGCTATTACTTTCGGTATTCTCTCTTTCTTGGGCTACTATTTACGTCCATCGCTTTCAACGCCTGATGTAACAAAGGACACATCTGTTCCAATCGGCCTACCTTCCTGGTCCTTTCTCTGTTTAGTTCATCATCGCACATATCACTACTTAAGGAAATACTGGATTTAATGCTGCTTGCCATTGGTAGAAGCCATGGGAACCAGGCCTATAAAATCATAGAAGAGACTTTCCTTCATTCCGCCAGTGACTAAATCTCCTTGATTGGGTGGGTGGGAGCAGGATTCCTGGCTGCTGGTGACGGGGTGTCACTCAGAGGCTGATTACTGGGCAAGCTGATCCTCACTATCCGTGAGCCCATGGCAATGCAGCAATGGCTCAGCAAATGAATGAGGCCACGTGGGTCTCCAACAACTCCTGAAGGTCTCCCAACAATCCATGCTGGCAAATTCCTCAGGGTGAGGCACATGTTCGATGAGAATTATAGATAGAGCGAGAAAGAATGATTTCTCTGAAATGAGCTAACCTCCAGGCTGTTTATTATCTTGCTAACGGTGATTAAAATTGTTCTTTGAATCGCTCAATGTTAAGGGCTGATTGACCAATGCCAGGTTAATTTATTCATGCTGAACTCTTGTTCCATCAACACTGAGACTTATGCCCTGTGGACAGGGGTGAAATGTTGGGGAATCGGGAGACATCATGTATGAATGGCCTTGCAGCATTGCAGAGAAGTCGAAGTTAGATGTGACAGAAGCCATTTGCACTTAATCATTTCCTACTCAAAACGTTTTATCAAGTGAATGGATTTTATTCTGATGAACATAATCCTAATCAAGTCAACGACGGTGCCACAAGTACCTGGCATTTGTTTCTACGGCTCTTTGCTGATATTATTTTGAATGAGACTCTTGCACGGCCGTGTATTGAATCAAAAAGGGCAGGAGCAGAAGGACCAATAGAGAGAGATTTGATAACATTTTCGCCATGTGCTCTCATGCTGCATTGTGTTTGTATCACATTCTCCATGCAGTATCACATTTCTGGGGGTCGATCAAAGTAAATGATTCCCTCTGACTCCTTCATACCTGAGGTTAACTGTAGAGTGGTTGGCTGGAGTCCAAAAACCAGTCAAGTATAACATAACTGACTGAGACGGAGCAAAACGCAGTGTCACATGAGAAAACATCAATGACAGAATGAAGGCAAACCTTCCTGAAACGTTCCTGGATAAAAGGAGAGTTTTAATGAAGATTGTCACACAGCTGGTCTGGGACCCATTTGCTGTAAAGTAAGAGTCAGTTCTATGAATGGAAATGAGACACAGCGAGAGCAGTCCATTTTCTGCAGTGTGTGAGTAACAATCAGGGAGATGAGTCCGGAAGGCTATGCTCTTCATGACTGGCCTTCTACAACGCAGAGGAGAGAAGATCACCTGACTTTAATATTATGGGACAAATTACTTGCAAGGAGTGTAAGAGCTATTGTGGCCCAATAGTAATTGCCCCTACTCTGAACTAGGATTCCTACCGAATTGCGTCAAAACTTCTCTGAGCGACTTCTGAAAATATCTCCTTTATAAAGGGAAAGAAAATACAGAGAAATATTTCCACATTTAAAGCAGTTCTCCAAAGTGCATTGTACAACAATTTGCATTTATACAGCTCCTTTCACACGATAGAACATTCTGAGACGCTTCACTGATCTTTAAGGATGGCGATGAAGAGATGCTTGATTAGCCTCAGAAGGCTGTCCAAACGTGCGGGTGTCTACGTCAGAAGCCAGTGGAGAGGGTTGGGAGGAGTAACTTGATATTTTTAAGGTGGAGGTGGATAGCTTCTTGAAAAATCAAGGGCTGTCGATGATAGTTGAGAATGTGGAATCTGGAACACAAACCATTCTGCCATGATTTTATTGAATGGTGCAGTAGAGCTGGCTTGAACAGGTTAATGAATTGCTGCTTCTCATTTGTGTGCTGGAATGTTCATAATCAGACAAAAATTGACACTGACGTACCCAAAGCCATTTTCTGACAGGCGACTTATTAAAAAAAACAGTCAAAAACAATTGCCTTGAAAGAGAAGACAAAATTGAAGAGGCAGAGGAGGGAGTTCTGGAACTGTGCCAATGGAGAAATGATTATAGCTCACAATACTTGAAAAGCCAAAATTGGAGAAGCACAAGAGATGTCAGTGGGTTGTAGGGCTGGAGGTGATGATGGAGTTTTGAAGGACATGAGCATTTAGGAAATACAGAATCATTATCATCATCAGCATCATCATCATCATCATTGGCAGTCCCTGGTAGACAATGACTCTCCTCCCACGCTCAGGATGAGTCTGTAGGTGGCTGTACAGACCGATACTGTCACCATAGCTCTGTTACACTTGGAGTAGGTGGTGGTCATAGGAAGGAGTGATTAAGACATTGGTGTGTGGCACACTCCTTTTGCTGCTTTCACCCAGCTTCCATTCTTGAGGTGCTCCATGCCTTCCTGGGTGCTTCTCCTTCACTTTGGGCGGTCTTAGGCCAGTGATTCCCAGGTGTCTGTGGGAATATTGCCCTTCACCAGAATATGATAGTATTGAATCAATCTTAAACAAATTTGTCCTGGAGACCAAGACTGAAAATCTCATGCGAGGGGATAAAAAAGTAAAAAGAGAGACCATTCCTCTGCCCAACTGACCAGTTGGCCCTATTCCATCTTTTGAGAATAAGGTTTTTAAACACAGGCATTTTTGTTAACAGTGGTACGCAGAACTGGGTTGATTTATACAACTATCCACAGTGACTGTACGTTTCACTGCGACTATTGAAACAAACTGGGCAGATTGTTTGCCGATGTCAAAAATGGTGTCCCTGAAAAATGGTTAGGGTTGGGTGACGGAGCAGGAACATAAATTAGGACCTGACAAGTTGCTCCTATCCTTCCTGATAGCTGAAGGACAGCACCCCGCCCTGAATTGAGCACACTGGCCCTGCCCCAAACCATGGCCTCCTGGAGCCCTGGGGTCTGAGTATTAGTCCCCGACGTATCCCTTTCCCAGGGCCTGTTCACATGTTCCTTTTTTGACACAGCAGCGTGGTTAGTTTATTTTTAACCAGGGTTTCAAATAAAATTCTATTCGGAGATCTGAGTCAGATTCACATGTTTGACGAAGGACTTCACTCTGGGTTTACCACTTGTTCAGAAATTCAGGCTGAAGTTGGAATCAGCAGGAAGACAGTGGCAGAACTGAAAGGATGCAATTGTGTGCAGTCGTGTAACTATCTGAGCAAAGTGTGGAGCTGGATGAACACAGCAGGCCAAGCAGCATCTTAGGAGCACAAAAGCTGATGTTTCGGGCCTAGGCCCTTCATCAGAAAGGGTCTGGGGTCTAGGCCTGAAACATCAGCTTTTGTGCTCCTGAGATGCTGCTTGGCCTGCTGTGTTCATCCAGCTTCACACTTTGTTATCTCGGATTCTCCAGCATCTGCGGTTCCTATTATCTCTAACTATCTGAGCAGTCTAGTTTTCAGCCAGGGTTTAAAATTGGCCTTTATGCATCTTTTGTGACATTCTATAAAACAAGTAGGACTATCTGTAATCCCTGAGTCAGACTGTGTGTCACAGCCTGTCTGTGGATTTACAGCCTGCTGTCTATAGTGCCTGGCAGGCTGGGTAGTTTGCAGATTGCTGTTACAGAAATCACTGAACAAACAC
The DNA here is from genome assembly GCF_030684315.1 of Stegostoma tigrinum. NCBI lineage: Eukaryota > Metazoa > Chordata > Chondrichthyes > Orectolobiformes > Stegostomatidae > Stegostoma > Stegostoma tigrinum. The sequence continues at coordinate 12,922,477 of NC_081380.1, forward strand.
ATAATGCACTCGTACGACCTTGCGCTGTCCGCTGTTGCAATGGAGGCGTTAAACATTCAAGATAAATGAGTTAGTATTTTCAACATAATTGTAGGTCTCAGATTAGGAGGACATGTAGATATTGAAATGGGATGAGAGGAGGTTTATATAGAGCATAAACACCATTGAGCTGAATTGGCTGTTTCTGTGCTGTAAATATATTGTAACATGACAAAGATGCTAAACCTCTTGGAGCTATTGCTAACAGGTTTAAATCCTTTGCAGTTTTACAGGAGACTACACAACTATCCTTGGGGCTCAGCCATTTTGGAAGTGAGCCTGACATGAGAGTTCCCCATTTGATTCCCAGACTGCCTTAACATAGCTGACTTATACAGAGAGCTACTGTATTTAGGCTTAGCACATGTGGGTCCTGGTAAGGAGCATTAACTGGATTTCTACATACTGAGTGCTAGCCTGCCACTTTTGCTGGACAGGGGTTACCATTTATGTGAGGTCAGCATCAAATCAGCTTCATTGCTCCTCACGGTCATACAAGTTCCCTGGTAGGCTCACTAGGGATATTTATGTAGATCACCAGAAGGAACATACTGCAACAGAAAAACTGGAATATGCAAGAAAGGGTGTAGGATTGGGAGTGGGAAATGGTCAGATAAATAGAAGCAGAGGATAAAGTGATCCAGAAATATGTTTTGAAGTACACTTTTAGAGAAGGGGAGCCCCGACTTCACCAAGGAATTCTCATCATGTCAGTATTCATGAGAGAATCCAGACTCATCTTTCATTTAACTGTGTGTGAGAGTAATTCCTAAAGCAGAGTGGTATATGATGTCAATCAATCATAAGGTTCATGTGATAAACTATACTCTTTACTCCAGAGTGGCTTAAGAATATAGATGATGCTTTTACGGCATTATAATTTACGCACAAACTCAATTCAAGTTGCTACAATGTCGGGTTTGGAGTCTGCACCAACCTGCCCTGCCCCTGTGGCATTATCTACTCGAGTCTTCTACATTATATGCTGCTTGAATCAAGCTGAGTGCAGAAAGCAGCTGGGAGATTTGTTGGCACTGCACACAGTACCACAGAGCTGTGTGACTCTGATATTGATAGCCCCATCATGCAGTGTGGATAAATAATTCAAGCAACTAATCTGCTCAATAGTCTGTGTAAATCTAAAAGATATAAAGGCACATTTTGCAGTGTATCTCTGATGCTTTTTGCTTACATTTTTATTCTGTAAAACTGATGATTTGAATTTATTGGAAAAGGCTTCCATTTTAATTTCATCGCTGCTCATGGGCAGCTGAACACTGCGTGGGGCAAAGAGCAGGCAGCAACTATGTGATTGTAGAGAAAATGAGTAACACACGGTCAGCGCGAAGATGTGTTGTGTTCAGAATATAGCAAAAGGGTCACTGCATTGAGAAAGACTTTGTTGGAATACAAGAAAAGGTTAAGTTCAGAATTGCTTTTTAATGGTTTTTATCTAAACTTAATGAAGACAAATGGAGTCATTGCAATGTTCTTCGAGGAATTGATTGTTGGGGTACATTTATAGAGCTAACATAGCTAAAAGCAGAGAACCCTGACTTAAACTTACTCAGTGGTCAGCTTAGAGTGATGGATTTAGGAGGAACCATTGAGCTAGACTGTAAATGTCTGTCACAGTTTAGGCTAACTTTTACACTTATGTCATTATGAATGTTGCTTCTACATCAAGGTTTTGTGTTAAAACTCCCAAGGTGTCTAAACAAAGGTAAGTGACAACTGTGCTTTCCATTTCGCTCAACATTTAATACAAAACTCAGAAGGTTAGGTAGAATGTTTGCAGTTATTCCTGTGCAATGGTTGCTTGGTGAAACCGGGGCAGATGAGGAGAGTGAGACCCCTCCTATCACTCAAGCCATGTGGAGAAAGTCAAATGTGAGCCTACAGGTCCAATGGGATGGAAACCAGTTTCCATTGAAAGGAAAGAGGTCTAGGAGGAAGTTGGCCTGATGCTGCTAGGGCCTTTCTACTCTAGAATAGACTGTTGAGAGTGAAAATGAGTCTGTTGCTATTAGAGAAATGGACCAATCGTGGACTGCTGCTATCAGAGATATTGACCAATCATGGATTGTCACTATCAGAGAAATGCACCAATTATGGATTGTCACTGTCACTGCAATGGGCCAGACGTAGATTGTCATTATCAGAGGATATTAAAATGACCAGAAAGTGTGTGTGGGACAGGGTAGGAATCAGAGTCCTTTTTTAGTGCCCACATGCACAGTACTTTCGTTTTTTATCCGATATCAGTGTGGTACTTGTTTTACTCACAGCCATTGTGACACCTAAATGGGGATAGTCCGGTCAGTTATCTGATAGGATGATAGATAGGATGGATTGACAACCAAATGATACCTGCTTCTTGCTGAAACTAGAGCATGGAGTCAATATTTGCTATTGTGTGTGTTATTGAATTGTTTTTTGATTGTATTAACAGAAATCAAGTCATAGAGTAAAGAAGGGGGTTTTTGTGATACAGTGATAATGCCTCTACCTCTGATCCAGAAGAGCTAGGCTCAAGCATCACCATGTGTAATAACACATCCAAACATATTGACATAAAGTATATAGAGAAGTTGTGATGAAGAGTTACTGGACTCGAAACACCACCCCTGTATCTTTCTCTAGAGTTACTGCCAGACCTACAGATTTTCTCCAGCACCTACTTTTTTTTTTGTTTCAGATCTCCAGCATCCATAGTATTTTATTTAAATAAAACAAAATCTTGAGTTTTAGGGTCATTGACATCTGGGGTAGACCGTTGAACTGAGAAAATAGAGATAGCCAAATATTAGGCTAAAGAATTGTAATGGTGGTGGGTGGAAACTGACCAATCAGATAAGGTACCAACAAATTAAGGAGCTGAGAGATTGACAGCAGGTAAATAGTGACAGTAATGATTAACGATTGTGAGTATCAGGGATTGGGTGTGAGGGGATGAGAAAACAGGACTAATTTCATTGAATGACCTAGAGACGTGCCACTCCTCTTCTTCCTCCTTTGATTTGATTTATTATTATTAGGGTGGCACGGTGGCTCTGTGGTTAGCACTGCTGCCTCACAGCGCCAGGGACCCAGGTCCAATCCCAGCCTCAGGCATCTGTGGAGTTTGCACATTCTCCCCATGTCTGCATGGGTTTCGTCCGGGTGCTCCGGTTTCCTCCAACAGTCCAAAGATGTGCAGGCTAGGTGGACTGGCCATGCTAAATTGCCCATAGTGTTCAGGGGTGTGTGGGTTATAGGGGATGGGTCTGGGTGGGATGCTGCAAGGGGCAGTGTGGACTTGTTGGGCCAAAGGACCTGTTTCCACACTGTAGGGAATCTAATCTCATCAAAACATGTACCCAAGTACTGTGAAAAGTTATGTTTTGCATGCGGTACAGACAGATCATACCATACAAAGTGCATTAGGGAAATAGAACAGTCTGAACAATACTATGTTATGGCTGCACAGAAGGTTCACAGAAAGTGTGATCAGCATTAAATTTAAAATTTGAAAGGTCCATTCAGAAATCCAAGGGAAGAAGCTGTTCTTGAATCTATTCTTACATGTCTACCAACTTTAATGTCTTGTGCCTGATGGAAGAGGATGGAAGAGAGTATACCCAGTCTGAGAGGGATCTTTGATTATGTTGATTGCTTTCCTAAGGCAGCAGGAAGTACAGATGGAGTTGATGGATGAAAGGCGAGTTTGTGTGATAGACTGGGCTGTGTTCGCAACTCTTCTGTAGCTTCTTTCGGATTTGGGAAGTGCAATTGCCAAACCATGCTGTGATGCATCCAAAAAGAATACTGCCTAGGTGTATCTATAAAAATACATGAGATGCATTGTTCACGTGCTGAATTTCCTTAGCCTCCCGAGGAAGTAGAGGCATTGTCATACTGCCTCTACCATTGCGTTGACAGGGATGAACCAGTACCCTAATCCAAGAAAAAGAAGTAAACATTAAATAGTTGTGAAACTATTGCGCCCATGCCCCTTCACTGAGTTGGGCCCACCAGGAGGAAGAATTAATTTATTCAGTACACTTCCTATCAGGCTACAAAGACACCATCGGAATCCAACATGACTATGTTCAAAAGAATATAAACAAATCTGCCTGCTCAATTATGAACATTGTTATGGCCCTCGTTGGATGGATGGGTTTAATTTCATATGGAAAACCCTTTTGAGACATTATACAGTTTAATCAGGTGTTGGAAAATTGTTTCTGACAAAGCCCTTCCATGTCCATGATGTTTCATTGGGAAGTAAACTAGCTGGAAGGAAAGATGTTTAAAATCTTGCTATGTCTGAAGCTGGGTCACTCCACTGGAGTTGAAGGTTTAGCAAGTTTGTCACACTGGAGACACTTTGAAATTCGCTAATAAATGAACCTCAACATTCAGCCAACCAGAGGCAAGGACAAGTTAGCAAGATTCACAACTTTGCTCCATCAAGGCCCTTGTGGTCAGAAACATTGGCTCATCACTTGATATTTAAAATATGGCAGAGACAGTGGGTGTGCAGAAAGATTAGACTTCTCTCAGCTTTTCATAGATGGCCCAGCTCTAACTGTCAAATAGTATGTTGCTCAGAATGCAGGTTTAGGTAATCCATATCTTGCTGTTCAATATTAACTTCCTGTTACCTGAGTATATTCAGAGACAGCCAAGATCCAGTCTGTGGTACTAACTAGACATCTGCAGAAAGCATCTACAGGACAGGGCAGATTGTAACCCGTTCACACACTGCTGCAAAGTGAGACTTAAGAAAATATAATTGCATCAAAATAAAAGTTGCTGTACACACATCAAAAAGGACAAATACCTTATCCCTAATTTATTGCAAATCAATTCTAGCTCCAATGAATATGCAACTTTGGAGCACAATCAAAACAATCATACATACAGCGGCAATTGTCGCAGTAGATAAAGCTTAGTTTACAGCACACTCTGAGGAAATGGTTCAAGTTATTGAAGCAAAGTGCACAACATATCTCCTGCACAGAATGATTCCCTCTCCTGAGACATTACCAATACCAGAGTGGACAAAAGAAAATTGCAACAAATGGCAAGGAGGCCTGTTCAATCATATCAGCTAAATCTGTGTGATGAGATACAAAAATCCTTTGAAACTGGGAAGGCAAAGAATTAGGATTAATGGAATAAAGAAAGCAATATGTCCTTCAGTCAAGGAGATAATATCACTCAAATCCCACAGTAAAAACGTCATTTCTGACAGACAAGCAGATGCAAAGTTGGGCATAATACAATGTGAACTTAATTCACATGACACTGCTGGTTTGGAAGCAGTATAATTGCATTTCCCGACCTTCAGGTCAGCGAGGAGCACGGAGCCACCTATAAATATGAATGTCTTACAAAACTGACTCTGGCCGTCGAAGGTACAATGAGACTTCCTTGAAGTTGTTTGGTGAAGGGAATAGCATTCAAGGTCCCAACACAATGCGAGGAACAGTAGCGCATAGAGCCTCATTACTGATACTTAAAGCGGGCATTTTCAATTGGCAACGAACATTACGATACTTCTGCAGCTCAGTGTAAACATCGAGCTCTGGGTTAAACACCAGCATTTTGCCTATTCACTGCACCTTTCTGATGCAGTGATGCATTCCTCAATGATTGTTAAAATGTCCTTCAGTAAACACAGCATCTTCTTCATTTGAATTCACATGAGCTTGCTGTTGATAACTCAGCCATTGTTTATGTGCATACTTCAACTGCAAATCCTATAAGGCTGTTTGACTAATAGGATCATATAACTAAGCCCTGCTGAGTCCTCTCTGAATGGCAATCAATAGAAGAGACCCAAGTGGCAATTTTGTCCCATAACCCTGGTGGCTGAGATCATTTGCAGAACAGACGCTGCTATTCAGAATGAAGTCAGCTATCTCAACACAATCCCCAACTGAGCGACTGGATTTATCCTTTCAGAATTCCAGATTGCAGTTCCGAACAGAAAAGGTCAAATTTTCATACTCACAATTTTCAGTTTCAGTAGGCCCAAATTATGACATTTGCCAGAAGACAGTTCGGTATCACATGACAAAGCTGCTGTAGTCTTACATGACTATAGGGCAGCCCTTCCATTAGAAAGGGAGATGAGGCGACTAGTAATGGTTTCACCTGTGGCTCACTGCTTCTCAGGTGAGGGGAGAGGTTGAGAAACAGACTCCTTCATGGTAACCGCTTCAAGCCAATCAGACAACAGCAAGTGATATTAATACAGAGGAAAGCAAATCAAATTTGACCCTGTATCGGGGGCTAGGACGATGTAATTTTGAACCAGGAGTCGAATACTTGGTAACTACGCAATCAGACTGTTCAGTTCTAACCCCATACATGATAGGGTGCAACTGAAACCCCAAAGGAGGGACCCGTGTGTTGTATCACAAAGATTATTGGGAAAACCTAGCTTTAAGTTGATCTCCCTTGAGACCCTTCTTTACTCCTCCCAACAAGTGCACATCAAATTATCCTGGTGTGCCGCTGATTGCACTCAATTTAGTATTAACCCTTTCAGACGCATATGCTACTCATCAAGTGTGGTGCAGTAGCGGTGCCCATACTTCTGAATAAGGAGGCCTGGTTTCAAGCTGCACCTTCTCCAGAGGTGTGTCATAACTAATCTGATTTAAAATTTGAACTTTAAACAAATCCAACTCAAATATGACATGTACTCTTATAAAACGGTTTATTCAATTGGGTAATATAGGTCTAAGGACAGTTTTCAAAATGAAACTAACATATTCTAACTCAGTTGATAGAATATAGTGGTTGTCAACATAGAGTATAGAAAATACAGAATTAGGTTACATGCCTGTGAGTATTTTTTTGAAGCAGAAGTCACTAATCCCAGAACCAAGCCAGGGTACACTGAATTCAGTCCACTAATTATTCTTCAGTAATTTTCGAAAGTTTACAGTTCTGAGGTACCATTGTAGACTCTATAGGGTAGGTTATCCAGTAACTAGGATTAGCAATACTTATGGAGTTGCTTTCCAATGCTCCTTATAAATTTGTTTCTTTCTTATCTCTAGTGTTCAGCCCGCCCAGGAGATTGTTACTTGCAGCTGTGTTGATGGCTGTGTGCGGACCTGGTGTACTAGATGGTTATTTTACACACTTGTGCTTTGTATGTGGATGTTAAAAACAAAACCACTAAAAGAAACCAAACAAACACCAATCCCTTTCCCCCTTCAGACTGTCAAACCACAGCTACCAGCCAACTGAGACAGTCCAAATCAGGTACAAAATTGCCTTTTCAGGTTGCAAGTATTTTTAATTAACCCGCTGGAACCTACTATAACACACCTCTTGGAAAGGTGGGGCTGGAATCAGAGAATCGCATAGAGCCGGAAAGGCCCTTTGGCCCATCAAGCGTTCGCCAACATGTGAGAAACACCTGACCTCCAAACTAATCCCATTTACCAGCACATGGCCCTAAACCTTGAATGTTACAATGTGCTAAATGCTCATCCAGGTACTTTTTAAAAGAATGTGAGGCAACTTGTCTCTACCACCCTCCCAGGCAGTGCATTCCAGACCACCACCGTCCTCTGGGTGAGAAAGACTTTCTTCACATTCCCACTAAAACCCTTTGGCCCTCACCTTGAAACTGTGCCCCTTTGTGACTGACACATCAACAAAGGGGAACGGCTGCTCCTTACCCACTCTGTCCATGTCCCTCATCATCTTGTACACCTCCATCAGATTGCCCCTCAGCCTACTCAGCTCCAATGAAAACAACCCTAAGCCTATTCCCACTTTCCTCATAATTTCACTTTTCCATCTCAGGCAGCATCCTGGTGAATCTCCTATGGACTCCCTCCAGTGTAATCACATTCTTCCTGTAATATTGGCAACTAGAACTGCACACAGTACTGTAGCTGTGGCCTCATCAAAGTTAATTACAACATGACTCCCTGCTTTTGTAATCTATATCTTGATTAATAAAGGCAGATGTCCCAGATGCCTTTTTCACTGCTCAAACATGCCCTTCCAACTGTAGGGTTCTGTGCAGAAACACTGCAGTGTCCCTTTTGCTGTACAGAACCTCCTAGTGTCATGCTATTCACTGAACATTTTCTTGCCTAATTACTCCTTCCAAGAGTATCACCTCTTACTTTTCAGAGTTAAATTCTATTTGCCGCTTATCTGCCCATTTGACCATTTCGTTTAGTAAGACACTCAGCCTCACTGTTAACTACCCAAACAAGCTTTATGTCATCTGCAAATGTACTAACCCACACTCCCCCTGCACCCCCAGAGCTATGTCAATGTCATTTACATAAATGACAAATAATAGGAAAGCCAGCGCAAATCTCTGCGGTACTCTACTGGACAGTAGCTTATAGTCACTAAAGCAGCCTTCAGTCGTCACCCTTTATCTGTTACACCAGAGCCAATGTTGAATCCACTTTATCAAATTATCCTGTATACCATGTGAATTTGCCTTCTTGCTATGTGAGGCCTTGCTGAAGACCCTTCTAGCTCAGAAGCAGAACACCACTACGACTGCACCACAAAAGCCCTCTAAGTGATAGTTAGCTGGTACTAATGAGCCAGGAATTGAGATCGCCCCTCCCCAGCTTTGTTAGGAGTAATTTGCGTCCATCAGTGGACACAAAGCTGGATCTCATTAGGAGCCTGTCTCTGCCAATAAGAGGCTAAAAAGCTGTAAATTGAGAAATCATTCATTCCAGGGCAAGATAATTCCTTTGTTTAGCACATTTCTTCAGAACACATTACCTGCCTGACTTTTGGTAATTCAGGTTTCCCTGTGTGGTTTCAGCATTGATTCCTTTTTCAAGATATAACATTAGATTCTATGTCTGATCTTATTTGTCAAATTCAAATGAAATATCCACATAAAGCTTTTTAAAAAGCTCTTCAAGGATGTACTATAACTTCTCTACTAGCACAGTTTACGAAAGAGAATGTTAGCCAGGTTGATAAAAGGTGATTGGGAGCCACAGAGAAAAAATTCTACCAGGTTACTTGCTCTTCATCACTACCCCATTTGTTCTGCTATGAAGTTACTTGTGCCTTCAACCTTCAGCAGTGCCTCATTGTTTATCCTGTAGTAACAAAGGAGACAGTCAGAATATTATCTCATTTTCTGCAGTGAGGTGCTTGGTTAGCTATGAGATCTCTTTTAGCTGGGAAAGAAATTTAGCAGGTTAACCAGCAGATCCTGAATACACTAATTAGGAATCTTGATTTGTTTCATGCATGTCCTGTTCTAACATTCAGTCTCACCAATGCTTGATTCTAAAGTCATGGCAGACCCCATTTGCTCAAAAATACAATATTAAGAACATCCTGAAGCATTCTTTCAGGAAATTTCACTGTAAACTTTCAGAAGCAGGTGACATGAGCTGAGCATTTGTTCTGCCATGAGCTTCCTTCATCTGAAAACTTATCACAAGCTCCAAGTCTGCAAACACAGAACAGCCATAAAACCACAGAGTAAAGCAGTCAGGTGTTTTCCTTGAAGTGAGCTCAAACAACCAAGACCTGGAATCACATGGTTTCTAAGAAATGCCCGGTTTTAAAAAGGCCTTTAAAATCTCTTTTCATTAACGTAAAAAAAACTAGCAATTTCCACAACCCTTCAAACTCAAGTCTGCAAACATTATGAAATGGAAGATGCTTTGTTGCACTATGCCTTCACTATCCCGTCCCCAAAAAGTCTTTGTCATTGCATTTTCAGTCTGTAAGGAGACTTCGCAACTCCCTCTGAGTGTTTTCTTGTCAGACTGGAATGATTAGTTGTCTATCTCTCTCTCTCTCTTTGAACCCTTGTGCCTTTTCTTGGATAACTTTAATTAGTATTTGTAATCGCTAGTTCTTTATTAATTGCTGCCTTAGTGTTTGGCTTATCTAAATCTATAACTTATTGTCATCTTTGACAAATAGATGCAAGATTCCAAAAAGCTGCAAGAACTGTGAATGCTGGAAATCTGAACTAAAAACAGAGACCAAAATTGCTGGAGAAACTCAGCAGGTCTGACAGCATTGTTGGAAAGAAGCACAGTTAATGTTTCAGGCCCAGCAAAGTTTCAAGTTCTGCAGAAAGGTTACTGCACCCAAAACGTTAATTCTAATTTTCTTCCACAAATGCTGCCAGAGATATGATTACTTCTGTTTCTACGTGCAGTCCCACTGCAGTACGTGCTAGTAAGATGTTTGTGGTTGCTATCTCTCTACAATACTAATCGTCCTCTTTGTTGGTTTCATGCCCATAGCTTATCTCCTTTCATCAGCTTGGCACAGTCTTTCCTGTTATATTGTAAGCCTGTTTGTTCCTTTGTTCTCAGACTTGAGCTCTTTGATAATCCTGGGCCTCTAGCCCTGGAAATTTGTTTTTTTTTGTGAAGATAGGGCAGCTGAGTTGGGAGTTTTCTGTCTGTAGACAGCTCTGATGTTGCCAAGTCACACTGCAGTAAAGTCGACCTGTATTCTAACTGTATCGTCAGAAAATCTTTAATCGGCTTCTACTAATGGGCCTGACACCCTTTACAGTTTCAGGTAATTGGTGAGGTTCCGGGATGGCTGTAAGATTTGTAATTCATGGCTGGTTCTTGTTTATCTGTGGTCTGCCATTAAGCCTTTGATCCTAACAATGTGCCTGAGGAAACGAATAGACAGTTTTGAAAATTTGTACTTTTCATTAAGTGTCGGGCCTTCTCCTTACATTTAGACAGTGTAACACTGCTTTAACCTTCTGGCCATGTTCTTTGATAAGTTTGGTCAGAACTGAGATGTCATCCACATGAAATATTAATCCTTTGCGCTTATTAAGATATCAAACATCGTACTTTGGAAAGTTTCAAGTGCTGACGTTAGACAAATGGTAAGGAACTAAAACAAAATTGGAACAGAATAATAAAAGTTGTCAGTAATTTTGACTTCTCATTCAGAGGCGCCTGCCAAAGTACTGTGCATATCCAAATTTGTAACAAAGTATTTTGGATAACTTTGGAACACTTTCATCCACCCAGGGCATCAGATTAATTGCTGTTACTATGGCCTTATTAATTTGCAGTGTGAAGGATTCCATTAGGTCTGGAGACTGGAATCTATCCAGAACACCACTCTTGTAGATTTAGTGACAGAAGAAATGATTCACTTCCTAGTCATCCCTTCCAGCTAAAGTTTGAACGTGTTTTGTTTGTTGTTGTGGAATGTTCCCCGGTCAGATAAAGACATACAGTTCAGCTTCTCTCCATAATGTAAGCTATTCAATCTCAAATCCTCCCAGTCAATTAAATAATGCTGGAAAAGCTCTTCAGAGGTTACTCCTGGATTCTTGCTGACTAACTTCTTCAAATTTCCCAAGGTGTCTACAAGTTCTTGTATTCAAAAGAAAAAATACTTAATTTGGTAGGACAACAATGTTTCCAGTGTTTGCTTTTCTTTGTACTGGTGTTGTTTGCAACTTGCCTTTGACTTTTAGCTCAATCCCTTCTAGACCATGTAGTTAGGTGTCTATTGACTATAAGCAATGCAATCATAACTACAGTTCATTGTATGGTATAGCCATTGCACTGCCTTTAACTTTTCATCTTCTTATCGTTCACCGAGCATGTAAGTGTCTGTAATAAAAACACTCACTAGTTTGCCTGGTTTTGTGAATCTGACTCTGACAACTCCTTCACCTTATTCTTTAAAAAAAACTTTAAAAATTGACTCCTTTCCCATTGATTGTCTTACAATACTCCAGTCAGAGATTAATAATAACCTCTTGTGTTAGATAATTTCATTACTTTAAACTCTTTTTCTTAGGATTGGTGCTTAGCCCATGCAGCTACACAGAAATGTTTCACTGCAATTGATTGATTGTCATGTCTACCTAAATACAGAGAAAAGTTTTGTTTACGAGCAGTACAGGCAGATCATAGTAAGCAAGGACAAACAAAACATAAAGTGAGAAGGAAAAACTTGACAGAGGCAGAGACGTTACATTTGCACACAGCATGAACTCGGCAAGATCATCATTATTGAGATCAGCGTTATTTGAAGTTGGAGTCTCCATTCATCATTCTAACAACAGCAGGGTAAAAGTTGTTCCTGAAGCTGCCGATGCATGTGTTCAAGCTTCTGTATCTTCTTCCTGAAGCAAGAGGTTATAGGAGAGTATTACCAGGGTGGGAGGGGGCTTTGATGATGTTGGCCACCTTTCCGTAGCAATGAGCCGTGTAAATAGAGTCCATGGATGGAAGCTTGATTCCCGTGGGCTGTGGACACAACCTTCTGTAGTTTCTTAGGCGTCCTGGGCAGAGCAGTTGCCCTACCAGGCTGTGATGCTCCCAGACTGTATGCTTTCAGTGATGCCTCCACTGACAGCCTGTTACATTGTTAGGCAAATTGTAGGGGATCAAGGTGGGTTGGGAGACTGTGTGGGCCATGACCAGCCCCTCAAAACACTTCATGATTACTGAGGTCAGAGTCAGTGGGCACTAGTCATTAAGGCATATTGCATGTGCTTTTCTAGGTATGGGGATGATGATGGTCTTCTTAAAACAAGTGGGGACTTTGGCTTGTGGAGGGAGAGGTTGCAGATGTCAGTGAATATCTCTGCCAGCTGGTCTGCACATGACCTGAGTGCATGGCTGGGATTCTGCCTGGATCTGTTGCTTTCCTTGGGTCGGAAGACTGATCTAGTGTCTACAGCAGTGACAGAGGGAACAGGTCCATCTGGGGCTGTCGGGGCAGGAGACACCTTGCTGCTGACATTCTGCTCAAACTCAGCATAGAAAGCACTGAGTGCATCAGGGAGGGATGTGTTTTTGTCCGCTATCTTGCTCTGCTTCATTCTGTATCTCGTTATGTTGTCTAGGCTTTGCCACAGGCAGAGGAAGTCCATATGGTTGGTCTGGGTCTCAGACTGCCTTTTGGATTCTCTGATGGCTTTGCAGAGTTACAGCTGACTCTTCTTTGTAAGTCTGGGTGGTTCAACTGGAATGCTGTGCATCCGGCCATCAGCAGGGAGTGGATTTCCCGGTTTACAGAAGGGGAGCACTTGGATTGATTTCTCTGGTACGCAGTCCTCTATACACTTGCTAATGAAGCCTGTGATGATGGAGCTGCACCTATCTACCTATTCCACTGAGTACTTGTACACGGTCCAGTCCACTGATTCCACACAGTCCCAGAGATGCACTTCCACTGCTTTGGACCAGCGTTGTACTTCTTTTCGGAGCTTGATACATGCTTCTCTCTTGAATACCGTCCGGGCTCAGAATGAGAACTGAATGTTAAAGTGTGGTAAGTTCTCCCCACAGCCCCACTGAGTAGTATCCCAGAAACTCTGGGTAACTTACTTTTGCTTAGAATTAAGGTATTAAAAGCTAATTGTCAACTCCGAATACATAAACGAATCCGTATGTTTAATGCAAACTCAAACTTGCAGTGAACAAAATGAAACTATATGTCTGTATAAATCTCACTATTTCATTACAATGTTTCAAGAGCATTTTTCTCGAAAGTGTCCAGTTTTGAGTATAATTGGTCTTTCTGTATGTCCAAACTTCCCAGCAAGTGTAATTATTAGATGTAGAGTGTTTCTAAGCTTTTAGGTCATTTCGTTGACACAATAGTTTTCTTCTTCTAGAATTGGAACTTTTCCATGTCGCACTGACTCATACTAAGGTCACTGTTTTTTTCCAAGGGGTTACTCTTAGCTAGGTCAGTCACCACACTACTGACTGGACCTTGGCTGTACATGCAGCACTCACTAACATATTCCCAGTACATGCTTTCCAGACCATCTTCCTGAAGCTGAAATAGCGACCATCTGTCACAGGAGCAAGTGAGGCGAGGTTCCATGACAGATGGTCAGAAACACCTAGAAGAACTACCAAGTTTACGACTCCAAGACAGAGAGTCTACATCACTGAGAGGATTGGGTGAGGTAAGCTGCCTGGTCGGGGGCGGGGCGGGGGGGAGGTGTGCACTTGTAATAACCTGGTCATCAGGTGTGAGGCACTCTCTCTCCATTGTTGTACATGGTGCAGATCAGGCCTATCCCAGAACTGTGCTGTTTCAGTCACCCTAGCCATCTCCCTTTTCACCTGGAAGCCTAAGATAGACCAAGTCTGCAGGGAATCCATGGTAGAGTTTAATACGTACTTCAGAAATAACTGTTTCAGACCATTGCCTCATACAACTCAACAATCGTCTGTTTCTGAGATCTGCAGTTTTGGGACCACCTTGTCAGGTGGTAATCTTCTTTTAAGTTGCATTTCCAGTGTCTTGTGGTCAATAAAAGCTGGCTCCATGTTATAAATTGATTAGTCTAGCTTCAGGGAGATTATTGAGTTGTCAATATATCCAAGCAATAATTAATTGATTACATATTAAGGTATATATGGATCTTTACCTAGCCATGCCTTGCCTTTATTGAACCCATGACCCTTGCTCCTAAGTTACTCTGTCAGGTATTCTCTTATGTCATCATTTTGGGAGGTGCTATTCACATTGTCCCAGGCATTAACTCTTACGAAGTGTAATACAGCACTGACACTGACCAAGCGGCGGCTTGGGGACCGCTTTGCAGAACACCTCCGCTCGGTTCGCAATAAACAACTGCACCTCCCAGTCGCAAACCATTTCCACTCCCCCTCCCATTCTTTAGATGACATGTCCATCATGGGCCTCCTGCAGTGCCACAATGATGCCACCCAAAGGTTGCAGGAACAGCAACACATATTCCGCTTGGAAACCCTGCAGCCCAATGGTATCAATGTGGACTTCACCAGCTTCAAAATCTCCCCTTCCCCCACCGCATCCCAAAACCAGCCCAGTTCGTCCCCTCCCCCCACTGCACCACACAACCAGCCCAGCTCTTCCCCTCCACCCACTGCATCCCAAAGCCAGTCCAACCTGTCTCTGCCTCCCTAACCGGCTCTTCCTCTCACCCATCCCTTCCTCCCACCTCAAGCCGCACCTCCATCTCCTACCTACTAACCTCATCCCACCTCCTTGACCTGTCCGTCTTCCCTGGACTGACGTATCCCCTCCCTACCTCCCCACCTACACTCTCCTCTCCACCTATCTTCTTTTCTCTCCATCTTCGGTCCGCCTCCCCCTCTCTCCCTATTTATTCCAGAACCCTCACCCCATCCCCCTCTCTGATGAAGGGTCTAGGCCCGAAACATCAGCTTTTGTGCTCCTGAGATGCTGCTGGGCCTGCTGTGTTCATCCAGCCTCACATTTTATTACCCTGACAGTCAATAATGCAGTTTTATAAAGCGTAGTCACTATTGCAAAATCCATGCAGTAACCATCCACAAGCAGAAATGACAGAATCAGCAGCTTTCTGTCCAGATGCTGCCTGACCTACTGAGTATCCACTATCATTTATAATGTGTTTCCTACCTGTTTTCTACACAGCAGGAAAGAAGTTACATCACCAAAGCCCCTTTCACAATCTCAGGTCATCCAATGCACCTTGAAAATGATATTGCAATGTTTGATTTGTAGTCATTTGTAATGCAGGAAACACTGTACCCAATGTATACACAGCAAGCTCCTACACAAAGTCATTAAGATAATAGTCAGATAATCTATTTTTTCAGCGACATTGGTTGAGGGATAAATGTTGCCCCAGGGCAGCAGGTGAACTCCCTGACCCTTCTTTGAATTGAGGCCATGAAATTTTTGACACCCACTTGAGAGAGCAAACAGGGCACTGTTTAATAATTCATTAAAGAGACGGAATTATTCACAGGGCAGCCTGCCTCATATCTCAATGGAAACATGCACTTTGCACCATTTTTCACATGTCAGCTCAGCTCTTGGATTCTGCTTGATTCTTTAATGAATTTCGTGACATAATGATTTCAAAATATTTTGTTCAAAATATGTTGATGCACGCTGAGGTCTATTTTTGCTGCTATGCCAACCTCTGAGAACATGCCCAATCTCTGAGCATGAATCTGCACTGTTAACTCTCCGATCCTTATGTTCCTTGTGCCCATATTGTACTGCAGGATCACTGGATAACAGTGGCGAATGAGGAGCCTAGCTGATTTCCTCATTCCAGCTGAGTAACACTGGGACCTGCTGTGGCTGCTCAGCTCCAGCTAACTGTTTATAATAATTACTGACCTAATTACCATGTGTAATCTTGAATTATAATAATAGATATGTTGTTAAGTGCACAACCATGGATTACAATTTAATCAGGATTGTGATGTTACGATTTCTAGGCTCTTATTGTACCTATATGTTGCTAACCCCACTCTCGAGTGCTCTGCAAGACCCTAACTTATTGATTATCAAGATAGGGAGCAGGATGGTCTTCTCACATGTGAGGTCTGTACAACGGAGGAATCATTCAAATGGATCACACAGCCTGCCGGTGGTCAGAGGCTCTCTGAGCTAGCTGAAGATGTGCCATCATTTAAACTCACCCAAAACCTCCTAACACAGATAGCTGTACATTTAGCAGTTGAGGGTTGATCTTTGTGGAACAGTTTGAGTGGCTTTCAATCCCCAGCTGCTTCAAAGCTGTGCAATGGGCCGGGCAGACACAACAGTATACTGTAGGATGGCTCGGAGAATGAACTGGAGGGTGCGGGTTTCAGAAGCATGGTCCACTATGACCCGAAAGCTGACGGAAACTCTCTGTCCACAGGGCGACAGGAGTCTACCTCACTCTCCTACAGTTCTCTTTCTCTTCCAACGACTGCTGCTGCTCTGCTTGGCCTCACCTCCTCTTCCCATTCCTCATTCAGACCAAGGGAGACACCAAGAAATATTAGTTAGTCCCAATCAGCTGGTTTCTGGGGCCATTAGAACAAACTCGATCCATCAAGATGTACAGCAGCTTTTTAACATAACTGATAGCAGACACCTTGAAGGGCAATCAGCCCTTTTGCAATCCTTGTGGTGACCAGACCTGGCACAGCATTCACTTGTTAATTTTAGGATAGTGTATAACTCTGGTCATGGGCTCTTATGGTGTGGTAGTGTCTGTACCCAGGAGACTGGGGTTCAAGTCCAACCTGCTCCATAAAAGTGTAATAACATCTCTGATCAGGTTGATTAAAAATTACTGTTATGTTCATCAGTATAGCACAGTGGTACTGTAGAAGTGTTGCTGGGTACATCATCCAGAAGTTAACAACTGAAACTGTCCTCTGTTATGTAAATGCTGAAAAATGCTGCAGTACTTTCTTTCACATCCCACTGACAACTGATATTTAGGGCTCTTGTGGTACAGTGGGAATGTCCCTACCTCTGATCTGCGTTCAAGTCCTGCTCCAGAGGTGCATCATGACATGTTTGCACAACGTAATTAAAAATACCCAGAGTACTAATCAAACTGGTGCTTAGATTTTAAACCTCCAACGTTGCCAAGTCGAAAGCTTAAAGAAGCTGTAAAAATGCGCCCACAGCAAATTATCCATTTGAATTATCTATTAGATTCTAAACAATTGAATATGAGAACATTGGAAAGTAGTGTGTGCATAAGGTAATCAATGGACGCTCACTGGAGGGATTTGTTTGTAACAATCTCTGGTCTATTCCCAGAAATAAATTGGGTACCTACACGGACAAAATGAGAAGTTTTAATTTCCCTCAACTCGGGCAGAAGAACAATTTTTAGAATCAATATATCTCAAGTTTAGTATTTCTAAAATTTATAGTTTTTTTGGGCAATGATGAAGCTGACAGGGCAAATATGGGGTTCTGACAGAAGATGTGAATGGTTGCGTGGTTAATCGACAAGCCCACTCAAATGGATTTCACTCTGTGTAAATACTTTATGCTTCATAAAATTTAATTCTTCAGTATCAAATTAAAACTGCACAATATACCGTATTCATATAAGGATATTGAAATGCTTCACACTGTGATCATTATGACATTATTTTGCATTAAGTGTGCCCAATTTATGACATTTTATTGATCTCACGGCTCAGAGTGCTCAATTTGTGTCAACGTTAATAACCAGAGTACTGCTGTTTAGACTCGTATTAGTCATTAGGTACAAGGCATTTTCAACATGTATGTAAATGCCTGGTCCAGTGGGTCCCCTGGCATTTTCTCCCACCATTAGAGACCACTTTTGACAATCTAGATACTAAACTTTGGAATTCCGTCTATAGACCTCTACAAATCTCAATCTTTCTCTTACTTCTCCTTAAATACGCCACTCAAAATTTACTCTTTCAACCAGGCGTTTGGTCACCCTTCTTATTGTCTCTGTATTTAATGGTGTTATTTTCCATTTGATCGCTCTCTCTCTCTCTCTCTCTCTCCTGTGTTTTCCTATGTTAAAAATGCTACCTAAAAGCAAGTTGCTGCACTGAAAATCGAGCTCAGATCTAATGGCTGCAAGACCTTCAAATGAATATCGTGTCATTCAGTGATCCCTGACTGGGTCCTGAGCTTCACGAGTGGTAATGAGCCAAGGTCCCCACCTTCAACCACCACCTACCAACACGACTGGAAAGTAGTCACAAATGAGAAGACAAAATGTAATGAGACCTAGTATTCACCATATTTGTTTAAAGATGAAAATTGTCGAGTTAGATAAAGTATTGGAGAGGCCAACAGACAGGCAAATTTTGGCAAAGTTTGTAATAAGCATAGATAAATATATGAGGGAGAAAGGAATAGGAGAACATGTTTGTAGGGTGCAAGGCAGTAAAGTTGGAGGAGGCACTCACAGAATATCAACAGCAACTTAGACTTGTTATCCTGCTCAGAAGTTCCATATAATGCTATGCTTTTGAAGTCGAATGGAACTGAGATACGGGAATTTTTTCTCACATTTAGTATAGAACTCTTAAAAACTGATGGGTGAAAGGATGCCATGTATTGACAGGAGTAGCTTACCTCTATTTTCAGTTTATGTATGACATTAGATAATTTTGGAACCAGAGTCTCAGAGCTCCCCATCTCACTGGTGGGTCTCACCACTGAGCTTGGGAGCTCTATGATTGGTTCCTTTCTCCAGCAGCTCTGGATAGCTGTCAAAAATTAAAATCGTTTTGGATTGAAGTGTTAACAAACTTTGTCAGGCAAATTTCATCCAGTGCCTGAATTTTCATGAGGACAGAAAAGATCACCAGTTTAGCCAAAATAGTAGCAGCATCTCATTTCAATAAGTTCAATTCCCAAAGCCTGCCAGCTACACATATCAGAGTGTGGCTGACTTCAACAAGATGCAGAGTGCATCAATGGAATGTACAAATGTGACTGGTGGGTTTTATACTTTTTAAGAGAATGTCTAAAACTCTTGGGAGATGTCGGTCACCCTTTCGGAGAGGTAAGTGATCCTTTTGACTTAAGTTCAAGAACACCTTCCGAAAAGGCCATGTGCCCTTTGGAAGAAGTCAATGCGCTTCTGGATCGTTAATGATAGATATAAATTGTCTACAATTTGAATAAACTCATTGGAACTTTAAGCTCATTGGTAAGCTGTCAAGACATTTAAATATCATTGAAAATATCGAGCTTTTAAGACACTAAGATTTGTATTTTTAATGTTTCAGTGCTTGCTATTTCACTTTATCTGTGAATGTGAACTTGAGGGCCTACATGGTGCATGCTACAAAACTGAGTTCATAACCTATCAATTTCACAGTGGAATGCCCGTTAGTTTATAATTTGATTGATTGTTGCAAGCCTTTTATGTGGATAAACAAGTACAAAATGCTAGTTTTTATGAGGTATTAAATCATTGAAGAATGTTAAATGTAGAAAGGAGTTTTTCACAACAGGAATACTCTTTTTGAATTAATAAAGCCATTAATAAACCATCAGATTATGATTTGCTTTCATCTCTGAATGACTCCTGGGGTGAATATGTTGGACACTGTGTGAGTTGGAAGGAAAGTGTGAGGGCCAAGGGTGGTCAGGTGGGGGATAGATTGGCATGAGTTGGTTTAGAGATTATTAAGTGCAGTGAGATTGAGTAGAAATCATGAGTTGGTATATGTAAGTGAGAAACCCGGGGGAGTGGTTTATGGGTGTATGGATTAATTTGGAGGTTATGAGAGAGAGGCGGAGGGTCGTGACATGGACTGGTGTGCAGGATATTGGGAAGTATTGAATGGTGACTGTGGAAGGCGTGAGATGGCATTGATTGAAATGGATAGGGCACAGAGGCGGTGAGATGAGGGGTAAGAGTTAAAGGGCTGTTTGAAGTTGTGTTCTTTTTCATATAAGTGTAAAACATTGAGGCTGATCAAAATGAACACCACAAGATTTGAACTAGAAAGTTTAAAGGTGAGCGGGGAAAAATTTAAAAGGGCTAGGTGATACAGAATTAAAATAATTGGCTGAAGAACCAGGGATGAGATAAGGAGACTTTATTTTCAAGCAGTGAGCTTTTATCATTTGTATTGCACTGCCTGAAGTAGATTCCCCACAGTGTGGAAACAGGCCCTTCGGCCCAACAAGTCCACACCACCCCTTGAAACATCCCACCCAGGCCCATCCCCCTATAACCCACATGCCCCTGAAAACTATGGGCAATTTAGCATGGCCAATCCACCTAGCCTGCACATCTTTGGACTGTGGGAGGAAACCGGAGCACCCAGAGGAAACCCACGCATACACGGGGAGAATGTGCAAACTCCACAAAGACAGTCGCCCGAGGCTGGAATCGAACCCGGATCCATGGCGCTGTGAGGCTGCAGTGCTAACCACTGAGCCACCGTGCCGCCGTGTGTGTGTGTATTTGTGTATTTGTGCATGTGTGTATATGTGTGTAGCCTTGAAAAGAAAACTGGATAAATACCTAGAAAGCAAAAAAGCATGAGGGCTCTGGGGAAAGAGCATGTCATTGGACAATTGGATTCCTAGAGGGAAAAACAGTAAATAGCAATTAGTACTATTTGGAATTGAACCTCTTGGGCACACTGGAACATTGTTCTAAGGTGTACGGAACTAGTCAGGCATCATTTGCAAGTCTTCACTGTGTTTTTTCTTCTGTTTTTCACACAACTAGCACTGACTCAGTGGGTCAAATAAACTTCTTCTGCTCTCTGTGATCCTATACATCAGTGGAGTGCCTGTAAAAGCCACTTTGCTGAGGATATCAATACTAAAATACAATAGGTTTTCTCACAACATCAACGGACCAGATCCAACATGAGGGACATTTGAAGTCAAGAACATTTTAATCTGCTTCACCAACTTGGCCAAACCTAAAATGTTATCAACTACATCAGATTGGCATTTCTATATCCTATTCTAACCAATCTAATATAAGATTTGAGAAGTTTTGTGCTGTCAGACAGGTGGCTAATGGGCATTGGGTTCAGACTGTGCCATAAAATCTTACACATATGAAGTCAATGGAGGCAAGCCAGGGGCACAGGTCTGTGATTATGAATATGAAGAGAGGGAGATTTCAGATTGAAGGTAGCGAATGTAGGCTTGGAAAAATCTGCCCTTTCAGGTAGTAAATAATCACCAAATTCAAATAGCAGTTGATCATTTGTTTTAGTTTATAGAAGCCACTGAGAGGCACAAAATGAGAGTATGATTTGTAGATAACGCAGTGTGGAGCTGGAGGAAACAGCAGGCCAGCTAGCATCAGAGGAGCAGGAAGGCTGACGTTTCAGGTCGAGACCCTTCTTCAGAAATGGGGGATGGTGAAGGGAGCCCAGAAATAAATAGAGAGGAGGGGTGGGGCTGGAAAAGTACGTTGGATGGTGATAGGTGAGTGTAGGTAGGGAGTGGCGAGGATTGGTTGGTGAGGTGGGAATGGGATAGTAAGAACTGTTGGAGTCAGAGATAACAAGGTGTGGTGCTGGAGGAACACAGCAGACCAGGCAGCATCAGAGGACAGGAAAGCTGATATTTTGGGTTGGGACCCTTCTTCAGAAATGAAGAAATGCTTTGTAGCTCTTTGGGAAGGAATTGGACAGCAGTGAAGGTATACAATCTACTGTCCCATTCCTACTCATGTCTGCCCTGCTGCCATTTTGTTGGAAGGCCCAAGCCCCTATCAGACATTGGGTGAAGAACTATCTTCCGAGAGATATCAGAAGCTGTCCCTGTGCAACAGAACAACACTGCTGCATGTTGGAGTAGCAATGTGCATCCATTTATTAATGCTTGATATAGAGCAGTTCAATAAGATCTGCTTGAAGAAATCTCTGCATAGTGGAGTTTTGAGGGATTTTGTGAGGTTCATGACATGGGCATAGAAAAATAAAAGACCCCCTTCAAAGCAACATTTTCCAGGACCAGCTTTTGTATCGTAACACTGTGGAGCAAATTGCCTCCACTTATCTAACCAAAACCCACATTCTAATCATTGACCAATACCTCCACAACTCATTCTGATGGAAATCAGATCAGGCCTGTTGTAGAAATGGATGGTTCCTCAGGCTGTTTTCATTGAGCCAGGCTAGAGTTACTCTATTCATCTCTATCTATCTGCTGGAGGCTGTCATTTCAGAATCAATGTTGCAGCATTATGCTTGAGGAAGAGGTTATGGATTTAACTTTGGAACTACATTAATTATATTGTTCTTTGGCAGTCCAGTAGACGACAATATCATTCAAAATGCAGCCAAGGAAAACCACTGACCTCGCCTCGCAGAGGTGAAAGGACAACATGGTTTTCATTATACCATCAAAGTCCCTTTGCCTCATTTGTAGATGTAGACAAAACACATTAGCATTCTGGCTGAAAAACAGCTCTATTTATTGTAAAGATTCTTCAAAGGCGCACATCCAGCCCACAACTGTGTTTGCTCAGCATGGTGTTAATCAGAACTAAAATGAAATTATAAATATTGAATAGAAAATAGCATTTTCGGTAGGAACAATAACGTTTAATATACAATAAATAATCAAGTTAACAAATCAATGCATGTATGTATGCAAGGGCATATTTACACTTTAATTAAACCCAGTAATAAAATGGTTTATGAAAACGTAAACCCAGAAATAGCCCTATAAATTTGGTCGCACTTTAAGTAGGGCAGGAATTATTTACTGTAGGAGCTTTGAATCTTTGATTTTTCTGAACCACGTATCTGTGCATAATGGTGCTTCAAGGACCATGTGGGGTGGCTCATTGCATGATTCTGTGCTCCCAGTAGGAATCTGTGCTCACTAAGATATGCCTCACAGGAAACTGCTGTTCACAGCCTATGATTTCCATTCCAATAGCAGTGAATTCTATCGCTGCAATGTGCTTGCTTGTGGTGACCACTTGCAAATAGAAGCTCTCTGGTTTGAACTCCTGTTGCCACTGACTTGTACATGTCAACAGATCTGATCAGAACTTATCCACCAATAGCACAGCAGTAAACAAAAGCCCATACATGTAGGACTATAAAATCCAAATGCATCTGGCGAATACAATAAGCACAAATGGGATTGGCTTAGCAGGCTTTTGAGGACAATTGGTGTGATACAGAGTCTGAATGATTCTCCTCAATGTTTGTTCACCTCTGACTAACTGGCCTGTATTTGAACGTGCAGACGTGCTGAACGTGAGAGTGTGTGTGAGAAACTAGGAATATGTTGAACACAATTGTCAGCTTTTCTTTTAAACGCTGCTAATGCTCTTTGTTTTATGAAAAGATTTCCTTATGAGGAGAGGTTAAGTAGGTTGGGCTTGTACTCCTTGGAATTTAGGAGAATGAGAGGTGGTCTTATTGAAACAGAAACAGATATGATTAACTGGATAGATGGGTGTTTTTACTTGTAGGAGAGCCTAGGACCAAAGAACATAATCTCTGGGGAAAGAGTGACATTTTAAGACCGAAATGAGGAAGATATTTTTCCCCTCAGAGGGCAGTGAATCTGAATTTATTGCAGAGACTGGATCGACAAATATTTTCAATGCGGGGACAGATTTTTAATCCATTAGAGAATCGAGAATTACGGAGACGAGGTAGGATAGCGGAATTGACGATGAACTAATCAGCCATCATCTCATTGAATGGCCGAGGGGACTCGATAGACTGTATATCCTCCTTCCGTTCCTATGTCTAATGCTTTCCTGGGTTTCCGACTTAATCACCAATGTAACATCGAGCTGCACAATGAAATCTTAACTCCAGCATCTCAAGAATTAAGATAAGACTCGCCGAGCATATCTACAACCTCAAGTACAACTCAAGCTGCAAATCTTTTCAAAAATGTTAAACACCTACAGGTGCAACCACCCTCAAACTGGCCCATATTTAGGAAGTAAGTGCCATCCATCTGAGCATGACCAGAGAACAACTATACTTCCTGCACGAATGCCTCAGATACCATGTACTACCACGAAGCTTAAACTATAAACCAACCACCAACAATCCACAGGCATGGAGGACAGCTGAACAGAACAGCTGCAGAATGCCAAGGGTTACAATCAATGATGCCACCATCGCCTCCACAAATACAAGTGGGAAATTGCATGCCAAAACCACTGTATTGCAATACAACTGACCAGGAATGGAGATCCACACAGGAACAAGCCATCAACATACAGCAACAAAAGACCAGAGCAAGGACAAGAAAAACTGGCCACAATCACCCACCTCATTGACATGAACAACAGAGAAACATGGATCAAGAACATCTCAGACTGACCACTCACAGACACTGAGAAGAATATCCAAGTACGTGGACTGAATTATAAACACAGACACCAAAAAGACTGACTTCATGGCTGCGCTGGAATCAACACTAAACAACAACAGATTCACAGAAGAAGTACAACAGACCATCGGACAGACAATAGTCACAAAACTAAACAGAAAAGGAAAGTGGAGCACTTACAACACAGAAAAGAGGAAAGCCCTGGGAAGATCAAGAAAGACGGGAGCGTTGTAATCTTACTGGTGGACAAAGGACATATGGCAGTAATCCTTAATAGAACCCAATGCATTGAGAAAGCTAATGCACTATCGGCAGATACTGACATCTACCAACATATCGCGATAGACCCAACGCCACAGTTACAGCTCGGCAAGCAAGTCTATAACCTCATCCACAACCCGAGCTACAAATCTTCTCAAAAACGATAACATTGAGATTCCTTATTGGAAAGTTATTGCTCCAAACTCTGTTCAGCTACTCCCAGGTGTTGTATTCCAGAGGCTGTCGATGCAGAAGAGGATGGTTGAAGGTCAGCAGATAGTGTGCAATGCAGTGTTTGGACTTTTGAGTGAACTGATCATCAGTGCAGAGTCCACCATAAACACCATGACGGAAATGGTAGTGTAGTGAATTGAACTGACCTCTGCCCTCACCTGACACGTCTACTTTCAGCAAAATCTACTGAATACTGAACAGCGTGGGAATTCTGTGCTGTTTATTTCTGCCCTGCACAGGGAGTCTGTGGATAATTATAACCCCAACAAGATAAGAACAAAAGCAGATAATCTGACTGGTGATTCCCTTACTGCCTAACCTTGAGGCTCTGTTTAATCTACAGCTTTTCAATCTCTCTATTTTATCGCAGTCAGGAGTTCTCCGCATTGAACGGTTGTTCCCCCTTTCTCTCTATGTCTGTAAGCTCACCCAGTCTGACTGTCCTGCAGGCTCTTCATCACAATTGCCTGTCTTGTCTTCAGCACCAGGAACCCACATTCCAGTGTTCCTTTCATAAATCACTCCTTCTTCTCCTCATTTAATTATCACAACCAATGTGATGGGCTGGGGAAGCACAGCTTCCTTTTCTTATCCCACACCTCCACTAGTCACAACAGATTTTACATTTAACCAGTTGGGTAATATGGTCAATTATGGAGGCCCCAGCCTATGTTAGGTTCAGACATTCAGAACAAGTTGACTCTTTTGTCAGAAAAAAAATGGTTTATGACCAAAAACAAACATGCTCAAAGATGCAGAGTATTGCTAAATAATTTGGATTATGCAAATATATACAGATTTTATTTTGTGCGCAGTTACCACCAGCAGCCCCCAAGTTATTATGGTTCCAGATGGAATATCACAAATTGTTAAGCTCCTGGTGAGAATGAGTGACCTCGCTCCCTTCCTTTAATCACCAACCCTCTCAGATGATCACTGTAATATTAATTCGAAAAGGATCCTTTCTCTTGTGGATATCTTTCCCGCAGACCCAAATTAATTCATGTTTACAAAGGAGCCAATTCATATAGGGTTTCTTGAGCTAGCAGAAGAGTGAGTTCATTAGTTACTAAATGCAAGAATAAATAACAATGCAGCATAAATATACACAGCTTAGAAATAAGAAGTGAGCACAAAAGATATAAACGTGTAAAAATATAAAGTTACTGGATTATCCATGAAGAGGAGACAGTGGAATGTAACAGGAGTTGATTTTAAGAAGTTTGGGTTTGCGGAATAGCTAAAAGGCTTTCATCCTGTCGCCATCCAATGACTGTTTCACTTCGAGCAAATAGATACAGAAAAAGACAGACTCTCTTTTTACCTGCAGTGCAGGGATTACTAGAGGTTTTCTCAGCTGTGATCTTCAATAACTACCAGACCAAGTTTGAAACTGGCTTTTAATGCCTATTTTTGTGCATTCTGGAAACAGGACAGCAAAATATGTCTCTTCTAACTGTTATCTTTTCTCCCATCACAACCATTCAGTCATCAGGCATGAGATTCCAGGTTTCCTTCTGGAAAGTCACCGAGTTTACATCACTAGTTATCTTTAGACTGTGTCCTTTTACAAAGCCCAACACATGTTGTAATTAAAAGTTCAATACTTTGATAAGTGATGTGGTTTTTTGATCCATAGTCATGCGTTTTCTATTCTTTTACAAACAACTAGCAGAAATACACCAAAGTCTAAACAGAAACAGAAATTATGAAAATTCTGCAGAGTGTTAGCTTTAAAGCACTTTAATCAAATAGTAGTTAAAATCATGAAAAAAAGAGAATGACATGGAATGTCCCAAATAATATTTTGCTTTCAAAGTATCCCACTCACACACAATTTGTTTGCACTAGATTGTCTTCCTGGAACAGTACAGTTGATTGAACTCCCTCTGCTTCCAAAGAATGACATAGTATCCAAAGAAATATCTCCAGGAATCCTCCATAAATGGTATGGATAATCTCTGGTGGGTACTCAACTCAAACATTTTGCTCAGTGGAGTTGCAAAGAAAGGGAGAGGGACCAATGGGTAATTGTTCTTTTGGCAAGTTAAATTCTTTCTCTTCATAACACATTCCTTAAAGCCTATGTCTTTGTCAAACCTTTGATTGCCCTATCAGCATTTCTCCTTGTACAGTTAAGACGTTTTTGATTATTCTCCTCTGTATTACTTTGTGAGATTTCAGTCAAGTTGCAGTTATGCCGTTGAGTGGCTCCGAAAAAATGTAGCCACCAGAATGAGTCAAAGTGTGTAAGACAGGCACATTGTTTGAAAGCAGTTTTCCCAATCATTCTTCCCAAGACTGAGGCTGGTCGTGGATACAAACAAAATAGA
Organism: Stegostoma tigrinum; assembly: GCF_030684315.1. NCBI lineage: Eukaryota > Metazoa > Chordata > Chondrichthyes > Orectolobiformes > Stegostomatidae > Stegostoma > Stegostoma tigrinum. Next base: position 12,949,941 of record NC_081380.1, read on the forward strand.
CACTGCAGAAACATAGTGCAAAAGTTGTAAATTTCACTTTTCGATTGAGAGTTTTCAGAGCGATACCTTTCATGCAATGTCGCTGCAACATATTTCTGTCAAATAGAGTTTTGTATCAGCCTCGTGAAAAGCACCAACTCAGACAAAAACAGTTTGTATTACCCTTCGCTTTCAAATCAGCTGTTGCAATTGCAAACAAGTTTGCGTTGTTAGATAATGGAGATTCACGGTTCAAAGCAGCATTGCAATGTTTTATTTTTAATCCTCAGTTTTATCTCTATCTGCTCTGAGAGCAAGCTGCTTCTAAGGTTATAATGAAGTTACCAGAAAACACCTCCTGCCTGCACTATTAAACCAGTCCTGGTGTCCACATTCTTCTGGGCCTGTGTCAGCTGATTATCTCACCTCTGTTGTACTGAGGCCTCTCAATGTCCTTATCTTTGGTCATATTGCTGCTCTAGCAGTTCCAGTTCATGGTGCGCAGCCTAGTTCTAGAATAGATTGATCTCTTATCACTGCTATTCCCCATTCTCTCAGTCCTGTTACTACCCCTATTACTGTTTCCTGTCACTGACATGTGCCTCCAACATGTTCCTGTTACACCTCATCCACTCCCTAGTTCCCTTCGTTCCTTCCTAGTTTAATTTAGTCCTGTTAGCCCATTTTCAGTATTGTAGTCTAGTGCTGTAGTGGGACAATGTCATTGGTAACAATGCCTCAGCTCGAATGGGAAATATCAGCCTTTCACAGATTTTATAATTATGTCGCCCCAGGAGCAGTGTGTATGTGGACTTTGAGTAAAGAGGGGCTTGCACCTGGTTACACAGCTGAATCACCTTTTGATGAACATTGATGTGCCTTATAGATAACGACCAGCCTTTTAGCTGGTAGTGCCAGGACTGGTTGCACTCAACAGACTGTGACCCTGAAAGAATTGTCTTTATTAAGAGAGACTTAAAACTGGAAGAGAAAATACCATGACCATTAGAATTTATCCAGCATTTATTAGTGTGAACAATATTGTAAGGAACCTTCTGGGGGGAGGTGGAGCAGAAAATAAAATTGTTAAAAAGTGCATGCTTTTTATCCCTGATATGAGATCGGCAGAAGATGCTTAAGACTGGTATTGAAAAGATACATTTGGAAGAGGAATGGTTAAAAATGAATGAAATGTTATTAAATTAGACAGAAAAAAACAGACACTAGTTGCTTCATGTCCTTCAGCCCATTAGAATTTCAGTTGATTTTCTTAATCACATTCTAATGTCATGCAAGGTCATGCATTTGTACTTTGTGCTGTTTGTGTCAGAAATAGAAGCTCTTGTTGTATTCTGGAAATTTCATTGTTCTATTGTTAACATGTTGAAAATTTCTGGCATGTCAAAATTCCGTAGGTATGTCTATACCTTTAAGAGACATGTTCATGTCATCATCACTGAATCACCATATGTGAAATATGACACATTGGTGTCAGGGTTAGGCGATGGCCCAGTGATATTCTCACTAGACTATTACTCCAGAAACCCAGGTAAGGTTCTGGGGACCTGGGTTTGAATTCCAGCACGGCAGATGGTGGAATTTGAATTCATTAATTAAAAAAAAGTCTGGAATTAAGAATCTACTGATCACCATGAAATCATTGCTGATTGTCAGAAAACCCCATCTGTTTGAGTAATGTCTTTCAGGGAAGCAAATCTGCCACCCTCACCTGATCTGGCCCACATGTGACTGCAGACCCACAGCAATGTGGTTGACTCTCGGTAGCCCTCTGAAATGGCCTAGCAAGCCATTCAGTTATACCAATCGCTACAAAGCCTCAAAGAAATGAAACTGCGTAGATCACCTGGCATTAACCTAGGCACAGGAAAAGACAATGGCAGAAACAGCCCTGTCAACCATGCAAAGTCCTCCTTGCTAACATCTGGGGGTTATTGCCAAAATTGGGACAGCTGTCTCACAGACTAGTCAAGCAACAACCTGACACAATCATACTCACAGAATCATACCCTACAGACAATGTCCCAGGCACCACCATCACCATTCCCGGGTATGTGCTATCTCACCGGCCTGCCAGACCCAGCAAAGGGGGCAGCACTACGAGACACAGTCGGGAGGGAGTTGCTCTGGGAGTCCTCAACGTTGACTCCGGATCTCATGAATTCTCGTGGCTTCAGGTTGAACATGGGCAAGGAAATCTCCTGCTGACTACCACATACCATCCTCCCTCTGCTGTGAATCAGTACTAGTCAAAGTTGAACAACACTTAGAGGAAGCACTGAGGATGGCAGAGGCACAAAGTACTCTGGGTGAGGGATTTCAATGTCCACCACCAAGAGGGGTTCAGCATCAGTACCACTGATCGAGCTGGCCAGGTCCTACAGGACATAGCTGCTAGACTGGGTCTGTGGTAGGTGGTGAGGGAACCAACAAGAGGGAAAAACATCTTTGGCCTCATCCTTACCAATCTGTCAGCTGCAGTTACATCTGTCCATGACAGTATCGGTAAGAGTGACCTTTGCACACTCCTTGTGGAGACGAAGCCCCACCTTCACATTGAGAATAACCTCCATCATGTTGTGTGGCATTATCGCTGTGCTAAATGGGACAGGTTTCGCACAAATCTAGCAACTCGAGACCGGGCATCCATGAGGCACTATGGCCCATCAATAGCAGCAGAATTGTACTCCAACACAATCTGTAACCTCATGGACTGGCATATCCCCCACTCACCCGTTACCATCAAGCCAGGGAATCAACCCTGGTTCAATGGTGAATGCAGGAGGGCATACCAGGAGCAGCATAAGGCATAACCTGAAGATAATGTATCAACCTGGTGAAGCCACCAGACAGGACTACTTGCACGCCAAACAGTGAAAACAGCAAGTGATGGACAGGGCTAAGTGATCACACAACCAGCAGATCAGATCTAAGCTCTGCAGCCCTGCCACACCCAGCTGTAAATGGTCGTGGGCAATTAAACAACTGACTGGGGGGAGGAGTCTCCACAGATATCCCCATCCTCAATGATGGAAGAGCCCAACACATCAATGCAAAAGATAAGGCTGAAGCATTTTACAGATACCAGTCTTCAGCCAATTCAATTCGCTCCATGTGATATCAAGAAATAGTTAGAGACACTGCATGCCACAAAGTCTACTGGCCCTGACAACATTTCGGCAATAGCACTGAAGACTTGTGCTCCAGAACTTGTCGCTCCCCTAGCCAAGCTGTTCCATTACAGTTACAGCACCGGTATCTACCCGGCAATGTGGGAAATTGGCCAAGTATGTCCTGTACACAAAAAGCAGGACAAATCCAACCTGGCCAATAATCAGTGGGAAAATTCCCTGGTGGTTAGAGTCAGATCTGATATATAGGAAGATGCTCCTGGTTGTGGGAGGACAATCATCTCAGCTCCAGGACATCTGCTCAGGAGTTTGTCAGGGTAGTGTCCTCGGCCCAACCATCTTCAGCTGCTTCATCAATGACCTTCTTCCATCATAAGGCCAGAAGCGGAGATGCTCACCGATGATTGCACAATGTTCAGCACCATTTGCGAATCCTCAGATACTGAGGCAGTCCATGTTCACATGAAACAAGGACTGGACAATATCCAGGCTTGGGGTGACAAGTGGCAAATGACATTTGCACCATACAAATGCCAGGCTATGACCATCACTAATAAGAGACAATCTAACCACCGCCCCTTGACATTCAATGGTGTTACCATCACTGAATTCCCTGCTATCAACATCCTGGGGGCTATCATTGACCAGAAACTCAACTGGACTCACCTCATAAACACAGTTGGCTCCAAGACCAATCCAGAAGCTGGGAATACTGAGGCAAGTAACTCACCTCCTGACTCTTCAAAGCCTGTCCACCATCGACAAGGCACAAGTCAGGAGTGTGATGGAATAATCCCCACTTGCCTGGATGACTGCAGCCCCAACAACACTCAAGAAGCTTGACACAACCCAGGACAAAGCAGCCTGCTTGATTGGCCCTACATCCACAAAAATTCACTCCCTCCACCACCCACGCTCAGTAGCAGCAGTGTGTACTATCTACAAGATGCACTGCGGAAATTCATCAAAGATCCTCAGACAGCACCTTCCAAACCTACAACCACTTCCATCTAGAAGAACAGGGGCAGCAGATACATGGGAACACTATCATCTCCAAGTTCCCCTCCAAGCCACTCAACATCCTGACTTGGAGATGTATCGCCGTTCCTTCACTGATGCTGGGTCATAATCCTGGAACACCCTCTCTAAGGGCATAGTGGGTCAACCTACAGCAGGTGGACTGCAGCATTTCAAGAAGACAGCTCACCATCACCTTCTCAAGGGCAATTAGCCAGCAATGCCCACATCCCATAAATGAATAGAAAATTGTATGTTTAGACTGTGTAGTCGCATAGCTTTATCTGAGCCCACATGCTGCAGTGCCTGTGACTGTAATATTTTCATACATCAGGAGCTGTCCATTGAATCTTTCAATACTATGTTACCCATTGCTAGTTCTCATGTTATGGGAGCAAATGTTACTGCACCAGGAACAAATACCCTGCTGGAAGGCAAAGCCTATACTTTGGTGGCAGGTCATTCTATTAAAATTTTACAAAAATTTCAAGAGGTTCAGAATTCCTCTGGATTCTGTTTCTACGGACCCATTCGTCTTCTTACAACAATACATGTGAAATAGAGTGTTTATAAAATTACATTTTATTCTTTACTACCGTGTTCACTACTTTCAGAGGCTATACCACAATTAAAAAGACGTTCTGTGTTTGCTGACATGACAACAGTGAGTATATGTTTAAAAATTGAGACAGGGAAGCTGGATAATATTCGTAGAAGGAGGTCCATGGTCCATATCACGCTGCTGTCTAGCTGCCTGACTTATTGCTGCATTTCAGTTCTTGGAATTATTTCCCTATTTCATTGTGCAGTATCTGTGTGCACTGTTATTGTGTTGTTTGACAACAGTTCATTGATGTACTTGATGTGTTGTGTCAATGTGGCATTGTAATCTCAGTGAAACGAAACTTGCTATTCTTGACATCCTTCCAACTACATGAACCTATGATAGAGAATTTGTCTTTTATTGAGAAGGAAACCTCAGAGTGACAGATGATGATCATATGGCAAAGGAAAAATAGGAAAGGCACAATAACATGGAAAGTTGACTGTGAAGCTGTCAAAAGAGAAGCGACTGTACATTGTCTCCTTAACACTCAAACACTATGACAGTGTGCACAATAAAATCTTACAGGTTCAAAATAAAGATATCCTAATGTGATAATCACACTTGCAGAGAAAGTGCCATTCCACTCATTGCTATCAGCATGAGCACCATTGTAAGGAATTGTAACGACCAAGGATAGGGGATTTAGGATGTCAGTTTCCAAAAAGTGACATCAGTTTGTCTTTCTGAATCCCTGGATTTCCCCTGGGCAGCTCTGCAGGCAGGTGAGGAACTCCTCAGAAATGTTGGCTACGCAATTGTCACATATTAAGTCAGTAACAACCATTTCACCACAGGCTACATTGATTTTCTGAGTTGTCAGCCTCGAGCAGGGTGGCCCAGACCTGTGCGCACCAGAGGCTCTTCAAGGAGGTATACATTGTCAATGATCACTCAGTTGCCTGTTATTAGAGGCTCATTCCTCATCCCCAACACCCCCCCCCCAAACTCTAGCCTTCCCAAGTGACCACACTCCTGCTGCAAATTTCCTTGACCTCTTCATATAACGTGACTGGCCTCTTCCTGCCATCCTTGACGAAGATCAGCTTACTGCAGCTTCTGTTCTTGTAGTGGCATGTCCAGGCCAGTGCGAAAGGTTTCCCCTCCATTTCAAAATCTTACGGTTGCATGACAGAGTACCTTGGTGACCTCTGTCAGAGCCCCTTACATTCAAAATATTCCTTTCAGTCCATTGTATCACCCAACCTACCCACTCTGATTGTTTGGGATTGGTTGGGTCAGTTCACTTGGTTAGTTGGATAACTGGCTTGCCATGGAAAGTGATGCCAGCAGCATGGATTCAATTCCTGCACTGGCTGAGGTTACAACACACGACTCTTCTTCTCAACGTCTCCCTTCGTCTGAGGCATTACAACCTTCAGATTAAACAACCACCAGTCTTCACTCTCTAATGAGAGAGCAGTTCTATTGCATGGCCAGACTATGATGAATTTGCCATTGGGATTCTCCTGCTGCAGGCCAATGAATTGACCAGAAGAAAGTTCACTCCAGCAATGACGGATTTTGTCCAATCCTCGACAGGTCCTGTTTGAGAATAAAACACTCTGTTGAACAAAAGAAAGCTGAGGAGTATCCTAATAGAAACCTTGGAAATTATGAAAGATTTTAAGAGAGAATATTTTCTTTTATGAAACAGTCATGGCCAAAGGGCATGAATGTAAATTAATCACTGAGAAATGAACTCAGAAATTTAGGGCAACATGTCTTTAGCCTCAAGAGCAGTGAGATTGGGATATGCACAGCCACAGAAGTGGTAAGTCAATAATATAATGCATTTAAGGGAAAACTTGACAAACATTTGAGGAAGAGGTTATGATGGGAAGATTTAGATGGGAAAAGATGGCTGAGGATCAAATAGAGAATGTACACAGAAATGGACTATTGGAGCTAAATAGTTTAAATCATATACAATCTGCTCTAAGTCTCGAAGATTCTAATCATTGGCTTTGAAACTCAACTCATGCAATACATTGTTCAAAATCTCAGTATACATGCTGAACTCTTCAAAAGGGATTTTCTACTTCACTGCTTCACTCTTTTCAGCTTTTGAAGAAAAATTGGACAAGCTGAGGGAACAGTGAGATATCAGGAGACTATTGAACTGAAATAGTGACATAAATCAAAACTGTCACAGCTCAGAGAAGCCCTGAAATACCCAGAGCAGGATTGATAGCTTTTAATCTTTAGTTAATGCTACTCATGCACTGAGTATGGCAGCTAGAAGGAGTGAGAATTGGAGGATGATATCATTGGAACTTTGGAGAACTAAGAAAACTGGCTCCAATAAAATTTTAACAAGAAAAGAATGGAAGTTGTGGTAAAGAAGATTGGAAAGTGAGTAACCCATTCAATCCCTTGAATCTGTTCCATCAAAGAGAAATTTGAAATTCCAGGTGATGATTCCTCACAAATTCTGATTTGGGTGATACAGGTGCCAGTTGAAGTTGCCCAGGTATAGAACATAGAACATAGAACAGTACAGCACAGAACAGGCCCTTCAGCCCACAATGTTGTGCCGACCATTGATCCTCATGTATGCACCCTCAAATTTCTGTGACCATATACGGCTTGGAGGTGACAAAGGCATTTAGTTCTGGGGAGTGGAAGCAAACCAAAAGCCCTATGCTTTCTCACCTCCAGCAGACTCTCACTCTTTCCAGGAAGATCCCTGGCTGACGTTTCTGCCCTGCCACCAATTAATGCTCTTAACTTGAAGGGCTCATGCAACTGCAAAGTGAGTGGTCATTTTGTCATCTCCGGGAAACAGGCACGACATTGGGAATTTTGGGGGGAGGGATGGGATCTCTTCTGACAGCCAAGCACTGCCATTGCTGTTGGCCTCCCCCTCATTCATCTTCCCATAACACCCACATCATTTAAACTTATCTCCTTCCTCCACAGCAGCCAACATTGTTACCTCTGGCCTGGCTCACTCCTCAAACCTGTCTTTCAGGCAGCAGCCTCAGTCTCACCAATGGCACTGCAGGGCACAAGAATTGCTGGACTCTGATTCACTGGCAGCTCGCAGAATGTGAAATGCCTGCCCTGTGGGTCTCAGTTCCACGGCGCCAGTCCTCATCATTTACTCAATTGATGAGCTTTCTGGAAAAGCTATTGTGTGAATTTCTCAGCAGCTCTTTGGCCAGCAGACCTGATCCGTGCTGCCTCAACAAACTCTGCCCAAATAGTCAGACTGGAATTCTACATAAATTGTGGGTTTTACCATTTATTCTTTGTATGGCTGGCTAGCCAATAATTCTGTCAGATCTATCCCTGTTTCATGTTGCTCAGCACTGTATCCATACATGTATAGTGCAGAAACCAAGATTTAAACATGGTGAAATATATTAAATTTCCCAGTGCAAATTAATTTAACCAAATTTGAAAAGGACCCAGTTTCTAAGATTGCCATTACTTACATAGTCAAAAATTTTGCTTTGTGTCGTATTTCTTGGCCTCTCATTCTAAGAGGAACCAGAGGACATTGAGGAATTCAATGGGTGGGCTACTGGACTGATCGTAGTCAATGCAAACCATGTGAGTTCAGGCGTTAGAGACAAACTAATTTTTTTTTTGAAAATTACAAGCAAGTTAAAGCATTTATATATTAACTATGAGATAATTAATGGGATAAATCTCATGTTATTGACAGGTTGTAATGTTACATCACATATATTTGTGTTTGCTTGGAATGTCATATAGATGGCCCCATTTTGATCAACAGAGGATAAGACAGCCTCACATGTTGCTATCATTCATCTCCTGTCAGGATGATCATAATTAATACAAACTTGGCTAAAATTCCTTATGTAAGCCATTTGATAAGTTATTTTAACTGCCTTCATCTTTGTAACACCTTCTGCCTTGTTTGGCATGTAGAATCCTTATGGTATCATCTGAAAGTTGGTGAGATTCTATCACTCACATTTCCAGAAGCTCCTACCATTGACTACTGTGACTCAGGATAATTTCGCTTTCTATCCATTGCTTTTGAGTGCTCTCTTTCCCTGACTCATTGCAGGCATAACATTCAACTGAGATTAGCACAAGTCATTTCTTGTTACATTATTGCTGGATTGGCATAGTTTAAATAACTGTTGAGCGCTTCTAGCTATGACACATTGTAATGTTATTTTAAAAAATTTACAATTGTCCAAACACTCACTCCACTAGTTTCTTTCCTGTTATTTTTTCCTTCGGAGTTAGATCAGGAGTGTATGTCATTCCCTTCTACAACACAACAGATGATTAGGGTTGACCCTTTATCGACCATAGCCTAACATACTTCATCATTCTACATTTATCGCAAGATTGAATTCCTACAGGACAAAGTTGGAGTGACAAAATATACTTTTCCCTTTCAGCAATGTTCATGTCTATACTGTATGTAAACAAGGAGGGATGTAATAAAATGAACAAACACAATACATGCAACTGTCTTGAATTATTTATGGGCACATGGGACTCTGGAGCAAATATGATGGTGTTTACTCGAACCCCAGGTGGTTTTTGGTTCTGACAGTATTAAGCAATTTTGGGATGAACATAAAATCATAAGAAATAGGAGCATGGTTCTTAAATTCTATTTATCTGGTTGCACCATATGAGCATCGACATTTATTGTCCTTTAGAAAATGGTGGGGACTTGCTTTCTTGGGCCAAGGCAGTCTATTTGATGTAAGTGCACTCTCAGCACTGTTAGGGAGGGAGGTCCAGGGTTTCAAGCCCATGACAGTGGCATTATCTACACATTTTCATCCAAACTAAATGGTGACCAATGGTCTGTGGAGTAAATGGATTTATATTACCACAGAATTGTCTAAAGCTGGAGGGAAGAAGCGGCCAAGTGTAGACCCATTTTGCGAAATTTTGGCAATTTCAAGTCTGTCTTTTTTTTCCTGCTATTTCGTCAGTGAAACTGATGATAAGACAGTGATATTGTTCCAGTTCAGGATAGTGTGAGACTTAGAGGGGAACTTCTATGTAGTGGAGTTCCATATCCCTGCAATTCTTGACCTTCGAGATGGTACAGGTCAAGCATTTGAAAGTTACTTTTGAAATGAGCTTTGTCAGTTGCTGCAGTACATTTTCTATGTGTTATACACTGCTGCCATTGTGTTTCACTGGTAAAGGAATGAATGCGTAGGTGTTGTAAATAGTGCTAATCAGGTGGGCTGTTTGCCCTGGATGGTGCCAGATTTCTTCAGCATTTCTCACAGAATTTCATAAAATCCCTACATTCCATAAAGAGGCCATGGCCCATCGAGTCTGCACTGATCCTCTTCCATGCATTCCATCCAGTCCAAGGCTGCACCCAATCCCTGTAACCCTGCATTTCCCATGGCTAATCCAGCTAGCCTGCACGCCCCTGGACACTGCAGGGCAATTGAGCTTGGCCAATCCATTATCCTGAGCTCTTATTGAATTTTGTGTTTTATTTATTGCTGACTAACACAGTTACTTTCTGGTACACATTGCCACATTTTCTTCCAATACTAGGTGTTCAGCTTCTGACAGTTTCCAGGATGTCACAAGATACTGCAAGTGTTAACATAGAAAAATAAGGGCATTTAGTTCTTTCTAGTTCTTAAAGTCTGCTCCACCATTCGTATTGATTTTGGAGAGGTAATGGTTTAGCATGTTATCATTGGAGTATTAACCCAGAGAAGCCAGTATTGTCCTGGGGGCCTGGGTTCAAATCCTGCTGCAGCAGATGGTGGAATTTGAAATCAAAGAAAAAGATTTGGAATGAGAACCATGAGTCCATTGTCAATTGTTGGAAAAACCCATCTGGTTCGATAGTGATCTTTAGGGAAGGAAATTGGCACTCTTACCTGGTCAGGCCTACATGGGACTCCAGTCCCACAGCAATGTGGTTGGTTCTTAAACTGCCCTCTAGGTAATGAGGATTGGACAATAAATGCTGGCCTAGCCAGTGATGCCCTCAACTCACGGATGAATAAACAAAAGATCATGGTTGATCATCCACCTCCGTAGCCTGTTCCTGTCTCTCCACGCTATGCTTTGATTCCTCTAGCCCCAAGATCTAAACCCAACTTTTTCTTGAAATTATGCAATGTTTTGACTTTAATGCTTTCTGAAGAAATTTAACAGATGCCTGGATCACCTTGCTGTCTCTGTTTTTTAATTTTATCTGAGGCTTTAACACTGGAGTGGATACTGAATTCTAAAGCATCTCCCTCTCAGTGCAACTTTACCTTTTCACAGCAAATTGGTTCCCCGATTTGGAGGTTCTCAAAATGCACATTTGCTGTTGAAACATTTGAAATTCGGATTCATTCGCGGAAGTATTTTCTGAGCCAGCCTGTAGAGTATCCGACGACATTTTTCCCTCTCCACTTTTACAAAGCCTTCAGTCAGCTAAAGGGAAATCCTGGAATCATAGCAATTCCACATATTGCAACAGGTTAGGAAAATGGTGTTATATAATGTGCTGTGAATTAAATGAGAGGTACCCATGCTTAAGAGAAGCTGTTCAGGTCCTGTGTAACATCTCAGGGAATGCACTAGTCGCCATCATTATGTTAGGATCTCTGCTTATAGGCTGTGTTACTCCCACCCCTGTGGGGGAGGTCTTCAGCAGCCTTTACTCCAGAAGCAGCAACAATCTCTACCAGCTACTGCACGAGCTGAATTACTGATGGCTCTCAAAGTGCTCATATAAATGATAGAATCGAGGGGTATGGGTGGAAGCTAGATGGCAGAATTGAGCTGGCACCTTAGCTATGGCAGCCATCATGTTATTGAATAGAGCAGCAAGCTCAAAGAGTCAATGGCCTGCTCCTCATACCTATTGCCCTATGCTGGTGCAGCTCTTGCAGAGATGTGAAGAACCCAATTTCCTTAAGCTTGTATTCAATACGCAACTTTCAATTCACTGCAGGACTTATCTGGTAGGTAAATAAACAGGAAATTGTGAAAAAAACAAAAGGTGTTGGAATGCTAAAAATAGGTCTGGTAGCATCTTAATTTAGGAGAATAATGGGCTGGATCTTATCATATTTTAGCTAAGTTTCAACTTCATTGAGTTTCATAGATGGCTTCTCTCCGAGAGGCCAAGTGAGATATCTTACTGTTTTATCCCAAAGTCACCTCACTAACTATCAACTGCACCTCATGATGCTCTGTGGGAAGTGGGTGTTGCTGCCTGGCCAGCATTTATTACCCATCCCTAGTTGCCCTTGACAAGTTGGTGGTGAGCTGCCTTTTTGAACCGTTGCAGTCGTCCTGCTGTGGGTTGACCCACAATGCTATTGGGGAGGGAATTCCTGGATTTTGACCCGGTGACAGTGAAGGAACGATGATATATTTTCAAGTCGGGAAATGAGTGGCTTAGAGGGTGACTTGTAGGTGGTGGTGTTCCCAAATATCTGCAGCCCTTGTTCTTCTAGATGGAAGTGGTCATGGGTTTGGAAGGTCCTGTCTGAGGACCTTAGGTGCATTTCTGCAGTGCACCTTGTAGATAGTAAACACTGCTGCTACTGAGTGTCACTGGTGGAGGGAGTGGATGTGGATGTAGTGCCAGTCTTCTCTACCAATAAGAAACAAAGAACTGGGGATGCTAGAAATCAGAAACAAAAATAAAAGTCGCCTATTCCAACGATATCAGCCACAACTACATAGAATCCCTGAATTAAGTGACAATCCCAAGAGAATGAATACGATGGATTATGGAAGAATCAGAGAGAATCTTTACAACTCTAGATGATGATCTTAATTAGAAATGTGTTCACACTGAGATTGAGCAGATACAAGATCCTTGAATCCTACCACCAAGGCACTGCTGGAAGATGTAAAGGTCAGGCAGAAGAGGAACGCAGTGAGACACAGCTGTACAACCCTGTCACAGTCTCCCAAACAATCCCTGCCTGTGTTGCAAGAGCAGCTTGCTTGTAGAAAGCTGACAATGATGCTGCAGAGCTGTTAGGTGAGGAGAGCGACAGGAAAAATGTGCAGGGAATAATTCCCTTGTGAAACTCTGGAACCAACAATCAGTGCCAGATGATTTTACGAAGAGTTGCCCTTACACACTCAGAAAAAAGATAACATGACATTCGCTCTGCCCAGGCCTTCTTCTTTCAGCATTTTCCATACTCCATGGGTTACAACTCGAGCACCTCCATATTAAGTAAAAACTGAAAAAGCTCAGACACTGGAAATCAGAGACTGAAAGAGAAATTGCTCAAAAGGTTCAGCAGGTCTAGCAGCATCTGGGGAGAGATATCAGAGTTAATGCTTCTGGTCCAGAACTGGAGTTCTGAAGAAGTGTGCCAGGATCTGAAACGTTAACTCTGATTTCTCTCCCGCTAGGCCTGCTGAGTCTTTCCAGCAACTTCTGTTTTTGTACCTTCACATTAACCTTCATTTAGTTTAGATTTGTTAAGTGGTTTAACGGCTGAATGCCCTCCAACCATCCATTCTCCCAAATTACCCTGACTGCAGCCCAGCAATTAATGCAGCAGTTAATCCCTTTTCACAACCCTGGCCAACAAACCCTCTACACAGGAGGAAGTAATAGGAAGATCATTATTTAGTTCTCACATTATATTTTCTTCATCGGTGATTTCTCTAGCTGTCTTCATAATGTCTGCATTGACAAAAATGTGACCAGTTTTGGCTGTATGACTTCCCGAGTCACCACCAAGAACTTGCATCAAAGAAGCACTTATGAAATAGTTAAATGCCTCAAGATGCTTCACAGGAAAATTATCAAACAGAATTTGACACCAGGTCACACCAGAACAAGTGGCTAAAAGCTCGATAAAAGAGCAAGGTTTTAAAATATGTTTTAAAGAAAGGAACAGCAGAGTGATTTAGGAAGAGAAATCCAGACCATAGGGTCTTGGCAGCTAAAAGCATGTCATCAAAATGCAGTCATAAAAAGGGTCATAATAATTTGGGCTCGGAAATAGCGATGATCAAATAGCTCTTAATGTAAATGGTGAGAAACTGTCTGCCATTCAGGAACATTGGCTGCTGACCTTGGGAGATTTTTCTGAGCTCTGAGTTTATTTCCTCATGTGAGTGCCCCCAGAGCAGTTGCCATCAAGGATGGTGGGGATTCATTCTTGAAATACATTCTGCAATATTTCATGAGGGCCACTTTGTAAAACAGCAACACTTATAAAGTAATCGTTCTATTTGATTCCAACTCACAGCTTTCGCCTATTTGGTACACCTGACCTTGATGTGGCTATCAGTAACCAAGGATCCGAACAAAATCTGTTGGGTAAGGGACGTGGCCTGGTTTAGCAGTTCTTCCAGCAGACTCTTCCCATTGTTACAACAAAAGTTACAAATATGGAGTTTCAATGACAATGAGCTCAAAGCCAGAGAGTATCTGCAAACAACCTTAGCGTTGATGAACAGCCATTGACCAACAACACTGGCACATTATTAATGTGGGCAATGGAGGGCTCATATGCTTTTTGGAGAATGGCTGAGGTCCCCTATTACTCTTCTCTGAGAGTCCTGAAACTATTCTGATGTAATTAGGCCTTTACCTGCAGTGTGCCAGGCCTCCTGTTGAATAAAGTTCTCAGGTTGCAGACTTGCTTGCTTAGCTGGTGTATTCGATTGCAGACATTTTGTCATCCTACTGGGTAACATCGACACTACACCTACCACGGTGACAAAATATCTGCAACCAAACACACCAGCTCAGTGAGCAAGTCTGCAACCTCATCCACAATCCAGCTACAAATCTTCTCAAAAACTTTAAATTAAGTTCTACGTAGGACAGCAATCCTATCCCTCCAAGCTGTCAGCCAGACTCTGCCAGTTCTCCAGAGATAGCAGCACCACCAGGATTAATGGCCACTACGTAGGGCCCTGTAGGAGGGATCAGCAATGGAGCCCCAGATCAAGGTGGGAAGAGGGTCATGGCGAGAGGGTTGTCAGTGTGGGAAGGGCAATGTGGGGTGTGTCAGAAGGAAGGGCAGGGGGCATGTGGCTTGCTGCGGAGCCTTGCTTTTCAAAGCCAAGACAAAAACTGCACAAAAACAGGAGTGGTCTACTCTAGTGAGCCTAATCTCACCTAACGATGAGTCCTTCACACCCCACTTCTGAGTGTCTGCAATTGGCCTGAAGTTGGGAAGGTGGTTTGTTAATCTTGCACACCGGCCTCAGTCAGAGGGAGACTGGAGAACAGAGATATCTCCAGGTCACAACACCCTTCCAATCAAAGGACTATTTCCCTCTTGCACTCTCAAGGTGCTGAGCTGGGATATTACACTGCACTCATTACAATCCGACCCTCTCTCCACTAGAGCTTGACTAAACCTGCTTAATGTTTACAGCATTTTCTCATGTTACTGGGAATAAACCTTTCAAGCAAGGTCAGTGCAGACATGTTTCTAAACAGTGTAGCTGCAGGAAACCCTCATGCTGTTTTAGAACAAACTCAAGCTGAGGGAATTGTTTTGTTAAAAGGATGAGGGTCAATTAGTTTTGTACCAGAGTGTCATTTATAATCATCGAATTAAACCATGGTGGCAGGTGAAAGGCATTGACAAGAGTCACCAAAAAGTTGAATCTATAATAGCTAACTCCTTTAGCTTGAAAAGGCGACAAGAAAGAACAAAGTGCATTTACATAAAAGTTATCCAGAAACAATTAGCGCAGCATTTGATTGCAACTTATTGGCTTCCCACTTTAGAAAGGGAATAAAAAGACTTGCATTTATAAACAAACTGCATGACCCAAGAATAACCTAAAGCACTTTATAACCACAACTTCACAAAAACTTCCTCGTTCAGTTTAGGATTTTTGAAAGACAACTTAGTGGAAAAAAACTCCCCAGAAAGAACAATGTAGTAATGATGTGAGATTTAGTTTGATCTATTGTTTGAGAGAAAATAAACACTAACTTTGACAAAGACATCAACTTCTCAGCTGTTAAGTCAAAGCCTGGGACATTAAACAGTCTCACAAGAAAGCAAACAGTGCCCCATGATGACACTTAATTTGAAAATTTGAAAGCTTTTGGTCCTGACCTCCAACAGTGCTGTTCACCCTCAGTGCTGCCCCTCCAATAGTGCTCTACACCCTCAGTACTCTCTCTCCAACAGTGCTGCTCACCCTCAGTATTCACCCTCCAACAGTGCTGTTCACCCTCAGTACTCTCTCTCCAACAGTGCTGTTCACCCTCAGTACTCTCCCTCCAACAGTACTGTTCACCCTCAGTACTCTCCCTCCAACAGTGCTGTTCACCCTCAGTACTCACCCTCCAACAGTGCTGTTCACCCTCAGTACTCTCCCTTCAACAGTGCTGTTCACCCTCAGTGCTGCCCCTCCAATAGTGCTCTACACCCTCAGTACTCTCTCTCCAACAGTGCTGTTCACCCTCAGTATTCACCCTCCAACAGTGCTGTTCACCCTCAGTACTCTCTCTCCAACAGTGCTGTGTATGCTCAGTACTAACACTCCAACAGTGCAGTTCAGTGCACTCTCAGTATTGATCCTCCTGCCATGCTGTACACCCTCTGTACTCTCCTCCCAACAGTGCTCCACAACCTGTGTACTGTCCCTCCAACAGCACCGTGTACGCTCAGTACTAACACTCCAACAGTGCAGTGCAGTGCACTCTCAGTATTGACCCTCCTGTCGTGATCTTCACCCTCAGTATTGAGCTTTCTAAAGTGCAGTGTGTCCCCAGTACTGCCCCTCCAAATGTGCATGCACCCTCACTATTGACCACCAATAGTGCTGTTCAC
The DNA here is from genome assembly GCF_030684315.1 of Stegostoma tigrinum. Taxonomy (NCBI): domain Eukaryota; kingdom Metazoa; phylum Chordata; class Chondrichthyes; order Orectolobiformes; family Stegostomatidae; genus Stegostoma; species Stegostoma tigrinum. The sequence continues at coordinate 12,966,446 of NC_081380.1, forward strand.
CACAGGACTGACCCACCAACAATACTGTGGACCCTCAGTACTGACTCTCAAACATTCCAGAACACCTTCAGTACTGACCCTTTAACAGTGCTGTACACCCTCAGTGCTGACCATCCCACAGTACTGTTCACCCTTAGTACTGACCCTCCAGTAGCACTGTGCACCCTCAGTATTGGCCTTCCAAATAGTGCTTTGGACCCTCAGTACTAATCCTCCTACAGTACTGTTAACCCTCATTACCGACCCTCCAACAATGCTAAATAAAAACCGAAAGAACTGCGGATGCTGTAAATCAGGAGCAAAAATAAAGTTGCTGGAGAAGCTCAGCAGGTCTTCAAATGTTAACTCTTTCTTTCCTTCACGGGTGCTGCCAGATGCTGCTCCAGCAACTTTGTTTTTGCTCCAACGATGCTGTTAACCCTCAGCACTGACTCTCAAACCCTGCTGCACACTCAGTATTGACTGTCCTACAGTGTTGCTCACCCTCAGTATTGACCCTCCTGAAGTGCTGTGCACCATTTAGTGCTGACCCTCTGAAAGTGCAGTGCACCCTCAGCACTGACTCTCCAATACTGCAGTGGAGCCTCACTATTGCCCCTCCAACAGTGCTGTTAACCCTCAGTACCTATTCTCAAACACTGCAGAACATCCTCAGTACTGACTCTCCAACAGTACTGTTCACCCTTATTAGTGACTCTCAAACACTGCAGAACATCCTCAGTACTGACTCTCCAACAGTACTGTTCACCCTTATTAGTGACTCTCAAACACTGCAGAACACATTCAGTGCTGACCTTCCAACAGAGCTGTTCTGCCTCATTATTGACCCTCCAACAGTACTGTTCACCCTTAGTACTAACCTCCAGCTGTGTGGTGCACCCTCAGTTTTGATCCTCCTACAGTGCTGTTCACCCTCAGCACTGTCCCTCCAACAGTTCTGTTCATCCTCAGTACTGACACTCCAACAGTGCTGCATACCCTCAGTACTGCCCTTCCAGCAACCTCCAGTAGTACTGCACCTGCTCAGCCCTCTGACAATGCAGAGCTGTCTCTGAAGTCGCCCTGTGATAGCCCATGCTCCCTCTGTACTGCCTGTCTAACAGTACAGTGCACCTTCAGCACTGGGCAATGACAACATCCCACATATGTGCTCATGTCTCTGAATACATGCGAAGTCAGATCGCTCCTGAATGAGGCAATGCTGACACCGTGTGATGGAATTTTATTTCTTTGATATTTATTTATTTGCTTTATTTTTTATCATCAGTATTTTGTCACAAAACATAATTTGCAGATTTAGGAGTTTGACCTAGATTTTACGCCAAAAACATATGTTATTTTTTGCTGCTTCCTACTTAATGTCTTACTGAATTCTCATTATATTTTACATTCTCGATGTTGTTTATTGGGATGCTGTGTTATTTTGTAAGATTGTGAACAAGTTTATGGAAACAGGGGGCAATTTCCGAAGAAGGACCTAAGCCTGAAACATCAGCTTCCTGCTCCTCTGATGCTGCTTGGCCTGCTGTGTTCATCCAGCTCTATACCTTGTTATCGCAGATTCTTCAGCATCTGCAGTCCCTACTATCTCGGGGAAAATTTCTGTTGTTCAGGTTAATTCCCATTCTGGATTTTCTGCCGGCCTTATGGGTCTCTTCCTGAAGATTTGCTTTATCATCAAGTTGAGGACAGCCACTGAGAATTATCAGGAGTCTACAAGACCTAGTCAGGGCTAGAGGTGGCAGTGTCATTTGATTGGATTTTGGATGGTAATCTAGAGGCCCAAGTGGCTGGTGGAAGTATTGAATTCACTAAAATTCTGGAATCAACCGGATGGTGACAGAATTGTTATGCTATAAAACCCTTCAGGTTCACTATTATACTTTGGGGAAGTCAACTTGCCGTCTTTACCTGGCCTATATGTAACTCCTAACCTATCATGTGCTTGGCCCTTTACTGCCCTCTGAGCAAGTTGGGTTGGGCTTTGAATGCTTTTCCAGCCAGTGTTGTCCAAATAACAAAACTCCTGTCATTGGCATCAAACTGCAGAGATTGTCTGTAGAAGCTTCCAAGAGCAATCTCTTTCCCTGGTACACCAGTTTGCGTGTAGTGTTTAAGGTTTCATAGAGTCATACAGCACAGAAACAGATCCATTGGTCCAACCAGCCCATGCTGAACATAATCCCAAACTAAGCTAGTCCCACCTGCCTGCTCCTGGTCCATATTCCTCCAAACCCATCCTATTCAGGTGCTTATACAAATTTCTTTTAAACATTGTAATTATACCTTCATCCATCACTTCCTCAGGAAATTAATTCCACATGTGAACCAACCTCTGTGTAAATATTTGCCCCTCATGACTTTTTTAAAATCTTTCTCTGCTCACCTTAAAAACGTGCCCCCAGTCTTAAAATCCTCCATCCTATGGAAAAGGCAACTACCATTAACTCAATTTATACCCATCATTATTTTATAAACTACTATAAGGCCACCATTCAGCCTCCTACACCCCAGTGAAAATTGTCCCAGCCTATCCAGCCTTTTCTTATAACTCAAACCTTCCATACCCAGCAACACCCTGGTAAGTCTCTTCTGAACCCTCTCCAGTTTTATGATATCCTTTCCAATAACTGGGCGACCAGAACTGCACACAGTACTTCAGAAGAGGCCTCACAAATGTCCTGTATAATGTCAACATGACTTCCCAACTTCCATACTCAAAGCACTGCATATTAATACTTTAAATTAACCTATTCAGACTTATGTTTGGGCAGGAAGGACAGGAACCCAGACTTTTAGGCTCAGATATGGCACAGTACCACGGATGGGTCTTGTAAAATTGTCTTACATGTTATCCTTGTCCAACACTCATGTCGCTTAGTTTATCATCAAAAATCGAAGCGGAATTAATAGTGCCGAGTAATTGGAGAAACTAGGAAACAAAATGGGTTGAGCCAACTATTTATTCAACCAATTATTCTTCTAATTTCAGGAACTGGTTATGCCAAATTTGGATGTTATACATTGGTGAGCACAGGAGGATACACATGCTTAGGGAGGAAGAAGTTATACATTTTTCCCATTTGTTAAATAACAAGCTAGAATAGAAAACAAGGCCATTAATAAAATCAGACTTAGAGGAATACATGAGAATTAATCATTGCTTCATTCCAGCTCTCAAAGCAATCCAATTTCAAATGTTTCATCGACTGAAATTTCAATCTTTGCAAGAGTGTCACATCAGCACTCAACTTTTTCATCCCTCAACATTTAATGGACTATGCGTTGCTCATTGCTTTTAAAACCTGAAAGAATCATTATAAGTTATGTATGCAAATATATGCTCAAATAAACAGCTTTAAATTCCAGAATCACTGGAGAAGGAATTGATCTCCCACGGGATGGTATAATTCAATCCAAATGGATGGTTTTGTTTAAGTACATTTTAATTCGCATTACGAACACCAGGAATAAATCTGTCAATTCGCACAATATACTCAAAAGCTTCGAATTCCTTCTTTCATTCTTTTCTTTGCAGAAATCTAATTGAAGAATAAGTGGTAGCAGAAATGTTCAAGAGATAAGTAATATGTTTTATTCTTTGTATTGATTCATTCACAGACTTTACTAGCAAGATCAGCATTTATTATACTTGAAAATGCAAAGGTGAATTGCTTTCTTGTGCCAGTGCAGGAGGTATAATGTTGGTACATCCACACAACTGGACCATGCCCCTCATGTTTAAAGTGAGGAAACAGCAATGAATTCCCAGTCTGAATGCTTTGTCACTTGAACGAGACTTAGAGATGGTGATACTCTAAATGATCCTTCTTGGTGTAAAATATCCGATGTCTGGGAAATGCTATTATGAGTTGGGGATTAACTGCACAGACTTTCCTAGCTGGACCTTTCCTGTATTGTCCAGTATCCTGCCCGCTCTCTTGTGAATGTACTCCCTGCTGTAACTGACACATGTGGCTAAATTTTACCAGAAATTAGATAAAAGTCGATTTGCAGGAGTTTTATGGAGGGTTTCTCCATGTAAGCCAATGCTAATTTCTGCTGCTTGCCTCCTTAGCCATTCATGGCAGAAGGGCTCACCAATACTGGGCATTCCTGGGATTTCCAGTGCCAGTTTCAGTGCTATCAGCCAGGAACTGCCCTTCATTTGGTGCAGGAAGTGCGAGAGGAGCAAAATAGAAATGTTTCTGAAGGCATATTAGTGACATTGGTGGCACTTCATTCTAAATACAAGCAAATCATACACGTTTTGCCATGTTATATCATTACCTATCAGATTGCTTTTCATTGCAACTGCAGGTACAGGAGTTGAACCACACATACCACACATCCTCAGTGTCATCCATCTTAGAAATCTGTCTCAGGGAGTGCTGTTCTTTCTCTAGTGTCTACACATCATCCTATGTTGTCATTGCTGAGTGAGGGAGCATTACATGTTGAATACTGAAAGCATTCAATTTTATGCAGCAGCAGCAGCAAAAGAAAGGAAAAGCTATATAGCTGTCATTGTTTCTGTCAGCAAATAAGGACAGCTTGACTTTCAATTAACAATAATCAATGAGTGGTCGTGACACAAAACTCATAGAACTGGTACCAGGCATCAGCTGGCTCCTGCCTGACTTGTTGTGTAGGGTGTGGCAGTGCTCAGTCAAGCAGAAGGTGATGTTCCACCTTCTCATCTTCCTGTTTGGAAGATTGCTGCTGTCCCAGCTCTTCAACGCCCCTTACACTCCAGCTGCCCTCTCCAGTGGTGCAGACAGCAGCATGCAGATATTATGTAGTACTCTCTGTTTGATATCCAATAAAGTCCTACGCTGTGCAGATTGATCCAAGCATCAGAACCTCATCTTCAGAGGACTTTGTGTCTGCTCCACCACTTGTATGCCAGTAGCTATCCCTGTAGCGCATCCAGCCCTCGAATGAAGCAGCAGCATGAGAGTCCTGAAGGATCTAGGTACAGTGGCAAATCCTATGGTATCTTGTGCAAACTTCTAGGATATGGTACGGATGATCACAGATAACTCATGCATTGATGGTATGGAAGTCTTTTCCGTTGACTATATCAGCTCATTTGGTATAGTCACTACAACATGTGTATAGTCTACACCAGCCTGCTCTTGGGTGAGGCCAGCTACATTAGCAAAACCCACTGCCTGCTCTGCAACACTGATCCTGACTCGTGGAAACATTGGTGTATCGATTTGACTTGGCCTCAGGATTGAGGGATCCCACACAGTGGTTCCTCAGAGGCAGCCTGTTTCTCCCACCTTTAGAGAAAAGCAACAGGACAGCCAATCAGCTGTCTTCAGATCACAAATCCTGCTCCAGCTGCTGCCACAGTTCTATGTCCAAGGGCATTCTCCTGCCTGGGGCTCACAGGCACATCTGTCCCTCTTTCTCTGTACCTCAGTAGCACTGCAGCCACAATGCTAATAATGCCTGTTGTGAGTGGATCCATTGGTCATGGCTTCAACTGAGCTGGTCATCAGAAACAGACTGATCCTTACTGATGTGAACAGTATGTATTCACATCACACACAAATACAAGTTCAGCACAGCTCTCCGTAAAGTGAGAGATGACAAGGAAGCTTATACAGTATCTTTGCGTGGACCTTTGTCATTGGGACATTATTCCACTGAATGCTGAATGAGGCACATTCCTTTCTTCCTCTTCATCCAGGATGGTTGCTTGTAGAAAGAGTCCATTGGCATCAGCGTTCACATCCTTTCGTCATTGATAAAAGACAGTTTAAATGCACTTTTGCTACAATCAGATATAAAAAAGGAGCCAATTCCTTTGTAACAGTCACAATCCCAAAATCTGGACTGTGAGAAAAGGTATTTGATTTTGTGCGAGCAAAAGAAATTAAATTATGTCATATTAAAATTGTGAAATGTCAAGTTCCAAAGGGATTCATTGGAAAGGGTCGTTTTATTACTCTCTACTAAATATGCCAAGTCTTGTATTTCATTCCTCTGTTGTGAGTTATTGCTTTATGACATGTTTTAATAACTTACCTTTGGACATTACGTGGTTTCCTAGCCCAATTCGTAGCCCTAGATTTTGCAAAGTCTTACATATCTCAAGCCATAAAAAAAACAAGTCATTCAAATTCAGCTTGTACATGGCAGACTGAATGAAGCTTTCCCAATAATAGAAAATTTGAAAGTGAAACATAATCTTCTTGATTAATATGGGAATTTCAATGTTAATTTAGCTCACTATATTGAAAACTACTGCTTCATCTTTCTTATTAATTTTTCAGCATCTCATAAATGCTGTCCTTGTCCTAAGCAGAGTAATTTCAACATAATGCAGATGCGATGTATATGCCAGTGTTTAATCTGTCCCTCAGTTTCTCACTCTCTTTCCCTTTTTCAAACTTGAAATGTTTACCAATCGCAGTGTTACACTAGCCACTTGTTCATAATTCCAAAACTCCAAATCAACCCCAAAGATAACTTGAATTGATTATTTTTTAACATAAAGTACTCCAGAAAGATACATAGAAAAATGTTGGGCCAAAGAAAGAGACAAGGAGTATGGTCAAACGAGGTGCTTGAATGAGGAGAGGGAGATATTGAGATTGAGGAGCTTGGCAGAGAACGAGCGAGATTGAGGTGGTTGACTGGCAAGTGTTGTGGGGACACAGAATTGCACAAGAGGCTGAAGTAACTACAAAAAAGCTAGTATCCCATCACCGAGTCACCCTTTATTTACATGTGCACAGTACGTAGCCTCTGAAAAGATAGCTCAGAGCCAGTCATAAGAGTCTCTAACTCTCCTGTTTATAACTGTCAGCCAGGGCTCCCTGATTGGCCCGGGTGAACAGCCACAGCTAGGGAGTTTACATTCAATGAAATCCACCTGGCCCTCACTCCAATCACTACAAGAGGCCAAGTCAGAAGAACCAAGCATTTCAAGGGGAACAGAGAGAGGATTAGAACTAGAAGAGTTACAAAAATAGAGCTGCATAAGTCAATGGAGAACTTTTTAATGTCAAGGAGAAGAATTGTAAATCTGTAGGCTTGTGACCCAGCATACATGTTATTCAATAGGGATATGGCAGAGAGAGCTGAATAGAAACAAGCTCTGTGGTGGAAGGGATATGGGATCAGAGCTTCAGCTTGTGCTCTGATAGGATAATGAGTTTGTGAGCAGTCTGACTGAGCCTGAGGCGGTGATGGGCAGAGGGAGCGACAGTGAGGAGTAATATTTCTGGCAAAGGTCCGGGGAGTCACAAATGTGATATAAAAACCAAATCTTCTGGAAATACTAAATGCCTGACAGCATTTAATGGGAGAGGAAAATGGAGTTAACATGCTGAATGATCTCGGCCCTGTGGAGAAGGGTTAGGTAACCAGAGGAAAATCGGGAAGAACCAGGCTGGTAAGTTCAACACTGCAATCACACATCTGGGAAACTTTCCCAGCCTTGTCTTGGTTCTGATTAAACAGTGCATTTCACAGAGAGTTGGAAGTAATTAGGTACAACCCTACAATGGCACCAGTATTTTCACACCATTGTTGAGGCCCATTCCTCCACCCAATGAAGAAGTAATGAGCTCAGCTGAGGGGCCCTCCTGGTGGTAGATTAGCTGGCCATTCTCCTCAGCAATGGATCCACAAGGATGGGAGGACACAGCAATCTCCAAAAATAATCCTGCAGAGGCTTCTCCTCCTTCTGAATTCCCCTGTCACCTTCATGCTTTTTTATGTGAGGACTTCAGTGCAAGCAACCCATTAATCCTCCATTGTGGAGTAAGGGTTAATTATATCCTTACTCCAAGAATAGCTGCTGAGATGTGCAGAAGGAATTGTGTCATTGGGATACCAGATCACATAGAATTGGAGCATGTGCCTGTAAGGCTACAGCAGCATTGACTCTCTCGTCATTCCTTGTCAATATTCACATCAATCAAATTGTTGTTGCTCAACTCAAAGCTGGTGACATTGTACTGGGATGGGAGAGAGCAGCCAGTGCAAAGCACACTGTTAGACAGCTACAGGGGGCTCAGGATGTAAGAAGCTAATGCCAGTGAAAACAAAGATTAAAACAGAGCATGCCAGAAATGCTCAGCAGAGCTGCCAACATCAGTGAAGAGAATGTTGAAGGCAGCTACAGTCAGACATGCTGAGAATGTGGAGTGTGGAGCACAATATTCCACACAGTGGCAAATGGTGAAACATCCCATGGAACTGAAGGCAAGCTGCTGTAAAGTGTCTAGAGTGAAACCCAGAAACGGTGAAGTAAGAGGCTGGTCCAATAATCCCAACACAGAACTGGGCGAGTCCCTGGAGGGAAGCAGTTACAGTGAGGGGAGAAGAGATAATGGAAGGAGTCTATGCTTCTACCTTCTATGGCTCTGAAAGCAAAAGCGATTGTAGGGTGAAGGAGAACTGAGGTGTAAGAAGGAGGATGCAGTGTAAAGATACTCTAATCTTCAATGGTTATGGTCCCTGCCACCTGAACATGTCAGAATGGCTGCTTCATTGATGTCAAGTTCCATCTTTTTACTGCGGGGATAAGGCCCAGCAGTTAGTAACTGCTACCTCCCATTATCCATGATCTTGTCTGACAGTAGGGAAGTGAGTCAGTGAGCATGGCTGCTCTGGTTGTTGTAATTGAATAACTGGCAGTGTGTGAACGTTGTGAAACCTTGTGCAGAGGCATGGAGTGGTACTCATTGAGTGAGGTTGGGGAGAAGCAATTAATGTTAGATATGAGATTATTGGAACTTCAGCGATGTCCCGACCACACAGTAAACATTTGACGCTTTGTATACAGCCCCTCTGGCCTGACTCCAGGCATTTCATACTACTAATAAATCCCATTTCCTTCTGAGAATTTGCCTGGAGGAGCTCCCAGCCTGTTACAAATAGGGGCACAACACTTCTCTTGTGCACGTATCAAGGCGCAGAGCTGGATGAACACAGCAGGCCAAGCAGCATCAGAGGAGCAGGAAAGCTGACGTTTTGGGTCTAGGCCCTTCTTGTCTTGTGCATCTCCTCAGCCAAGTCCATCACTGTATGCTTTGTAAAATCTTGGAGGCATCACTCCCTCAGCTTGAACTTTGGCAGTATCTCTCTCAGAGCCAGATGGAGCTTGATTTTCAGCACATGTTCCAGGCAGATTGCCCATCTCCTTTAAGCCATGCAACCTGACTTTAAGAAGTCCACGTCACCATCATCAGTTACAATAGCATAGTGCTATTGATGCCGGGATGCTGAAATATAAACGAGGCATTCTCAAAACATCTGACAGCAGCCCTGCCTTTCTCTGCAGATGCTGCTAGACCTGGTGAGTGTTTCTAGAGTCTTCTGATTTAATCTTTGTTTTAACTTGGTGCTAGTTTCTCATACCCTGGGTCACCCGTAGAGACAGGTTGCTGCCAAACAATGTGGTTTGCACTGGTTGCTCTCTCCTATCCTGGTACAACATCACCAGCTCCAAGTTGGCATGCTGCCTCCTTCAGAAGCAAAGGGCACGGGCTCGCCAACTACTTGGGTCCACCCCATCGTTTTTCTGGGAGATTGAATTTCACAACGTGAATCTGCAGCTTTTGTGAGGCGTTCATTGCCAGGAACAGGAAGCTCTTGAAGGGAAGCGGCTGAAGCCTATCCCTGAGATTGCAGAGCACCATGAGTATGAGCCACTTACAAAGGAACAATTTCAAATCATTCCAACCAGTTAATTTACAGAGGAGGTTACAGTGATTATAAACCAAACCCGTGCAGCGTACCATTGTTGCTGAATTTCTCATGGAAATTAATATTGATTTAAGATAAGAGAAGTTGCTCATCATTTAAAAAAAAACTCCCTTTACTTACCTGTTTCTGGATAATGCATGTGCATTCATTTCAATTAATAAAGAGACTGCTACATTTTTGATATCTACGGTGTTCTGCTCCCAAGTTTTGGGGTCATGTTCAGTGATATTATTGAGCTTGGCCATTTTGTTTGAAGTCCTTATTAATAATGAATGCCATCCATCTGCAGTCACTGGATGCAAACAGAACATTACACAAGGCCAGGTGGCTAAACGTGGTTGTCAGGGCTGATCAGTCATGGGGTTCGGCCACGGGGTGGGGGTCTGGACATGTTGCCACACAGCATCAGGCTACATCAATGTCACACCGACACTATGTGCCAGCAGCTTATGTACAAAAAACACTCGCTGCGATATGCATCAGCCAAATGGCCATGTCTCAAAGTCTAGAGGAAGACACTCCTGGTCAGGTCGAGGAGCGCTATCGTCAGTCAGGGGAACAGACATCATCAGTCAAAGGCAACATCTGATCTCAGCCTAGAGGTTTGCAGTTGGTCAGTCAGCTTCTTGGGAGAGTCAGGGCCAGGGTTCCAGTGGAGGGCCATGGTCTGTCCTACAGATCCGAAGTACCCAGTCCTGGGATTAATGGGAAGTCAGTCAGGAAACTGCGCAGATATCAGACAGGAGTCTCGTCACTCCTCCATCAGGACTGCCCTTCCAAGTTGATTAGCGGAGTAGGCTACAGTCAGTCCTACAGATCTGTTCATTGCTAGCCAAGATCGGATATCTATAGTAGGGATGTTGAGGAAATCAGTCCTCGGGACGCGAGGCAACTGGGATGAAACGTGGACAATGACTGTGATGGAGTCAACACAACATTTAATGGTGAGAAACAACAGAAGTGTATGGGTTACTGGGAAGATGGAGCAGGGGTTGGGCCATTAATAATTGCTATCTCCTCATCTCCAATGGGGGAACAATAAGCAACGTTCCAAACCAGGGACTAGAAAATGGTAAGAAACCAATTGAGAATTCTCACTTTGAGTAGGCATGTCTTGACCTGAGTCTTAGAAGGAGTAAAGTTGTAATGATCCAAAGAACTGATGATCAAGGAAGAAATGATCAGAGGACTACCATGAAAAGATTTCATCACAGCTCCCGATACTGATGGTGGATTCTAAACAAGAGAGAGAGAATTCAATGAGGTTCATAATTTTGGCGTAATTTTGGTTTCAATGAAATGGGAGCCTTTGACCATAATGGATTTGTACAAATGTCTTCCACTGCCATCAGCAATGTAGAGGCAGCAATGTTAGTGAGAGGAAACAAGCAATAAGATAGGTAATGAACTGTACCCCACCTGAGCCAATGAAAAAATCTCTGACTTGTAATGCCTTTGACAAAGTACAGCACAGGAGGCTGCTGAGTAAGACAAGGGCCCATGGTGTTAGAAGCGAGGTACAAGCACGGATAGGAGATTGGCTGTCTGGCAGAAAGCAGAGAGTGGGGATAAAAGGATCTTTCTCAGGTTGGCAGCAGGTAACAATTGGTATTCCACAGGGGTCAGTGTTGGGACCACAAATTTTCATTTTATACATTAATGATCTAGATGAAGGAACTGCAGGCATTCTAGTAAAGTTTGCAGATAATACAAAGATAGGTAGAGGGACATCTCCTACCCACTAACCTCATCCCGCCTCCTTGACCTGTCTGTCCTCCCTGGGCTGACCTACCCCCTCCCTAACTCCCCACCTACATTCACCTTCACTAGCTCCAACCCCGCCTCTTTGACCTGTCTGTCTCCTCTCCACCTTTCTTCTCCTTTATCCATCTTCTATCGCCTCCCCCGTCTCCCTATTTATTTCAGAATCCCCTTCCCCTTCCCCATTTCTGAAGAAAAATCTCAACCCGAAACATCAGCTTTCCTACTCCTCTGATGCTACTTGGTTTGCTGTGTTCATCCAGCTCTACACCTTGTTATCTTAGGTTGACGGGCAGGTGGTATTGAGGAGGCAGGAAGACTGCAGAAAGACTTAGACAGTTTAGGAGAGAGTGGGCAAAGAAGTGGCAGATAGATCACAATGTGGGAAAGTGTAAAGTCACGCACTTTGGTAGGAAGAATACTGGCGTAGTTTATTTTCTAAATGGGGAGAAAATTCAGAATACTGAAGTCCAAAGGGGCTTGGGAGTCCTGGTCCATGATTCTGTTAATTTAAATTTGCAGTTTGAGTCAGTTGTTCGGAAGGCAAATGCAATGATGGCATTTATTTTGGGAGGACTTGAATACAAAAGCAGGGATTACTTATGAGGCTTTGTAAAGCTCAGACTACATTGAGTGTATTATGAGCAAGTTTGAGCCCCATATCTCAGGAAGGATGTACTGGCCGTAGAATGGGTCCATTGGTGATTCATGAGAATGATCCCAGGAATGAAAGGCTTAACATGTGAGGAACATTTGGGGACTCTGGGTCTATAGTCAATGGAGTTTAGAAGGATTTTTTTTTATTTGTTCACAGGATGAGAGATGTAATTGGTTAGGCCAGCATTCATTGCCCATCCTTAATTGCCCAGAGGGCAATTAAGAGTCAACCACATTGCTGTGGGTCTGGAACCACATGTAGGCCAGACCAGGTAAGGATGGCAGTTTCCTTCCCTAAAAGACATTAGTGAGCGAAATGGGTTTTTCCCAACAATCACTTCCTGGTCATCACTAGATTCTTAATTCCAGATATTTATTCAATTTCCATCATCTGCCATTATGGGATTTGAACCCAGGTTCCCAGAATGCTAATTGGGTCTCTGCAATAAGAGTCCAGTGATAATACCACTAGGTCATTGCCTCCTCTTAAACTGAGGGAGGGTCTAATTGAAACTTACAGAATACTGAATGGCCTGGACAAAGTGGATGTTGGGAAAATGTTTCCATTGGTAGGAATGACTAGGACCCCAGGGCACAGTAAAGGGAAGTCCTTTTAGAATGGAGGTAACGAGAAACTTCTTCAGCCATAGAGTGGTGAATCTATGGAATTTATTGCTACAGAAGGCTGTGGAGGCCAAGCCATTGAATATGTTTAAGACAGAAATGGATAGGTTCTTGATTGTCAAGGGGATCAGATTATGGGGATAAGGCCGGAGAATCGGGTTGAGAGACTTACTAGTAATGATTGCATGGCAGAGCAGACTCAATGGGCTGAATGGCCTAACTTCTGCTCCTACACCTTATGGTCTTATGGTCGTATGGCAACAAGGAGATTCAAGTCAGATATTAGATGCTGTGATAACTCAGAAGAGGCAAGCTCTAGTGGAATATATGACTTTTTTTAATCTTCCTAGGAAGAATGTTCAGCAACGGTAACACACAGCCAACTCAGGAGCAGTCCAGAAACGGCAGAGCTGAGGAAGTGAACATTTTGTTTTTAGTAGAAATGCAACCACTGACGATGAATGCCAGAACCCAAAGGAGTCAACAAGTTGAAATAAAAGTTTACCTGTTTCGGCACAAATCTACAGGTGGATCAAGAACAAAAAAAGTTGCTGAGTCAGACTGAAAATGTTGTGCATACAATTTAATGGATGCCATCACAATTCTTAGAGTAAAGCTAAAGTTAGTATGTTAGTTCACACAACACAACATCATGTTACTGTTGATATTCTCCTTGTACCTAGAATCAGACAGTGGGGCAAGTCCTTAACTGACTGGAGCAGAATGAGACTTTGTGCTATAACTCATATCTTCAATCAAAATAAAAGTTGGGTGATATATGAAAATGAGTCTATCCACTTATGTGTGATATCAGTGTACATTTATAAAGAAAATAGGGTATTAGCCCAGTTAAGTTAGAAGACACGGAATGTCACACAATCATAAAATGCATGGATACTAATACTGTAGATATGCCTCACTAGCCATTTGACACTTTGCTGAGGAACATTCTGGCTTCTCTCTCATATTTTGCCCCAAGTGGGCAACATTTTCCTTCATTCATACAGAGCTACCACTGACAATTTCAAACCACCGTCTCAGTTTCACTATCACACTCTTCAAAATTGCCTTTCATCTGGGAACATCTCCAAGTAACTTCATTTGCAAGTTTAATTAACACTGATCCCACAAGGTCATGTAATTAAGTTTTAAAATGTAGCTCCATTAATCTGTTGCTGCTTAAATACATTGAAATGGTATAAGCAAGGAATGAATGATCACAGTATACTCTTCTTCGTGGGTTTTGTCACAATGTGATGACAGCAATCCGTTAGCGTTCACATGCCAAGGCAAGTATACCATAGCAATTAAAGAACTATATTGACTCTATGCAGTGAATTGACATTTCAAAATGAAAGCATTTACTTTCTATTTCAACTGCCATGATTACTCAACATCATCACACAAAATTACCTTCTTCTCCTCTACTGTCCTCTCTATTTTAACATGCAGAAGAGGAAAGATGGAGAAAATATATGCAGATTTTGCACACTGCAAACCCTCATAACTACGTTAATACACAGGGCTTTTTCATAGACAGGAAAACAATTTCCAAGCACTCTACCTGTACTCAACAAGGCTCAATGAAATAGGTGACAGCCATTCACTGGGTCATCTCTTAGGTCAATGCCCTGACCAGAGTCAACCTGCCTGCTTTAAAATTAAAGCGAAGTCTGGCAGATAATTTTCAATTGTCATTAATTGGAACATTCTGCTCTCTATCAATCCAGCGCATATCGACCAGTCAGCATTGTCTTCTTGTGTGGTTTAAATGTTGACTTTTTGCCTTGAATTTGTACATTTGTGAATTAACCTGATGAGTGCGAGATGAGAAAATGTGTTTTATTTTCAGCAAGATTTCAGTCTCTTGCTTTTCTTGTGTATTCCATTCCTTTGACTTTCTCATTGTCTTGAGATATTATGTTTAGCCTGAGATTGTATGCTGTCTTTTCGTTTTCTTTCCATGCATGGTTTTGCCAATGAGAATCCATTTTTCAGTGCTGTTGCTTTGTATCTGAAGAATGTTAATTGTCAATCTGCATTCTTGGCTAAGAGTGAACTTCAGGTTTTGTTTCTCTACGTGACTGACCATGCAGTTGGGGACTTGTCACCTGATTGAAACTGTGAACTGAATCCCTCACTGACAAATATAGTGTCATTGTACAAGAGTATTTCCTCCGGGAAACTGTATTAGTTAAATGAATGTCTCCGTGCTTTAATCACTGTTTTGGCTGCGGTTATATGCAGTGTCGAAACTTCAATCTATCTCGAAGAGTGGTCACCAAGACTAAATATATTTTCCCTTTATCATAGAACATAGAACATTACAGCACAGTACATGCCCTTCAGCCCTTGATGTTGTGCTGACCTGTCATACTGATCTGAAGCCCATCTAACCTACACTATTCCATGTATGTCCATATGCTTATCCAATGACGATTTAAATGTACCTAAAGTTGGCAAATCTACTACCGTTGCAGGCAAAGTGTTCCATTCCCTTACTACTCTCTGAGTATAGAAACCACCTCTGATATCTAACTATATCTTTCACCCCTCAATTTAAAGCTATGCCCCCTCGTGCTCGCCGTCACCATCCTAGGAAAAAGGCTCTCCCTATCTACCCTATCTAACCCTCTGATTATTTTATATGTTTCAATTAAGTCACCTCTCAACCTTCTTCTCTCTAATGAAAACAGCCTCAAGTCCCTCAGCCTTTCCTCGTAAGACCTTCCCTCCATACCAGGCAACATCCTAGTAAATCTCCTCTGCACCCTTTCCAAAGCTTCCACATCCTTCTTATAATGCGGTGACCAGAACTGTACACAATACTCCAAGTGCGGCCGCACCAGAGTTTTGTACAGCTTCACCATAACCTCTTGGTTCCGGAACTCGATCCCTCTATTAATAAAAGCTAAAACACTGTATGCCTCCTTAACAGCCCTGATAATATTTAATATTGAATAAACCTGTTGCTAGCCTCTCCTAAGACTGTTCTGGGAATTTTGAAGATATTAATGGCTCTGCTGGCACTTGCCTATTGATGGAACCTTAGTGCACTCATCAACAGTTCACTAAGTTTCATACATCTTTCTGAGATTTCCCTCAAAGGCTCGAATTTGTTACAACCAGGTGAGGAGGAATGTATCAATCCCCTCTTTTTTTTAACCACCTCGGCTGGCTGCAACAAAGATTTTTAATTCTTTTTTGCATGCAAAGTACATGTCCATTAACATTAAAGAGCTATGACAAGGTTTTCTTGAGTGAAAGAAAGACGCATGTTACTATGTGCTATCCAGAGCAAAACAACAAAATGGAACATCAGACAGACCAACAAGCATGAGTATGAAGTTTAAAAGGGGAGAGCATTTAGCATAAAAAAGCAAAAGGGGCAAGAATAAACAGTTTTAACATCCTTGGAGTCCTTCAATTGTTACATTTGAACCTGAGACCACACCCTTTTCAGTAAAGTCCTGCATCCTCATCAGTAGCAAAATTTGTTGAGCCTTTGACTTCTTGATGAATGGACATTCCCCTGGTTTGTTTTTTTTAACCAATGAACCAAAATGAGGAAAAGGAAACATACAGAGAGAGAAATAGAGAGAGAGAAATTTTCAACTCTGCCGTTATGGGTCTATCATTCTTCTCTGCTGTGTTCTGCCCAAAAACAATGTATAAAATAAGATTCATGTGACTGGCTTCATTTTTCTTCTGTAAATTGAATAATCTGCAAGTCAGCTTTCATCCTCGTGAATGAAACTTCCAAGATGATGTAAATCACAATGGAGATACATATCTGAGTGACAGGTCTCAGTTATTTTGATGGTATGTTAATTTCAGTTCAGACTGGGTCTTGGTTATTGATTGTGTCATGAAACCTGGCTTAGGTCAGATAATTGCTATGGCCATCATAGAGCAGTTGCATTCTTTCTTGAAGACCATTATAGTCCATGAAATGAGCCAGACATAAAAATTAAGACGGTGAATTGAAAAACTGACTATATTGACCACACACCTTAAGATCTGCGCCTTCCAGACCTTGTAGTTTGATCTTAGCAGGTTGAACATCCAATCATTTTAACCGAATCAACCTGTCAGCCATATTGAAGCAACTGTCCCTGTATCAACTTTAAATTCTCTATTGAACCCTTTCACCTTTAAGACAATAACTGCTGCTGGACCTCTTTGACTTCAACTAGGCATGCTGATTTATTTTGTATTGTATTATTGCCGCACGCTCAACAAGGCACTATTCCTTTAAGACAGCAAAATGGCATCATCACATGATGTTGAGGTAAAAAACATCTTACTTTCAACAGTCAATCAGCCTGTCAATCTGTGTCAACTGGTCCAGTCACATTGACTAGTCAGCACAGTATACTTTTCTTCAGTTTATCATCTAGTTTTGCCATATAGAAAATGAAATAGTAATCTGAGTCAACATGATACCCAGACTGTACATATAAATCTGAAGTAGCAATCTAAATGAACATAGTGTTATTAACAAACTTCTAGACATCTGTCTCAATAAGAACCCAGTCAGTGTGGTAGATGTTACCAGGGAAAACATGTAGAAAACCACATTGCATCCTTTTTTGGTCTTCATCTTTGATTTCTTCGACATTTTGTTTCCCTACTGGTTTCCCTTTGTCAAGAACTTTACCCTTTTCTGTGGTGATGTAAGAACCACTGCTCTGCAGTATTTTGTGAAGTATCCTACTCTTTTCCATTGATTGTACTCAGCCCCTCCCTGCTCCGCCCTCACAGCTCTTATAACATTGCCCTGAACCGTACCTTGACCATTCTAATATCAGTGATAATTCTGTCATCCACTTTTGGCTTTTGGGAGAGTGACAGTGGGGCTTGGCCATCCAACCAAATCAGTGTTTCCTTGAGCAATAGGCTCATTATGCTCCCCAGCTCCACTTGAATAGCACATTAGATTACACGTTCAAGTGTGAACTTCTCTATTGCCTGGAGAAAGTCAGACAAGATTTCTATCTTGATGCCCATGCCATTCAATCTCTTACCAACTTATCTTTTAAATTTTATCCATAGCATCCAACTTATCTGTATAAATCTGTTAAAAACTCTTCAATTGATTCCCTTTTTTGTTGGGACTGTTGACTAAATCTCATTCTTTCCACATATAGATTTTATTTTGGACTAAAATGTGCCACAAAATGCATTGATTAAAGTTTCAGACCTGGTCATACTTCCTTCTTTCTTTCACTCATTCACAGGATGTCAGCATCACTGGCCATTTATTACCCTTCCATAATTGACCAGAGATTAGCTAAGAGTCAATCATGTTGCTGTGGGTCTGGGGCCACATAAGACCAGGTAAGAATGGCAGTTTCCTTCCCTAAAAGATATTAGAAAACAATCGGTTTCTCTGACAATCGACAATAAGTTCATGGCCAACATTCAACTCCTAATTCCAGACATTGATTGATTTCAAATTCTGTTCAGATTCAAACCCAGGTCTGCAGAACATTACGAGGGTCTCTGGATTAATAGCCTAGCAGTAATACTGCGAGATCATCACCTCCTATAAACCCTGATTCGTAAATTGGATAATCTGCAAGTCAGCTTTCATCCTAGTGTATGAAACTGCCAAGTTGATATAAATCACATTGGAGATACATATCTGAGTGACAAGTCTCAGTTATTTTGATGGTATCTTAGTATGTCAGGTATAGGCACAACTGTGCATTGGAATGTACGGACCTGTTATCTTGCACTTTTGTCTATACTCCTGTATCCCTGAAACTACTGCTTCCAGAGCTCCCATTACTGTAGGCTTTCAATATTTTCAACTTGCTATGACAGTGTCTTGACTGGAGCTGTTACCTTGATCGATTACTGCACTGCGTGAGCAAAGTACTTGATTTTCTTTTTCTCTGCTGAAATTCTTCCAATTTACTGTTTATTTTCTGGAATATTTCATTCTGCTACTTTGACTTGAAGTCTTCCGATGTTCTACATTCCCTGTAATTACTCCAGCAGGCCTCTGAGGTCCATGCACAGCAGCAGCAAGAGAAACCATAAGTGAATGCATGGCACAGAGCTAGTGTGTGTGGACCCTCTGATCAGCTGCATAGCCACACAGCTTCAGGTAAATGTTGCTGAGGATCTGTCCTGGTCTTTGGGAGGATTTCCTCATATTGCCTGTGCACCACAGAATGTGTCCTGAGTTCAATTCGCGGACTTGTCACATTAGCACTGTAGCTACAAGATCAGCTCAGAGGCCAGGAATACTGCATAAAAACTGAAAGAACTGTGGATGCTGTAAATCAGGAACAAAAACAAAGTTGTTGGAAAAGTTCAGCAGGTCTAGCACCATCTGTGAAGAAAAAAATCAGAGTTAATATTTCGGGTCCGGTGACCCTTCCTCAGAACGATCTGAACGATCTCACCAACCCAAAATGATAACTCTGACTTTTTTCTTCACAGATGCTGCCAGACCTGCTGAGCTTTCCCAGCAACTTTGTTTTTGTTGCTAGGAATACTGCAGCGAGTAACTCACCTCCCTAGATCCTGTCCACCATCGACAAGGCACAAGTCAGAAGTGTGATGGAATATTGCTCACTTGCCTGGATGAATGCTTGATAAGCTGGAGGAGTGCAGGGATTCAATAAGGCCGCTCACCACCACCTTCTCAAGGGCAATAAGACGTGGGCAATATATGCTGACATAGCCAGCAATGCCCACATCTATGAAAGAGTGAATAAAACAAATGTTAAAACCACCCACAATGATTTCATGCATGCTGATAAATGTGGTTTCTGACAATCCCTATTTCAGTGTTTGTTGCTAAAATCATTGTTAGCCTGCTTTATGTCATCTGTCAAATCTCTGGCATTGGGTGACAATGTATATATACATTGAGGTTGCTCCTTTTTCTAAAGGCTATCAGTCTTCTTGGTCTCTAGCACCCCTTGTCCTTATCCTAGACGAAGGCTCTCTCACTCTCTTCACTGCTCCAAAACTCTTTGTACACATATCTATATTTACTGGCTCTCTTATTTACATCTCCTTTGAGATGAAAGTCATCATAAATTTGGAAACTGCAATCCAAGATTGGGTGCTCTGGTTTCCTCCTGCAATGATACACTGGCTGTAAGAGATGTAATTTGTCCTTGTTTTTATGAAGAAACATTTTAAGACAGAAGCACCGAGCTATCCATTGAAAGCAAACAGCTTGTGAGGCCTTTTCTTCCCTAAACGTTGGGACAATAGAAGCAGCCTGAATGCGTGGGGTAATCTCCCACAAAGCCAGGATTTTTGGTTTTAATTTTTCAGTATTAGTTGCAGCTGTGGTCTTAAAATTGGATGTGGAAGCTTTTTACCCCTCCCTCTATTGGAGCTAAAAGCTAGGGTTTCTCTTCTCTGCTATTAGAATTAGATGTGAAACAAGCTGCTTTTCTGAATTTGCCTTTGTACAGGGTGTATTTATGGGATTTTACCATCTTGGAACTGTTACTAATTTGTAGTTAAGTAATCTATTGTTTTGCCAAGTTTTCCAACAGAGTTGTTAGTCTAATTTCTTCTTTTTCTTTTGTATTTTATCAATACATATGATTAATGTGCATTTCACTTGCAATCTGGTAGTTTGACAAATTGAGTGGCATCTGGAACACAATGCCTTGTACTTACCTTTAAAATCATAAAATGTTAGGGTCTAGACTATCTTCTGAATATATTTTGAGAGGGCTTGGTCAGGTCCTTTGCACCTTCCATAATTGATAAAGGTGCAGGTTACATGGATTGACCATGCTAAATTGTTTTTAAAGCTCTGGAATGTACAGGCTAGGGGGATTAGCCTTGGCAAATGTAGGGTTACAGGAATAAGGTGAGCTGCTGTTCAAAAGGTGGGTGCAGTCTCAACGGGCTGAATGGCCTCTCTCCACACTGTAGGGATTGTATGATTCCATATGGCAAGCACTCCTTATATCACTGATAGTTCTAAATAAGAGATGATAATGTGAGCATGTGTTATACAATTTCACTTCATTATCAGATTCCCTTACATTGTGCAGTATAGAACGTATCACAGCAATAATTACACAGTGAAGAAGGTGTGGCCTTTTATTTTTTGGGCGAGGCTAAAGTTGTGTGATGATTCATCGATGTTTGAAACCTAACCAAGTTCTCCTGAATTCTGGACATGGAACAGCTTTTTCCCAAAAGCTAAGAGTATCTTACTTAGATTTTACAGAGTGAGCAATTGCTGGTGGGAGAAGTATTTCAGGTGAAGGCTAGCAACAAACTAAATAGGCCAATCTTTTGGTATTCACGTATCAGTATTTATCTCATTTTCCTTTCCTTAACAACTTGTAATAAATATAGTGTACAGCTCAGTTAGCACATCTCCCCTACCCACGCAAAACATTTTGCATTCCACTGAAGGCTCCTTTCCAGTGTTTTATTTAATGTATTTAATTCACCCTGTATTGTCAGCCTATGTTTCACTTCACTGTGCCTAGTGTGTTACTTCAAAAATCAATAACAGCTTTTAATCAGGAAGAAAACTCAATAACTTTGTGACAGATTTTCCATGATAGCTACAGTACATGGGCAAAAGTTAATTTCAGTGCTGCCGCAATAGTGCAAACACATTTACCGTGGAGTGCTACAACCTTCCAATTGCTTTATTTGAGGAGCTGGATTTTTAAGTTGAATTTGTTGTTTAACACAGGGGAATTAATTCTTTGTTCAGTATGTGATTCTGGCTCGCCATTACCAGACTGAAGAGGCAGTTATACACTGCAGTCTAGCACCCTGTGGGCTATTTAACCTTTGTTTCATTTGATGATAAGGGAGTCGAAATGGTTTTGGGCAACAGCAATTAGACAGGCTGAATTTCCTTGCCCCTTGTAGAGAGTCATTCGAGGAAAGTGGTTTGTCCCTCACCGTTCTGTGCTATAAACTAAAGCCGTTGCATCTCCAAAATTCCCTTCAAATTTCATATATGGTGATTTGGTTTTGACGGAGAGTAATGGCCGTGCTGTCATTCATCCCTAAATACCCTAGAGTTTTCCCATCACCAAGTACAGTTCCACTATTTTGCACCTTCCTATAATATCGTGCAATTTTAGCCCATTGATTCCTGAAGCACTGACTTTGGCAGAGCTTTGGATCCACTTAAGGAGTTACTGAAGAGTACAGAGATCAGTGCTAACGCCACTGCTGTTTAATGATTTCTGTCAAGCCCTTGATTCAGAAACTTTATGTAAGCCAGACAAATACGCAGAAATACCAAGCTAAGAGTAACAGCAGAATTCAAGAAAATGGGGCAAAAATCATAAAACTAATGAAACAAACTGCATAAGTAAGCCAAACAACAGAAGAAGGAAATTAATCCTGACAAAAGTGAAACACTCTACATACGGAATGAATAATGGGGAGACTCATTCTCCAGAAATGAAAATAGCTCCAGCTGCATTGGAAGCAATTTTTCAGTCTTGGTAAAGTTAATACTCAATGTGCTCAACTCATATGTAGTAGCCAATTGCATGCAAGACTCTATAAGCATAGTATTAGAACATTAATCAAAGAAAAGTGTGGCCCAAGAGCGCAGCATTTCGCTCAATGTCTTGAGAACCCAGGTCTGCTCACTAAGAGATTTTGGAGATTTTGAAACACTGAGGGGTAGGGAGACTGTGTTAGAGGCATGACTTATGCAGCATAACTATGTAGCATTAGGGCCTTATGTCACTAGGAAGTATATCACCATTCATCCACCGTCACTGCCACCACCCACCCTTGTCCAGTATTTAGGGTGAACCTACACTCCAAGGGTGACAATGGGTTAGGAAAGCAGCTCTCTACACCTTCCCACAGACCATTAGGAATGGGCAATTTATGTTGGCCCAACAAGCAAAGCCAACATCCCCTGGATGAACAAACAAAAGAACTGGTTTGACCCAGGAACAACTCACATGGAGTTGCTGCAGTAAGAGCCGATTAAGGTTCGGGAATATGATCTTATCTCCTATTAGAGTGATCAGCTTTAGGATAAAGTACTGGAGATGAAAATCTAGGCCCTATTTCAATGCAACAATTGAATCCCCATCAATTTAATTATTGAACAGTAATTGTTATGTGTGTGTATGTCTGGGCCTTGGAATACTAATATTCCAGATAAACAAAAATGCCATAGAGAACATCTTTAAGGTACCATGTTCCAAATCTTTCACAACCTTGTATAATAGCAAACAAGGTGGCGCAAATTACGTGACAGTGGCTATTTATTTAATTAAAGATTGAATGGCCTCTGGTGTGAGCGTAAATTACCACCTGGATGGTAAATTCTTTAACCTTAGTTACTTTTATGCCAAAACAACACTCACCACTGCCTATACACATGACCTACGGCCTGTGGACAATGGCAGTATCATTGCCAACTCTACCGTCTGATTTACACTTACAATCTCTTCAGTTCTGCATGCAATATGGCCTGTCCTTGAAAGATGCCAAAATCAAACACATATATCAATGTAATCCTGGTCATCCCCATATCCCACCTCCCATGCATGTTGATGGAGAGATTGTCAAATAAATACATACACACCTACATCTCTCTAAAGGCGATCATTGACAAGGCAATCGAACACCAGGTCACCTTCTACAAGGTATTGCAGTGATTATTTGACATCAAAGCCCTTTGCAAGTAAACAGAAGTCCTAGTGCACAAGATGTTGTTGCACCACACTTCTGTACTGAAGTGCCTTCAATCTTCAGGTCGGCACAGCATCGAAGGCCAAAGAGCCTGTACTGTGCTGTAATGTTCTATGTTCTATGTTCTTTGAAGTTTTTTTTGGCATTTGCTGAACAGTGTTCCCTGTAATTTTCTTACAGCATGCTTGGGCCTCCAATTTCTGTGCGTAGTAGTGATTTGTGGAATTGGAAGTCAATGCCTCAATCAGCACGCCAACTTACAGAACATTGGAGTGGCTATGCATCCGTGCAGCTTCAAGGGATCATCGCACTCCTGTACTGCAGTGAGGCCTGTACTAGACAGCGTACGGCACTAGAGAAATCCCATCATCAATGCCTCCATCACATCCACCAGATTCTTTAGCAGGATGATAACACAAGTGGAAGCGTCTTTCTTGAAGTGAGCATACAGATATGACTCCTGCAAGATAATCCCTAATGGAATGGATAACCGTGTTCAGTGGCTAAACAGCATTTCCACTGCCAGGAGATAACAAGGTGCAGAGCTGGATGAACACAGCAGGCCAAGCATTTCGGTTTAGACCCGAAACGTCAGCTTTCCTGCTCCTCTGATGCTGCTTGGCCTGCTGTGTTCATCCAGCTCTACACCTTGTTATCTCAGATTCTCCAGCATCGGCAGTTCCTACTCTCTCTCCACTGCCAGGCCCTGTTTTCTCAACTTCCAGCGTTCTACGACCAAAGGTGACATTATTGACATTAATAATAAAATGGAGTTTGCTACTGATATTTAAAATGATGACAACCTGTCGATCAAACTGCGACATGCTTTGATTTCAAATGCCTTAATAATGAGAATGCAGCTGCACAGAAGGAAAGCAAAAGGAGAAAAGCTTACTTTATGAATCCGCTAACTGGTGAGATGCACCAGCACATGTGCTCGCAGATCTGTGGGGCAGGAATTGACCTGCTCGGTCACTTCAAGACTCATGGCAGAAATACACAAACCTGCCTCGATTTCATCCTTAATTTGAGGGATAACTGCTTTCATTGTCACCAACCAAAGGACCACAGTACTAGGCAGCTTCACAGAAATTTTCCAGTTAGGTTTCACTCTGTAGTTAACCACAGATTCTAAGATTGCTCAGTGTATTATACGTTCTAATCGTGCAGCTTTTGTGTGTAATCTGTCTCAAAGTTAGGCCATTTGAAAGGATATGTTAACAACATTACGTACAATCTATCATGTGACTGAGGAAACCTCAAGGCTATATGAAAAAAATATAGTACTATATAGTACTGTATCATGGAGAACAGAGAAATTTCTTTTGCTCCTTAATCTTTTAATTTGCTATTAATTGACCTCACAAAAAAACAAAACATTTGTGTCTATTTTAGTTTTGTTTGCCAGAGTAGTCCAGCATCTCTTTTGGATTTTTGCAAGAAATGACAGATTGAATAAGTAGTTCATTAATCCTTTGTAGATGCTGCTAATTAACCAGCCCTTAATAAGTGTTATTAATAGGCTGTTGTGGTGCAGCAGTAATGTCCCTACCTCTCAACCAGGAGGCCAAGGTTCAAGCTCCACCTGCTCCAGAGACATGTAATACAATCTCCAAACAAGTTGGAGTAGAAAATAAGTATGTGCTATTTATTAATCTCAGCATGCTGAGCTTTGGTTCTGAAATTTGACTGATCTTAAGAGTTTTAACACAAGGCTCTAAGTCACAGTGTAAAAGGATGGGCTGATGGACTTTTTCCACATTCCTGTTTTACAAATTTATCTTTAATTTTAATCACAAAGTCACAGTGATAATTGAACTGCACTGTAAACTGTATGATGATTCATCAGATCCATAATAACTCCTCTCTAACAAACCATTACCAAGGTACGAATGACTGTAACAACTAAAGTGAGCAAATGTGTATAGCTAATGAGTGTGAAAGAAATATGTAAAAAGAAAGCAATAGAAGATGAATATAGAAAATCAAGTGAAAGAAGCAGCCATAACTGCACAGTTTGCCAAGTGGGTCTAACCAGAGAAATGCAAATGCAAGCCACAGTGCTCTGAAATTTATGATTCCTATTCAGATAGTGAATGATCGAGCTGCAGTCCCCTGATCACCACCATAATTCTTTTAATTGTCAATTCATTGCCTCCTTCAATTCTATTTAACTTATGTGAGCACCACACTTATCAGATCGAGCTCAATGAGTGGAACTGGAGGTGACAGTAAAATGATAATTAAGTATTTCTTTTGCTGAGTTAGCATTAAGAGCTTCAAACATGCCCCATCTATAACTCGTACTGTGTTGCCAAGGCTGGCCGTATATTGTTACCGAATAGATATGAATGACGAATTGTTAAGAGAGAAGTTAACACATTTTCTGTGTGAGTTGAAGATTTCTAAGAGTATTGAATCCAAGGTCAAGCTAGCAGAAAAAGAATAGCACTTATTTTCCACCAGGTCTAGCTAAAATGAGGGGCTGAAACAACATGAATTCATCAGGTTTCCACTCTCAACATAGAAAAAATTTACCAGGATGCTGCTGGGAACAGAGGGTTTGAGATATAAAAATAGACTGGAAAGAGTGAGGCTTTTTTCAATGGAGTATAGGAGATTATGCACTGGAGGTGTGACTTTATTGACATTTATAAAATCATGATGGGCATAGATTAGGTGAATCACCAGGGATTTTTTTTCCCGAGGGTGGAGGAGTCCAAAACTAAGGGGCATATGGTTAAGATGAGAGGAGAAAGATTTGAAAAGGACATAAGGGGCAGCTTTTTTACACAGAGAGTGGTCAGTGTATGGAATGAGCTGCCAGAGAAAGTGATGAATGCTGGTACAATTACAACATTTAACAGACATATGGGTAAGTTCATGAATAGGAAAGGTTTGGATGGCTATGGGCCAAGCGCAGGCAGGCGGGACTTGTTTAGTTAGGGAACATTGTTGGCTTGGACAGGTTGGACCAAAGGGCTTGTTTCCGTACTGTATGACTCTATGACTCTACGTTAGCACTGATTCATTGCTGTAAGGAAGGAACGACTGGAGGAACAACAAATTACATTTTATTTCAGCAGTGGTATGTCATCAGCATTTTCTCACTTTGTTTCAGAGGGTTGGTGGTATAGGAGGTCGGTGTGGGTGAGAACGAGTGAGGGAAGATGTTGCAGGCAATAATGAGCATTGCACAGCATCAGCCTTAGTGGGAGGTGGGTGCAAGAGCAGAAATAGAGGGAATGTGAAATGGCAGAGAGAAAAGTTTGGCATTTACCCTGGCACAGCGGAGATGGTCATCGATCTTCTTACAGGACTGCTGCACTGTGGAGATGGCATTGATCCAGGCGGTGACCTCGGAACAAGCTGGCAGAGTCTGGTCCGTGACCTCTTCAGTGGGTCTTCCGGGGAAAGGACTTCCCTCGTTTACACAGATGCCTGTCAGAGAATCACAATGCCGTCCTTTATCTTTTCCAAGTGTTCACAATTAATCTCTAGACTGACCAGAGCAGCTACAGAATGCCAGTGCTTGTTCAGATACTCAGAGTCCTCTTAAACGCTTGGTCATTCTGCTGATAATCAATGTATACCAATTTACGCTGGGAATGGCATATGGAAATAGTATCGGCTAAGAGGGGCACCATGGGGCAAATCAGATAGTTAATGATCGCACATTTCATAGGATGTGATGAGAAAACCACCAGGCCTTAAGGTGAAAATCCCCTCAAAAATCTCAGAATTAGCTAAAATAAAGATAAGATTCAGGCCTAGGTGTCAGTGTGAACATGAAATAGCTGGATTGCCGTAGAAACAGGAATGGTTCACTGCCCTTTGGGGAACAAAAATTTCATCCCTACGTGTTCTGACTGATCTCGATCACCAACCTCATTC
The DNA here is from genome assembly GCF_030684315.1 of Stegostoma tigrinum. Taxonomy (NCBI): domain Eukaryota; kingdom Metazoa; phylum Chordata; class Chondrichthyes; order Orectolobiformes; family Stegostomatidae; genus Stegostoma; species Stegostoma tigrinum. The sequence continues at coordinate 12,993,794 of NC_081380.1, forward strand.
CAATGTGTTTGACACCTAATGCCTTAGAAATGGCCAAGTGGGGTAAACTTTCTGAGAGGAATTTGTGATGGACAGTAAATGTTGTTCATGCTAGTAAATCACATCCTTTGGCAAGGATAAAAAAAACAAAATCTAATGTCAATAAGAATCAATGGTTCTTCAATCAGCTTGTTTCAGAGCCTTCTCATAACCTGAGGGCTGCCAGTAAAGGTTTAGAAACATTACCACCTCTTAGTTTGGCATCAACAATCAAGAACGGTCACCCACACATTGACAGATGGGTAGGATTGCCTCTAGCATACATGGGTAATGAGAGTTCTCAAGGCAAGATTTCAACAATGCTCATGGGTTAGATGCTCATGAATAAAGCTTTATGTTTCAGGAGTTGCTTAATCATTGTGCTTCAATTGTGCAAATAATGATAATACCAGAATACTAAATAAAACACTGCCAATTCGATAAGGTACTGCACACTGTGTTACAGGAAGAGCCCATGCTTTTAGGTGTAACAAATTAGCATGCATAGAAGATTAGCTGAATAATAGGAGAAAACGAGTTGGGATAACAGGGGCATTTTGGGGCTGGCAGCCTATAACTAATAGAGTGCCTCAGTGAACCAGAGCTGGGGCAATAATTGTTCACCATATATATTCATGACTTGGATGACACAGGTGAATATATCATTGTCAGGTTTGCAGATGACACAGCAAATGGCAGGAAGACAAATGGCTTGGATGACATATAAAGTCTGCAGATTGATATTAGTAGGTTAAGCAAGTGGGCAAAATAGAATGAAGAACAGAGGAGCTGAGTATTGTTTCAGTGGAGAAAGACTGCAAAAATCAATAGAACAACTCAGGAAGTGATTGCACAGCCTCTTACTGAACTATCTGTATCATCAACAGCCACAGGTGAGTGCCAGAGGACTGTAGAGTGACTAATGTTGTGTCATTTTTTTTTAGAAAGGCCGAAAGGAAAAGCCAGGGAATTAATAAACTAGTGAGCCGTACATTAGTGGTGACTAAGTTCTTGGAGGGGATTCAGATGCACAGGATTTACATGATTTTGGAAAGTACAGGACTGATTAAATGATAGTCAATATGGCTTTCTGTATGTGAAGTCATAGCTCACTAACTTGATTCAGTTTTTTGAAGAGGTGACAAAGCAGATTGTTGAAGGCAGAGCAATATATGTTGCCATATGGATGTCAGCAAGCCATTCGACAAGATTCTGTATAGTGCCTGGTTGGCAAGGTGAAATCAAATGGGATCCAGGGGAGCTAGCCAAAAGGATACAAAATTGGTGTAAAAACCGGAGACAGAGGGTGGTGGTAGACAGTTGCTTTTGGGACTGGAGGCCTGTGACCAGCAGTGTGCCACATGGATCGGTCCTGGGTCCACTGTTTTTTGTTATTTTTGGATATGGACGTAGGAGGTCTGGTCAGTAGGATAGCAGATGACACAAAATTGGAGGTGTAGTGGACAGCGAAGATGGCTACCTCAGTCTATATCAGGACCTTGATCTGATGGCCCAATGGGCAAAGGAGTGACAGATGCAGTTTAATTTAGATAAATGTGAGGTGTGACAGTTTGGAAGGGAAATTCTTATACACTTGATGGTAAGGTCTTGGGGAGTGTTGCTGAACAAAGAGACCTTAGAGTGTCGGTTCATAGTTCCTTGAAAGTGCAGTCACAGGTAGCTAAGATAGTGAAGAAGGTGTTTGGAAAGCGTGCCTTTATTGGTCAGTGCATTGAGGGTAGAGTGGATAGCCAAACGGGGGAGTCCAAAACTAGAGGGCAAAGGTTTAAGGTGAGAGGGGAATATTTAAAAGTGACCGAAGGGGTAATTTTTTGAAACAGAGGGTGGTGAGTGTATGGAATACACTGCTCTACGAAGTGGTGGAGGTGGGTAAAATGTAACATTTGAAAGTTATCTGGATGGGTACACATATAGTTTAGAGGGATATGGGCTAAATTCTGGAAAGTGGGACCAGATCAGCTTGGGATACCTGCTCAGCTTGGATGAGTTGGATTGAAGAGTCGGTTTTCCAGCTGAATGACACTATGACTCCAAAGTGATTTTGGGGGGGTCCTCATCCATGCATCAGAAAAAGCCAGGATCCAAGTTCAACAGTTAATAGGGAAGTTAAATGAAATGTTGGCCTTTTTTCAATGGAAATGGAGTATAAATACAGGACAGTTTTGCTAAACATATACAAGGCACTAGTCAGACCGTACCTGGAATACTGTAAACAGTTTTGGGCCTTTACTTTAAGAATTATCGGCAGTTCAGTGAAAATTCACTAGGTTGACCTCAGGGACCAAGAGGGATTCTCTTATGAAGAAAGATCAGATAGGTTGTGTTGTACTCATTGAAGTTTAAAAGATTGAGCAATGATCTTATTGAAAGACAGAAGATTTGTGGTGGCCTCGACACAGTAGAGAGTTGCGTCCTCTTGTGCAAAAGTCTATGACCAGAGGGAATAATCTCAGAGTAAATGGTTGCTCATTTAGGACAGAGCAGAGCATAATCAGCCCAAGTTTAACTGTTATCCAGGTCTTGCTGCAAATGGACATGGACTACTTCAGTATCTGAGGAGTCACAAATGCTGCTGAACACTGTGGAATCATCAGTGAATACCACCATGTTTGATCTAATGGGTGACAGAAGATCATTGATGAAGCAGCTGAAGATAGTTAGGCCCAGGACACTATCCTGAGGAACTCCTGCACAGATGCCCTGGAGCAGAAATGAGTTACCTTCAACAACCACAGCCATCTTCCAATGTGCCAGGTATGACTGTAACCAGTGGAGAATTTCCCCCTGACTCCCATTAACCTCAGTTTTCCTGGGTATCCTTGATGCCATAGTCAGCCAAATGATATATTGACATCAACAGCAGTCACCCTGATTTGCCCTCTTGACCATTTGTCCATATTTGAACAAAGACTGCAATGAGATCAGGAGATAAATGGCCCTAGCAGAACCCAAACTAATTGACAATAATGATCAGGAGATAAATGGCCCTAGCAGAACCCAAACTAATTGACAATAATGTTTCTGAGAACGTCCTCATCAACAGCTCTGTCAATGACAACTTCCACTACTTTGATGATCGAGAGAGAAGAAATGGATCTGTTAACTGGATGGAATTTGTTCTGTTTTTTGTGAACAAGACATAGCTGGGTAATTATTCACATTGCTGGATAAATGGCAGTGTTATGCCGGAAGAGTTTAGCTAGGAGCACATCTAGTTCGGAGCACAATTCTTCAGTACAATTGCGAGAATGCTGTTACATGGCTCTGCCACTAGTCGGTTCTTAATATCATGTGGAGTTAGTCAATTAGACTGAAAGTTGACATTCGTGGAGTTGGGACTGCAAGAAGAAAGCAAGAGAAGAAAGCATCCCCTTGGCAATTTGTTCTGCAGATACTTGTTAAAATTTTACCTTTTTGCAGTGGTGTGTTGAGCTTCCCCAACATTGAGGAAATGGATGTTGGGGGTTGGTTCATTTCAGTCGGCTAGCTTATAATGTCGTGCCACACCAACCACATAGGTTTAATTCCTGCACAGGTTGAGGGTACCGTGGAAGATTCTCTTTGTCAACCTTTCCCCTGGCCTGAAGTTTGATGACGCTCAGGTTAATTCACCACAGGTCATCTTTCTCCCTCTCTCTCTGATAAAACTTTGCCTTTACCATTGTTACAGCTTCTGCTGCCTGACGGTTTGTTTAATTGTCCATGATCATCCAGATTTGAAGTGATTACAATGCAAAGCTCGGATCTGATCTGTAGATTGTGAGGACACAGTCCTCCCTAGCGCATGCTGATTATGCAGGTATTCCAGATGTGTAGCTTCACTAGCTAACCACCTAATTTTTACGTACTGCTAGTGCTGCTCCTGGCATGCCCTTCTGCACTGTCCATTGGCCAGGGATGGTCTGCCAACTTGACGGAAATGGTCAAGAGGCAGATACAAATGATCATAAGTTTACACATTGTAGTTGAACATAATTCTACTGCTGCTAATAGCCCTAAATGTCTCATGAATGCCCAATTCTGTGTTGCTAGATCTATTTAAAATCTACCTTCATCAGAACAGTGTAGGCCTGAAAGCACGTTTCATCTTCTTAAAGATCATTACTCTTATTGATACTGTCATCAACAGGTCTAAGCCTCTGCAATTGATAAATGGGAGAGAACAAGGTTGAGTACTGTTTTACCTCTCTTTTGGTTCCCTCACCACCTTCCATAGGCCTGATCTAGCACCTACGTCCTTTCAGACTCAGCTGGCTCAGTTTGTAGTATTCCTACTGAGCTACTATTGATGATGACTGTGGAAGACCCCATCTTCGCCAGCCTCAATACACCAACTGATATTCAACATGGAGCAGAACTGATTTACCAGCTAAGTTAAGGGATGCAGTTGGTGAAAGTAAGCAGAAAGTTCCTTTCCCCGATTGAACTGATACCTTGGGGTTCCATGGGGTTGAGTGTCATGTTGAGGACTTGTCTCCCAAATATATGCCTTTGAGCCATCACTTCTGGTGTAGCAGGAGTCTGGGAAATTATCTGCGGGGTTTTATTCCCTGACTGCCTGGCTGTTGCTTGACTAGTCTGTGAGACAGCTCAACCAATTTTAACACAAGACCTTAAATGTTAATTAGGGGGAGTGTGTAGGCTCACCAGGGTTCTGTGTGCCATGGTTGTTTTGTGGCCTTGGATAATCCATGTGGTTTCATTCTTTTATTCAACTTCTTAGAGGTTAGTGACAATTGAATGATTTGCTTGGCCTTTTCAAAGGCAACCATGTTGTTGTGGAATTACATACAGGACAGACCAAGTATATTTCTATGTCTCTACTTGATTAATTCTCATTTGAAAGCCTTGTTTCAATCTGTCTATTCCAAACTCTCAAGCAGTACATTCCATATCCTTAACACTGGCAGTGAAAGGTTTTAGTCACAGAAAATCAAGGGGCAAATAGAGGCAGACCTTAAAAACCAATCATTTTCCCTTCAGAAAAATGAATAGGTCTGAAGCTATGCAATACCCCAGGACCAGACATCTTGTATTATATGCTCTACAGTTGCAAGGATAATGGCTGGATTTGTTGTAATCTTCCAAAACTCTGAACCAGAAGTTTGCAAGTCCACAAATATTCAAGGCAGGAGGAAATAGGTTAAAAGTTAACCTAAAATCTGTTGTCAGGATGGTGTTGGAATCATTTACTAAGAAAAAAGTAGCAGGCTGTTTAGAAAATCATAATGCAATCAAGCAGATTCAATCTGGTCTTATTAAAGAGACTCCATGTTGACAAATTTATTTGTACTCTTTGAAGATGTAACAATTAGAATGGATGAAGGAGAAGCAATAGTTTAATATATTTAGATTTCAAAAACACATTCAATAACGCACAATGTAAGAAGTTACTATGCAATATAGGAGCTCGTGGTATTCATGTTTATATTAAATAGTATGGATAGAGAAACAGCTTATATTAACAGGAAATAAAAAATTGATAAATGGGATAACACATTGTGGAGCTGAAGGCACACAGCAGGCCAGGCAGCACCAGGGGAGCAGGAAAGTTGGCATTTTGGGTCGGGATCCTTCTTCAGAAAGGGCTCGAACCCAATACATCAAATTTCCTGCTTATCTGATGCTGTCTGGCCTGCTGAGCTCCTCCAGCTCCACAATCTCTGACACCAGCATCCGCAGTTCTTGCTATCTCTCATTGGAATAAATGGGTCATTTTCAGATTGGCAAACTGAAACTTGAGGGTTACCACAAGGATCAGTGCCAGGGCCTTGACAGTTTAAGATCTGTATTAATAACTTGGATGAAAGAATGCAGTGTATGTAACTGGATTTGTTGATGATAAATATTGGTAGGAAAGCAAGTTGAGAGGAGGACAAACAAAACCTGCAAAGGGACACAGACAGTTTAAGTGAGAAGGCAAAAATCTGGTAGATGGAAAAATGGTAGATGTGGGAAAATGTAAAGTTGCCCATTTTGTGACTAAGAAGAGGAAAGCCACATTTTATTTAAAGGGAAACAGACCTCAGAATGCTGCAGGACAGGCTAATTTGGGTGTACTCATAAATGAATCACAGAAGAGTAATGTATAGCAAATAATTAGAAATTTAAACAGGATGCTGGCCTTTATTGCAAGGGAACTGAAATATAAAAGACAGGCAGTCTTGCTATAATTGTCCAGGGCATTGGATGAGAACACATAAAAAGTTCTGCCAAGAGTTTTGATCTCTTTATTTGATGGGAAATATGTTTACAATGGAGGATGGCCAGGCAAGGTTCACTATGCTGATTTCTCTGATTAAGGTGTTTGCCTTATGATAAACATTTGAACAGTTTGGGCCTGTATTCAAGATAACAAAGTGTAGAGCTGGATGAACACAGCAGACCAAGCAGCATCTTAGGAGCAGTTTCACTGAAGTTTCAGGCCTAGACCTTTCATTAGAAATGGGGCATTTCTGCTGAAGGGTCTAGGCCCGAAACGTCAGCTTTTCTGCTCCTAAGATGCTGCTTGGCCTGCTGTGTTCATCCAGCTCTATACTTTGTTATCTTGGATTCTCCAGCATCTGCAGTTCCCATTATCTCTGGGTCTGTATTCATTGGGGTTTAGAAGAATGGGATGGGATTTACTTGAAACATTTAAGATTTTAAATGCTGGGAGAATGTCTCCCTTAGGGCGGGGAGGGGCTCACAGTTTCAAAGTAATATATGTCCCATGTTAGGTGGACATGGGGGAGGAATTCCTTCTCTTGGAGGCTCATTAATAATTGAGATTCTCTACCCAGACAGGAGTGGAGGCTATGTCATTGAATATAATCAAAATGGAGTCAGAGGCAGATTTTTTGATCGACAGGGGAAACAGGAGCTGCTGGGCTCAGGCCAGAGCATGGAGATCAGACCACAATCAGAGCATCCATGATCAGAGTGAAAGGCATGGTAGGTTCAAGGGGCCAAACTGCCAAATCCTATTCTGATTTTTGATGTTTTTATATTCATGTCATCACTGCTTCTATAGCCACCTTTATCAGTATATTCTCTAGTTCTCAATCCCACCACCTATGGGAACTGTTTCTCCCCATCAACTCTTTCCGGAAGCCTCACGAGGGGTACATTTTGGCGTAAAGAGATTGTGTAGAAATAGTTGTTTTAAAGTAATAAATGAGAGCAATAGGCAAATGCTCAAGGCCCACTTTGCAGAAACCAACCAAAGTTGAAGAGAGGAGAAGGAGATGGGTGAAAGAAGGGAGGTGATGACAAGCCTAGGTTTTAACTTCCAATCAATAAAACCTAGAAAGATGAAGAATCACAGTTGCAAGAATGATTAAGAGATTGCTTTTGACCAGTGGGAATGCAAGGAGCAGAAACATACAGGATGTATGCAAAATATGGTCGAATGGATTGCAATTCTGTTGATGAGGTACAGGTATTTTGCATATGAAGCTGAATAAAATGACAAAAGATGGCTACAAAAGAAAGTGAACAGCCCCCCTGTACAATATGATTTATTCTGACTGATTAATATCCTTGTTTCAGCATTCACTGTTTAAATAGCAACCTGTTACCACTTGAAAGCAATTATAATGACAGTTACTGTACACAATAATTGGATATGATACTTGCCAACTTGAGTTTTTCATGATTCTTCTTTGGTTTCCCTGAGGAATGACAGTCAACAGCCTCTTGGTTTATAAAAATTATTACTTCTCCTCTGATTGATATTAATGATGGTGTCCAACAGCTGAGGGAATAACCAACGACATCGAAATGCCTGATCAAGGAGAGCAAGAAGGTAAGGAAGAAAAACAAAATAACAGCTTTCAACTCAAAGTTTCCGGATAGGAGGCTGCATTATTGATTAATAACATGGTGCCTTGTCTTACTCACTCTGCAGGACATCAGGCACATCAAAATGAAGGAATAAACATTAAAAGAAATAAATCCATCATTTTCTAATAAATTCCATGCTCAATTCTGCATATTTTGAATTCCCTTCACATTCAACATTGGCATCTAAATGTGTCTTGAAACCAATTGTAACTTAACTTCAAAATTTGACAACCACACAAACCTTCCAGTACTTTCGAGATAACAAGGTGTAGAGCTGGATGAACACAGCAGGCCAAGCAGCATCAGAGGAGCAGGAAAGCTGACACATCAGGCCGAGATACTTCTTCAGAAACAGGGGAGATAAAAGGGGTTCTGAAATAATTAGGGAGAGAGGAGGAGGCAGATAGAAGATGGATAGAGGAGAAGATAGGTGGAGAGGAGAGAGACAGGTCAAAAAGGCAGAGATAGAGCCAGTATAGGTGAGCATAGGTGGGGAGGTAGGGAGGAGATAGGACAGTCAAGGGGGCGGGATGAGGTTAGTAGATAGGAGATGGGGATGGAGCTTGAGGTGGGAGGAGGAGATAGGGGACCAAGGACAGGTTAGGGAGGCGGGTACAAGCTGGGCTGGTTTTGGAATGCGGTAGGGGAAGGGGAGATTTTGAAGCTTGCGAAATCCACATCGATACCATTGGGCTGCAGGGTTCCCAAGCGGAATATGAGTTGCTGCTCCTGCAACTTTCGGATAGCATCATTGTGGCACTGCAGGAGGCCCAGGATGGACATGTCATCTGAGGAATGGGAGGGGGAGTTGAAATGGTTCGCGACTGGGAGGCGCAGTTGTTTAGTGCAAACCGAATGTAGGTGTTCTGCAAAGCAATCCCCAAGCCACCACTTCGCTTCCCTGCTGCAGAGGAGGCCACAAGGGGTACAGCGGATGCAGTATACCACATTAGCAGATGTGCAGGTGAACATCTGCTTGATGTGGAAAATCTTCCTGGGGCCTGGGATGGGACGAGGGGGGAGGTGTAGAAACAGGTGTAGAACTTCCTGCGGTTGCAGGGAAAAGTACTGGGTGAGTTGGTACTGGAGGGGAGTGTGGAGCGGACAAGGGAGTCACAGAGAGAGTAGACATTCCAGAAAGCCGATAAGGGTGGGGAGGGAAAAGTGTCTTTGGTGGTGGTGTTGGATTGCAGATGGCGGAAGTGCTGGAGGATGATGCGTTGGATCCAAAAGTTGTTAGGGTGGTACGTGAGAATGAGGGGGAATTCTGTTTTGGATGCTATTGCAGGGAGGTGGTGTGAGGGATGAGTTGCGGAAAATGCAGGAGACGTGGTTGAGGGCCTTCTTGACCACTGAGTGGGGGAAGTTGCGGTCCTTGAAAAATGAGGGTATCTGAGATTATGGGAGTGGAATTCCTCATCCTGGGAGCAGAGGCGAATGCAAGCAAAGGAATTGGGAGTAGGGGATGGCATTTTTGCAGGAAAGTGGGTGGGAGGAGGTGTATTCTAGGTAGATGTGGGAGTTGGTGGACATGAAATAGATATTAGGTGGTTGCCAGAGATGAAGACCGAGAGGTCCAGGAAGGTGAGAGAGGTGTTAGAGATGGTCCAGGTGAACTTAAGGTTGGGGTAGAAGGTTTTGGTGAAGTGGATGAACTGTTCGAGCTCCTCCTGGGAGCACAAGGTTTTGGTGAAGTGGATGAACTGTTCGAGCTCCTCCTGGGAGCACAAGGTGGCGCCGATACAGTCATCAATGTAACGGAGGAAAAGGTGGGGTTTGGGGCCAGTGTAGGTGCGGAAGAGTGATTGGTCCACGTAACTGCTGCCTTTTTTTACTGCCGCCTCCGCCTGTGCGCTTACTTCTTCAATTGTGAGCCTCACCCTCCCTCCACTGATCCCTTCTCCTGCCTCCAACATATCCCCTCCTACTGGACACCACCCCAAGGCCTCCTTCCCTCCCTTGTCCTCTTCATCTCCAACTGCTGTCGAGACATCAACCGCCTCAACTTCTTCACCCCTCTCACCCACTCCAACCTCTTCCCTGCAGAACGTGCAGGCCTCCGGTCCCTCCGCTCCAATCCCAAACTCACCATAAAACCCGCAGACAAGGGAGCTGCAGTTGTATTATGGCGCACTGACCTCTACCTCACTGAGGCCAGGCACCAACTCTCAGACACCTCTTCCTACCACCCCCTTGATCATGACTCCTCCCCCGACCACCAAACCATCGTCTCCCAAACCATCCACAGCCTCATCACCTCAGGTGACCTCCCACCCACCCCAACCCCGCACCGCCTGCTTCTATCTCCTTCCCAAAATCTACAAACCTGACTGCCCTGGTCAATCCATTGTATTTGCCTGCTCCTGCCCCACCAAACTCATCTCCACCTATCTGGACTCCATTTTCTCTCCCTTAGTCCAGGAACTCTCTACTTACGTCCGTTACACTACCCACTCCCTCCAACTCCTCCAGAACTTCCAATTCCCCGGTCCCCAACACCTCATCTTTCCCATCGACATCCCACTCCCTATACACCTGCATTCCCCGTATAGATAGCCTAAAGGCCCCCCACTTCTTCCTGTCCTGTCCCGACCAGTCTCCCTCCACCGACACCCTCATCTGCCTAGCCAAACTCATCCTCACCCTCAACAACTTCTCTTTCAATTCCTCCCACTTCCTACAGACAAAGGGGGTGGCCATGGGTACCCGCACAGGCCCAAGCTATGCCTGCCTCTTTGTAGGTTACGCGGAACAGTCCCTCATCCATACCTACCCCGGTCCTAAACCCCACCTCTTCCTCTGTTATATTGATGACTGCATTCAGCGCTGCCTCGTGTTCCCACAAGGAGCTCGAACAGTTCATCTACTTCACCAATACCTTCCAACCAAACCTTAAGTTCACCTGGACCATCTCTAGCACCTCTCTCTCCTTCCTGGACCTCTCTGTGTCCATCTCTGACAACCTCCTAGAAACCGATATCCATTTCAAGCCCACCAACTCCCACAGCTACCTAGAATACACCTCCTCCCACCTACCTTCCTGCAAAAATTCCATCCCCTATTCCCAATTCCTCAGCCTCCGCCACATCTATGGTCTGCTCCTAGGATGAGGCATTCCACTCCCGTAATCTCAGATGTTCTTGTTTTTCAAGGACCACAACTTCCCCACTCAGTGGTCGAGAATGCCCTTGACAGTGTCTCCCACATTTCCTGCAATTCATCCCTCACACCCCATCCCCTGCAATAACAACCAAAACAGATTCTCCTCATCCTCACGTACCACCCCACCAGCCTCCGGATTCAACGCTTCATCCTCCGACACTTCTGCCATCTGCAATTTGACCCCACCACCAAAGACATTTTTCCCTCCCCACCCTGCTTTCCAGAGGGACCACTGTGCCCGGGACTCCCTTGTCCACTCCACACTACCCTCCAGTGCCACACACCTGGGACTGCTCCCTGCAACTGCACGAAGTGCTACACCTGCCCCTACCCCTCCCCCATGACCCCCATCCCAGGGCCCAAGATGACTTTCCACATCAAGCAGATGTTCACCTGCACATCTGCCAATGTGGTACACTGCATCCACTGTTCCCATTGTGGCGTCCTCTACATCAGGGAAACGAACTGGAGACTTGGGGACCGCTTTGCAGAACACCTCCGCTCGGTTCGCAATAAACAACTGCACCTCCCAGTCGCGAACCATTTCAACTCCCCCTCCCATTCCTCAGATGACATGTCCATCCTGGGCCTCCTGCAGTGCCACAACAATGCTACCCGAAGGTTGCAGAAACAGCAACTCATATTCCGCTTGGGAACCCTACAGCCTAATGGTATCAATGTGGATTCCACAAGCTTCAAAATCTCCCCTCCCCGTAACAAAACCAGCATTCCAAAACCAGCCCAGCTCATCCCCGCCTCCCTAACCTGTTCTTCCTCCCACCTATCCCCTTCTCCCACCTCAAGCCCCACCCTCATCTCCTATCTACTAAACTCATCCAGCCCCTTGACTGTCTGTCCTCCCTGGACTGACCTATTCCCTCCCTACTTCCCCACCTATACTCACCTTTACTGGCTCCATCCCCGCCTCTTTAACTTGTCTGTCTCCTCTCCACCTATCTTCTCATTCATCCATCTTCGATCTGCGTCCCCTTCTCTCCCCATTTATTTCAGAATTCTCCTCCCCTCCCCCATTTCCGAAGAAGGGTCTAGGCCCGAAACGTCAGTCTTCCTGCTCCTCTGATGCTGCTTGGCCCACTGTGTTCATCCAGCTCTATACTTTGTTAGCTCAGATTCTCCAACATCTGCAGTTCCGACTATCACTTGCAGCACTTTAGCTGAGTGAGGATTCGCCATGATTAACCAGACAGTTGACTGAGTTTGACTGCCCATTTTGCTGTCCTTTTTGATATTATTCTATGACATGGGGGCTGTCTGATGTGTGCATATCAATCCCCTGAAAAGCATCCCACCCAGACCCACTCTCACATCCTATAACCATGCATCCCTCAAGGCCAATCCACCTAACCTGTGCATCTTTGGACTGTGAGAGGAAACCGGAGATACCCAGACATAGGGAAAATCTTCCAATCGACTGTATAATCAGATTTGTAACCAACATTTACCCTTGGGAGACCTGCTCTGCAACCTTTTGCACTGCAATATTTACTGAAACTACCACTTTTGTCCCCACCCTCAATCTCTTGTGTCCAATTGACCTAATTGCTAACCAGCATTTTAAGCCAAATCAGACTTTGGCATATGCTATCATATCCTATTCTGTACCAAAATCTACTCACTCATGATCTCTCTCTCCATTTTGAATTTAATTGGTCTCTAATCCTCCAACATTTGAAATCTAAAATTCACATCTTCAATTTTAAAATGTTTCGCAGCCTTGCTTTAGCCTGTCTCTCTAAAATCTTATCTAGAATTGTGATATATATATCCTTTATCCGCCCATTACTCAGTCTGGTGTCCTCTGAAAGCTGTCTTTCTTTATCCCACTGTTAACAGGAGCTTCTTCAATCATTTAGACCTCATGGCCCACAGTTCCAAACCAAAACCCCCACTTGTCCTCCCTCACTCTCCTGCCCTCTCTTCGGCTACACCACATAATCAAAACTTTGGTGACTCACCAAAATGTTGTTTTTACTGACATGGGATAACAGCAGGTATACAGACATTGCTAACCAGGAGAAAATGTGAGCCAGACAGCACAGAGCTGATGGATTAACAGGCGTTAGCACAAAATCAGATACAACAAAGTTTTAACAGGAAGATCTGGTTGTACGTGTGGAGAAAAATAAAGTTAGCATTTCAAGTCCGATTATTCTTCTTCCATTGGAGGAGTGGCTTAGTGGTCAGCACTGTCGCTTAACAGCACCATGACCCAGGTTCAATTCCAGCCTCGGGCAACAGTCTGTGTGGAGTTTGCACATTCTCCCTGTGTCTGTGAGCTTCGTCCAGGTGCTCTGGTTTCCTCCCACGGGCCAAAGATGCGCAGGTAAGGTGGACTGGCCGTGCTAAATTGCCAGGTGCTGTAAAGACTAGGTGACCATGGGAAATATTATAGGTTAGGGAGACGGATCTGGGTAGGATGCTTTTCAGACGGCAGGTGAGGGTTCAATGGGCCAAACGGCCTGCTTCCACACTGTAGGGATTCGATAATACTATGATCTTATTTAGCATGGAATGTGGGTGGAAAGTGAGGCCCATAGGAATAGCCTAATCAAAGGTGACAAAATTACAAATGAAGGTCTCAACAGATGAGCTGAGACAGGATTAGTGTTGGGCAGTGGTACAAGTATCAAAATACACAATGGAGCAGGCACGTAGCTAGTATCATAGTCAAACATAGTGTCAACTTTGATTGGACTGACTCAGCTCCAGCTAGTTGCCAGGGACAGGGACGGAATGACTGATTAGGGAACGTTATCAGTGGCAGACAGTAAAGAAATGATTCATTCTTCCCAATGCTGAGCTTGAGAAAATTTCTGCTTATTCAATGCTAAATATCCGATAAGTTGGGTGGCCCATCAGAGACAACAAGGGGATCAAAGGTGGAGCTGAGTGGTGTCAGTGTGGACATGCATGTATACAAAAACGTATGCCTGCTAGCTGATTATGTTGCTGAAAGGTAGCACCTAGATGGGAAATAAAAGGGGTTAAGGATAGATCCTTCAGGAATGTCAGAGGTGACAGCATGAGAGTGGGAAAAGAAGATATCGCAAGTGACTCTACAACAGAACAGATGAGACCAGGCAAGGGCAATGGATAGGCATTGGAGAAGGACTATGGAACCAACCAAGCTGAAAGCTTGGGTCAAGGAGGAATGTTTACCAGTGACTACGACATGGGATGTCATTGGTGATTTTGCCAAGAATCATTTTAGTCCTTTGCTGGGAACAGAAACCTTATTGGAGTGTATGGAAATATGTAATTGTAGGAAATGTGGGTGTGGATCTTGGAGGGGCCAATATGTTTAAGGACTTAAGAGAAAAGCAAGACACACACAGGGATGACAGCTTACAATGACAAAGAATTCAAGTGCATCTCTTTTGAGGAGAAGGATAATGATGGCATATATAAAAGAGTGTCTGAGGAAATGGATCAGTGATCAAAATCAACCAATATGGATGCCAGGAATGGAATCTGGGGAAAGTGAGCTGATCAGCACAGTGTTTTGAAGGTGATTGAGATGCTGCTAACTTTTAATGAAGAATGATCTCAGTTTGGATAAGGCCGGTGTGCAATCAGATTTGCTCCCTCATGTCTTCCTGATTCATTAACAGGTGGTGTTCAATTTCACATCCTCCCATGCAATCTGTTTTGTGGACATTTAAACCTGATGTGACCAGTTACGAGCAAGGTCTTGTTGTTGTAATTTAATTTTCTGATGATTCGTTGATAGTGGCTACAGTTTAAAGACCAATTATCACCATGCCTTTCCGCCCACCAAGCTGGTCATCATTCAATAGGAATCTTCCCAACAGAGCACAATGCTCCTCAGAACTGTAGCCTAGGTCACATTGCCAGTGGGAGAAACTGATAACCTGTCATCATTAAGATTGGTTCCTCATGTCCTGATCTCTCATGTTCCTGATCTCTGGTTTACTAATCTCTTGGTGCCTAATTCCCTGATGTGTTGGCTTTGAATGTACTAATTCTAATTTCACATTGGTTCTAATGCGCCCCTGCAGTACTGTTGTAAGGATTGACAGAACAAACAGATGGAGTGTGACAGGAGAGTGCGAGTCAGGGGCTTCTGAGTAAATGGTGATGCCATCCTGATGCTAGGATGGATGTGTGATTATATCTGCTATCATTTCTCCACTATAATCAGAGCTGTTGACTTCTCTGTATATTTTCCTGATAAATGTTTACCCTGAACAGAGAACCGAAGGCTAGATATCAGAGATAATGGGAACTGCAGATGCTGGAGAATTCCAAGATAATAAAATGTGAGGCTGGATGAACACAGCAGGCCAAGCAGCATCTCAGGAGCACAAAAGCTGACGTTTCGGGCCTAGACCATTCACCAGAGAGGGGGATGGGGAGAGGGAACTGGAATAAATAGGGAGAGAGGGGGAGGCGGACCGAAGATGGAGAGTAAAGAAGATAGGTGGAGAGAGTATAGGTGGGGAGGTAGGGAGGGGATAGGTCAGTCCAGGGAAGACGGACAGGTCAAGGAGGTGGGATGAGGTTAGTAGGTAGATGGGCGTGCGGCTTGGGATGGGAGGAAGGGATGGGTGAGAGGAAGAACCGGTTAGGGAGGCAGAGACAGAATGGGATTCCATTCTTTAGATGACATGTCCATCATGGGCCTCCTGCAGTGCCACAATGATGCCACCCGAAGGTTGCAGGAACAGCAACTCATATTCCGCCTGGGAACCCTGCAGCCTAATGGTATCAATGTGGACTTCACCAGATTCAAAATCTCCCCTTCCCCAACTGCATCCCTAAACCAGCCCAGTTCGTCCCCTCTCCCCACTGCACCACACAACCAGCCCAGCTCTTCCCCCCCACACACTGCATCCCAAAACCAGTCCAACCTGTCTCTGCCTCCCTAACCTGTTCTTCCTCTCACCCATCCCTTCCTCCCACCACAAGCCGCACCCCCATCTACCTACTAACCTCATCCCACCTCCTTGACCTGTCCGTCTTCCCTGGACTGACCTATCCCCTCCCTACCTCCCCACCTATACTCTCTCCACCTATCTTCTTTACTCTCCATCTTCGGTCCGCCTTCCCCTCTCTCCCTATTTATTCCAGTTCCCTCTCCCCATCCCCCTCTCTGATGAAGGGTCTAGGCCCGAAACGTCAGCTTTTGTGCTCCTGAGATGCTGCTTGGCCTGCTGTGTTCATCCAGCCTCACATTTTATTATCTTCGAAGGCTAGATATGACTGGTTTAACAGAGTTCGGCTGTTGAATTACTATGCACTTTCTGCGTTATTTTAGCAGAGATAGTAGCCCATTTAAAATAAATAAATTTATGTCTGCAGTGCTCCCCTCCCTTGTGGATAGAGAAACAGTGAAAGGGACATCACTTTGATATAATCGCCACAGTCACCAGCAGACTCGAATATCATTCCTGATGAATTATTCCTGATGGTGCTGTTGGGATACATTTCTACACAATGATGTGGATCAGTTTGCAACTGATTTTAGACACAATCGCTGTTTGAAAACTTAAATTAAAATATGAACACATCTGGAGGCTGAAAGTTCTTTTCTCAAGACAGATTTTACACTCTGAAATTTATTTTTCTGCATAACAAAAATCAATCTAAAAAGGATCTCCTCTCTTGTGGATAACCTTCTCATTGACCTAAATAAACCTATTCTAAAAAGAGTTGATTTATCCAGTTTGTCTTGAGATAACAAGGAGTGGGTTTATTAATTATTAAAAGTGAACAGAAATAATAACACAACCCACGATTATACAGAGATAGTAAGAACTGCCGATGATGGAGTCAGAGATAACACAGTGTGAAGCTGGATGAACACAGCAGGCCAGGCAGCATCAGAGGTGCAGGAAATTTGACATTTCAGGTCAGGACCCTTCAATTGCACAGATTGGAAGTAATAAGCTCAAAAATACTATTAAATATTACTAAAAAGATGCAGATTCATTTATGAAGGGTAGAATGTGTGGCCATTATGTTGTCTAGTACTAATAACATTGACATCGGTAGTTAGAACAGTTGATTTTGAGGTTCTTGACTTATTTGCAGGTTGATTGAAACTCTCTTGCCTTGGGTCTTTCCTACAGTAGCTGACTGGTAGCACTCAGAGTGAGAGAGTGTCTACTCTCTTCCTCTACCTGCAGTACAGGGTTGTTTTTTAATGGCTTTTCTGAAACTGTGACTTTCACAGTGGACTAGCTAACATAAGCAAACATCAGGCTACTAACACTTGCATACACCAGGGGTCACGTGTCAGTCTTTAACCCACTTTTTGTATATCCCTGGAAAGGCAAAACACAAATGTACTTGCAGTGGAAGACCTCCTGCTTGGGGAGACTTCTCATCATTTCTTCTTTTTCAATCTTTTTTGTTGAAGCTTTCTCGGCAATAAACTGCTCAGTGACGTGCAGTTTTAGATTCTCTAGGATACCCAACTCTTGACTGCATTCCAATCTTGACCCACACATGGACCAAAGAGCTGAACTGCAGCAGTGCAGTGAGAGTGACTATCCTTGATGTTGAGATCATATTAACTGAGTGCAGCATCAAGGACCCCCATCAAAACTGCAGTGAATGAAAATCAAGGGGCAAATTCTCTGCTGGTTGGAGTCATATGTAGTTTAAAGGAAGGTGGTTGTAGTTATTAGAGTTTAATCATCTCAGTCCAAGAACTGCAGGAGCTCCTCAGGGTAATGTCCTTGGCTCCACCATCTTCTGCTGCTTCAGGGAGAACCATCCCTCCATCATACGATCACAGGTTGAGACATTTGCAGAAGATAGTACAATGCTTAGCAGAATTTGTGACTCCTCGAATACTGAGGACCTGGACAATAGTTAGGCCGGGGAGGATAAGTGGAAAGTCACATTCACATTTGTTCCAGGCAATGACCATCTGCAACATCAGAGAACCTAACCATCCTTACATGACATCCAAAGACATCACCATCACCAATTCCCTAACTATTGACATCCAGGGAGTTACCCTTGTTGAGAAACTGAACTGTATTATACAAATACTGTGATTACAAATGTAGGTCAGGAACTCAATATTCTGTGATGTGTGACTGACCTCCAAACTCCTCAAATCCCATAGACCATCTGCAAGACTGAAGTTGGTTGGAATACTCTTCATTTACCTGGATAAATAACACCGAAGTCAGTTGAATACTTTCCACTTAACTAGATAAGTAGCATTCAAGAAGCATGATACCGTATAGGATGAAGCAGCCCATTTAATCAGCACTTAATACACTACCTTCACCATTTACCCCACCAGCAGTGGTAAAAGTGATGGCAGGATATGTAATCTACAAACTGCTCTGCATAACTCACCAAGGCTCCCTTAAGCCCACTCCCCCCCCCCGCCCAAACCCATAGTCAATGCCAACTAAAAGAAGAAATGCAGCAGATATATAGAAATCATCACCTCCATGTTATACACCATCCAGGCTTTGAACTGTGGGACTGTATCTCCATCATAACATTGGATCGAAATCCTGGAGCTCACTTCCTAACATAACTGCGACATATCTACACCACATGGGCTACAGCTGTTAAAATAAACAGCTCGCAACCATTTTCTCAAGGAAAACTAACTGTAGATAACAAGCACTGGCTTTGCCAATGACCCCCCCACCCCCCCCCACCCCACCTTTAAAGGAATAAAAAGCAAAGGTATGTAATGTAGCCTCGTGCTTTTCCACATCAAAGACATAGTTTAATGAGTTTGAACTTCCACTCAAAAGGGTCTAACCATATAATCAAGGCTGATACTCCCAAACTGTACTGAATGAGGAACAGTGAGTGAGAGATAATGGGAACTGCAGATGCTGGAGATTCCAAGATAATAAAATGTGAGGCTGGATGAACACAGCAGGCCAAGCAGCATCTCAGGAGCACAAAAGCTGACGTTTCGGGCCTAGACCCTTCATCAGAGAGGGGGATGGGGGGAGGGAACTGGAATAAATAGGGAGAGAGGGGGAGGTGGACCGAAGATGGAGAGTAAAGAAGATAGGTGGAGAGGGTGTAGGTGGGGAGGTAGGGAGGGGATAGGTCAGTCCAGGGAAGACGGACAGGTAGGGGAGGTGGGATGAGGTTAGTAGGTAGCTGGAGGTGCGGCTTGGGGTGGGAGGAAGGGATGGGTGAGAGGAAGAACCGGTTAGGGAGGCAGAGACAGGTTGGACTGGTTTTGGGATGCAGTGTGTGGGGGGGAAGAGCTGGGCTGGTTGTGTGGTGCAGTGGGGGGAGGGGATGAACTGGGCTGGTTTAGGGATGCAGTGGGGGAAGGGGAAATTTTGAAACTGGTGAAGTCCACATTGATACCATATGGCTGCAGGGTTCCCAGGCGGAATATGAGTTGCTGTTCCTGCAACCTTCGGGTGGCATCATTGTGGCAGTGCAGGAGGCCCATGATGGACATGTCATCAAGAGAATGGGAGGGGGAGTGGAAATGGTTTGCGACTGGGAGGTGCAGTTGTTTGTTGCGAACTGAGCGGAGGTGTTCTGCAAAGCGGTCCCCAAGCCTCCGCTTGGTTTCCCCAATGTAGAGAAAGCCGCACCGGGTACAGTGGATGCAGTATACCACATTGGCAGATGTGCAGGTGAACCTCTGCTTAATGTGGAATGTCATCTTGGGGCCTGGGATGGGGGTGAGGGAGGAGGTGTGGGGACAAGTGTAGCATTTCCTGCGGTTGCAGGGGAAGGTGCCGGGTGTGGTGGGGTTGGAGGGCAGTGTGGAGCGAACAAGGGAGTCACGGAGAGAGTGGTCTCTCCGGAAAGCAGACAGGGGTGGGGATGGAAAAATGTCTTGGGTGGTGGGGTCGGATTGTAAATGGCGGAAGTGTCGGAGGATAATGCGTTGTATCCGGAGGTTGGTAGGGTGGTGTGTGAGAACGAGGGGGATCCTCTTCCAAGACCCAAGAGGATCCCCCTCGTTCTCACACACCACCCTACCAACCTCCGGATACAACGCATTATCCTCCGACACTTCCGCCATTTACAATCCGACCCCACCACCCAAGACATTTTTCCATCCCCACCCCTGTCTGCTTTCCGGAGAGACCACTCTCTCCGTGACTCCCTTGTTCGCTCCACACTGCCCTCCAACCCCACCACACCCGGCACCTTCCCCTGCAACCGCAGGAAATGCTACACTTGTCCCCACACCTCCTCCCTCACCCCCATCCCAGGCCCCAAGATGACATTCCACATTAAGCAGAGGTTCACCTGCACATCTGCCAATGTGGTATACTGCATCCACTGTACCCGGTGCGGCTTTCTCTACATTGGGAAAACCAAGCGGAGGCTTGGGGACCGCTTTGCAGAACACCTCCGCTCAGTTCGCAACAAACAACTGCACCTCCCAGTCGCAAACCATTTCCACTCCCCCTCCCATTCTCTTGATGACATGTCCATCATGGGCCTCCTGCACTGCCACAATGATGCCACCCGAAGGTTGCAGGAACAGCAACTCATATTCCGCCTGGGAACCCTGCAGCCATATGGTATCAATGTGGACTTCACCAGTTTCAAAATCTCCCCTTCCCCCACTGCATCCCTAAACCAGCCCAGTTCATCCCCTCCCCCCACTGCACCACACAACCAGCCCAGCTCTTCCCCCCCACCCACTGCATCCCAAAACCAGTCCAACCTGTCTCTGCCTCCCTAACCGGTTCTTCCTCTCACCCATCCCTTCCTCCCACCCCAAGCCGCACCCCCAGCTACCTACTAACCTCATCCCACCTCCTTGACCTGTCCGTCTTCCCTGGACTGACCTATCCCCTCCCTACCTCCCCACCTACACCCTCTCCACCTATCTTCTTTACTCTCCATCTTCGGTCCGCCTCCCCCTCTCTCCCTATTTATTCCAGTTCCCTCCCCCCATCCCCCTCTCTGATGAAGGGTCTAGGCCCGAAACGTCAGCTTTTGTGCTCCTGAGATGCTGCTTGGCCTGCTGTGTTCATCCAGCCTCACATTTTATTATCGAGGAACAGTGAGTGTTGTATTGAGGGAGCACAGCATTGCCTATGGAGCAATACTGATGGAGTGCTCTCCATCAGACTGCAGTACTGAGTAAATTCTGCACTGTCAGCAATGCTGACTTTCGAAGGAGATGTTGAGCCAAGCCCTATCTCCTTGATTACGAGTGTCCAAAAGATCCCACCCCAGTTATTACAAACTGAGGCATTCTGTCACATGTCCTGTGGCCAATGTTTATCCCTACACTAACTCACTTGAAAGAAACAATTTGTTTACTTATTGCAGTGCTCTGAGTGGGAGATTTCTGTCCATATGCTGTCTCATATTTCCTATGATATTTTTGGCTATAAATTCTTTCACGATTTAAGGTTTTTGTAGGAGCTATAAAAATGCATTTTTTTACAATATGTTGTTGCTAAAGTTTTGTAAATAGTAGATGTGACAGCATTACATCTGAGGATTTCTTTATTCTCAATGCAAAGTAAAAAATAGTTATGATAATTTTGTTTTACTTTCTCATGGCTCAGAACTCCTAAAGTTTCCTGCATTCTTTCCATAATATTCAAAGTTAAATTGAAGACAATTTGTGACAATGAATGGGACCACACAAACCAGAACTAGAGGATTCAAAGGTCCAAATGTCTGAACAAAACTTTAGATTCTTTTTAGAATTTGCCTAATTTGCTGCATCCTTTCTTCAGCCCTCAAACCTTTTCTCACGGACAGGGCTCCTACCTTTTGGTCATTTTTCCAATCAAATGATCCAAAGAAGCAACTTCATTGAATTCCGGCTTCATAATTCAGCACTCAATCTAGAATGAGTTGTACTTCAGATTAATTTCTATCAACTTTGTAGCTTTCTCGTACATTTCCTTAACACTAGCATCCTGCAAAGGCTTTTCAATTTGCTCACCATCCTATCAATGGCCAAATCAATTGACACATTTGGGCCAGTTGTTTCTTGATGTTTTTCTTCTAAAGTTATGGAAGGAGATGCGTGTTGCAGATGGGTCTGGAAGTATATGAACGTGTTAATATTTGATTGAATGCAATAAGCACTAATGATGTTTTAAGGACCAGGATCTCATGGAAGACAATCTAAGACTAGGTTCACTAGACAGCCTGTGTAGTAATATAGGGCTATTCTAAGATATAATGAGTTACAGAGATACAATAAACTGCATCTGATGTATTCTATAAAGCACCTCATCATTTTAAAGGTCTTTTGAGATGTACCATCTTGATAAGTCTTGCCTGCCCAGTGAAGCAGCTGAGATTACCTTACTGAATGTTTTTAAGGCAAAGATAGATTTTTCAACAGTAAAAGATTGAAGGATCATAGTGAATGGGCAGGTAAGTGGAGCAAGAGAAAAACCAGCCATGATTTTGGGAATGGCGGAGCAGGTTCGAGGGGCCAGATGGCCTATTCCTGCTCCTATTTATTATGTTTTTACAGGTGCTGTATTCACTCATGTTTTATCTTTTCTTACTGCCATTTGATGTTGGTGTTTTGATAATCATAAGTGTTACCTTCTCAACAATGTGATAAATAACCAAAATTAGTCATGTATTGTGAGGTTGTATAGAGGTAAACATTGCTTCCTCCAATTCAACATGAAGATTGTCACTATTGTACTCAATAGGCTACGTAAGCCCTAAATAACCCGCCTATGTACAAAATAATGCCCATAACACATACAACATGGTGATCAGTGTGGGATTTACAAACTTAATTTTGTGAAACCAGTCCCAATGAGCCAAACAAGTTGGTAAACTAGAAAACATCAAGGAGCCAAAATATTGCTGTTTTCTGAGGACAAAAGACCCCCACAAAATGCCACATGGCAACCCTCAACACTGACAAATACTTCAAAGAACAACACAGAAAATGTGTTGAATTTATAAAGGTGAGGATTCAATGAAGTTGTTTCTTTGGTTCATTTGGTTGCAGAAATGACAGAAAGTTAGGAGTCCTATCAATGAGAATATGGGCAAAAGAAAGAACCCAGTAAATTAAACAAACTCTGAAAAGAATCTAAATTCTTGTGCTGGCACTTGGATCTTTGAATGTTCCATTTCTGGTTTGTGTTGTCCCATTTATTAACTCAAATTGAAAGATGCTTTGGGACAGAAAGTATCTGCAGAGCCAACGCTGAAGTATAGGCTGTTTACAAGGCAGCAGTCTGTGAGAATGACTCTGAGCCTGAGTTGAGATGAGCAGTGTTGAGCATAAAGATGTTAGAGATTGTGAGAGTCAAAATTAGAAATCCATGGTACAAAGAAGAAACTTTAAGGATTCGTCAATAATGCCCACATCAATTCATTCTCTTATGAATTCTGACTTTAGATCACCATATTTAGTCTCTTCACTAATTAAAACATAAGCTACAATTCAGATCAGACATCGGAGATATAAGGGGGCCAGGACTAGAAAAAAACATGGACCTAAGGTAGCCAAGAGAGAAGCTGATGAAATCTGGGAGTAAAGACCATTGAAAATCATGAAGCCAGTCATTTAAAGAGGTAATAGTTAAACTTTTTAAAAACGAAATGAGTAATTCTGGCCTAGCATATTGTCACAAAAGGTAAAACTCTTTCATTAAAACCAAAAAAGCAGGAAAACTCTCCAAAAGCACAAAAGCAAAGCATAGGAAAGTCATCATAGCTGCAAATTTAAAATCTTTAAAGATGATAAAATACCTACCGCATTAGATATTTTAGATTTAGATTAGGTTTAGCTTTAGATTTATGTTTTATTTTTATGTGTACTGAAGTACCTGGTCCAAGTGTTACGGACCAGACCAGACCAAAACTACTTTAAAAAGGTAGCCTGGACCCTAACATTTTCTTATTTTCAAGGCAGATATAACATGCTGCATTCCAGCTGCTGTTCAATTGGTTGAACTACTTGACGTTAAGCAAAGCGCAATTTATACAAATGCTATGGTTAAAATGCAACAAAAGGAAGATGGACTTGGAATAACTCTCTTGGAAAACTTAACAGAATAATAGATTATTTTACTACTGAACAGTTATTGTTCCAATATATTAAAGTCCCAAAATGCACCCTTGACAAAAAGGCAGATTCAGAAAAATAGGCTTGCCTCACAGGTAACCAAGCAGCAGAGAGAAACCCAGCTTCTGGATATAACTGAGAGAGGGAAAAATAACTTCTACTTCCTTAAGCCCACAACAGTAACTGCTTAAAGCCAAAGTGAAAAACTGAAACAAAAAGCTAGATATCCTGGTCTGTGAGAGCTGGCCTCGGTCATCCAAGCTACTTCTATTGTTCAAACTTTTTACAAAAACACCAAGGCCCCACAAGCCGTTTACTCTATTGGTTTTGTAGACTGCTCGGCATCTCCGCCTTACAACCACTGTCCAAAAAAACAAAACCAGGGCAAAGTAATCTCTTAAACCTACTGCATTGTCACACAAAAGTAGAGTGAAAAGTATACAATGTTTCCACGCACAGCACCATCTCAGATACAATACACCTGTTTGCAAAATCTTAGTGACATAAATTGAGAAGTAAAGAAATAAGCTTAAAAATTTCAACACTACAATCTTCTTACCATTGAAGTAGAACTGAGTTTAAAAAGTCAAACATTACAGTATTTTTTTTGAGGCATGAGCCTGCAGATGCTCCAAACTAGGCTTCTCCAAGAAGGCATGCTTTTCCCTGCACTGGGCATTCTTTCACCTGTGCTGGGCCAAGAACCACCTGGGCATATTGTCACAAAAACCTTGACATCAGATATTTTCACACAAGCCATGACATCGAAAATAGTATTGCCAGGAATTTTAAATTTCAGAGATGAACCAAATGGAATGCAAAATTGAACATCCTAGAGAAAGCATTGCTTAAAACAATGGCCTTGTTTCTAAACAGGATGCTAAGTGTAAAGCTGATCAAGTAAATAGCCTTCTGTGCACAGTTTAGAGTATGAAAGATAATGAGGAAAAGGGAGAGGTTTAGAAGGAATGTCCTTCATGATAGCCTCAGTTGGTGCAGGAATTAAACATATACTATTGGTATCACTCTGCACTGCAAACCAACTGTCTAGCCAACTCAATTAACTGATCCCTTGTCAGACTATTGTATGCCCCTAAAAACCCACATTCTTAGAAGATGTGGATTGTGGCAAACAACAGCAGGTACCCAAGTTACTCTGTAACAGGTCAACATTACCCACTATTGTCGTTTTCATATTTCCTGGCATATTCATCTTTCCAAGCACATCATTCCAAAGTGAGCTAGATGCAAATGAAGACTTCCCAAACATTTACAGATTTGTTTTTGAAGTTTTTGACCATATAACTTGTAGTATCTTTGAAAAATGCGACAATCTGAATGAAGTAGGTTTCAGAATGTGCCCACAGTAAGTCTATTTTTATTGTTGTGGTTTCTAGCAAACACAGCAAGTGTGCTGACTGGAATAAGACGTACAATTTGATGGAATTTTATTGGGATGTAATAAAAATAAGCAGAATGAAACCCAACCAGTTCAGTGTATTTTACATTTTACTATAAAGCCACTGTATATGGCCCTGTGAACAATACACATTCCCTTTCCTTATAGAAACAGGAGAAATTTAAACAGTATTTTTTATTTGTCAAAATCCATGATATGGTTGCACTCTGAACGAGTGTAGTTTGAGTGCATAACATCAAGTGTAGTAATCCTGAAGCTATAAGACTGAGCTCTCTAGAGACTGGTACTACATAATGCCCTAACTTAGGTCAGTCCAGTGGCAGCTAGAGTCATTGCTAATAAGCATCAAGACCACACACTTTTTTCTGGCTTTCAACTAGCTGTTAACAGCCATTCACCAATGCTGACAATTACATCCACTATAACAGCTGTAATGATCAACCATCTGACTGTCATGAATAACTCAGAGCCTGATCCGTCCATCTTTTTTGTAACTTTTATCTTTTCGCACTCCCCTCTTTTCTTTCTGATCTGTGTGTATGCGTGTTGTGTTACTATTTCTTCTCCTCCTTAGTAATGAATAAGCTCATCCTTTCTGTTCATTCAAGTAGCCCTCATTAAATTAGCTTCTTTTAATAAATGTATGTTTATTTTGGGTCTGGCAGAAAGGTATCCAAAAGGGAAGAAAACCTTTCAAAATAAACTTTGTTGTGCTCTATCGAGGGAGTGGGTGAATACAAAAGGGGGAATCTGTTCATTCTTCCTCTCACAGGAGCTTAATGATACCCTGTCTGAAACACAATAAATAGGGCAAACTCACCCCCAGGACTTCTCATAAATGTAGGGAAATAATACGTCGAGCAGTTCTGTTTGAAAGGTGCAGCCCTTTCTACACGACAAGACCATTTATTGGCAAAAGGCACAACTATTTGGTGCGAAATTATAGTCCATGTTTGGCTATTCAATGATTGAGAATGAGTTACTTCCAGCCTTTAGTTCTCCCGTTGGCCCGGAGTCTCTAATAGTGCATGATAATGTATCTTAGTGTTCAGGGTTAGGAAGGATGAGAAAAGTGAGTTTGAGTTCTTCTTTCTCATGGCTGGGAATTGTATATTTCAGGGTGAGGTTCAGCTGTAGATGTTTTTGACTGGTGCAGATACAATGAGTTGAAAGACCTTTATGTGTGCTGTAGATCTCTATGGCTGTCATCATGCTTTTCATTTTTAATACTCTGCCTGAAATCAAGGCAAAATGTCTGTGCAAGCAAGTGATAAGCAATCAGTTAAAGCAATGCCAATCAAAAAATACGAGGTTTGTTTTTCATTCTGAGCAGCAGCTCAACAATGTGTGTGTCTGGCCCACCTAGAAATGGCAGGCCCGTCTCACTGATTTTAGGAGCTGAGCCTCGTTGGTATTCTCCTTGCAGTGAAATAGACCCGTGTTATCTTGTAAATGAGACCGAGAGGTGATCTTGTTGAAATGCATACAGTCCTTGGAGGGTTCGACTGCAGAGATGTTGAGAGGCTGTTTCCCTGGTCAGAGAGTCTAAAATGAGGCAGTATCATCTCAGGAAGAAGAAATACCTTCAGCCAGCTTCCTAACCATTGTTGATACCTGACTGTTTTCTGGACAGAGGCGGTGATTACTAGTCTGTGCCAATTCCCTATCTCTGTCCAGGGGCTTCGGTGGAACTAAAAATCTTGTAGGTGAGGGGCAAGCAGCTAAATAAGAAATGAGTGACCGTCAGAAAGTCCAGAAAAGTCCAGAAGTCCAAAAGTCACTGACCAGTTTTTCAATTAAGATACTTGAGATGGCAATGGTTCCAAGGATAAATTCAACAAGAACCAAGGCTGTGACAGCATAGAGGCCCAGCTGTCAAGGGAGAATGGAGAAACAAATGAAGTAAATTACTGACAGGAAATTCTTTATTTAGGGAAACAGACTGGAGTTTTTATCGTCATCAATGTTGTCTGCTGTCTCCCTGCTGATTGAGTCAAGGATGTCACAAAACAGCTGTGGAATATTCCTTAGGGGGACAGTGAACAGCCAGAGGCCATGGTGTACTATTACATTAGTAGCAGAGATGTTTTAGGGAGGGGGATATGACCCTGGAGTCAGAATTTAGAGAGCAGGTAAAAAATTAGCAAACAGGACCTCTAAAGTGGCAAGCATTTCATAGGGACGATGATGGGCTAATGGTATTATCACTGGGTTGTTAGGCCAGACACCCAGGCAATGCTCTGGCGACCAGGGTTCAAAGCCTGCCACTGTAGGTAGTTTAGTTTGAAATAAAATCTGGAATTAAGAATGCAGTGATAGCCATGAGTTAATTGTCAAGGGAAGCAAGAGCCATCTGTTTCACTCATGCCCTTTAGGGACTTAGCTGATCTGGCCGATATGTGCCTCCAGACCCCCAGCATTGTGGTTACCTGTTAACTATCCCTTGGGCAATAAATGCTGTCCTAGCTGATGATGCCCCCATCCCATGAATGAATTTTTTAAAAGTTTCTAGTGGGTATTCTGCTCACGCTGCTGGCAGAGTGGGGAAGTTTGAATTAATTTAACAGGGATGTAGAAACCAGGAAGGAATGTCAGAGAGTCGTATCAGGGTGCACAAAATGCTAGGAAAGGCAGATAGCACCAGCATGAAGAATTGTAAATTATTTGGTCGTTTCAGAGTAAGGGAGGAAATACTGAACTCTAAATCAGAGTTACACTGAAGGTACAGAGTATAGTTAGTAAGACTGGGCACTTACAGGCACAGATTGCTATGTGGCATTATAATATCACTGTGATGATGGAGAACTGGCTAAAGAAGGCAGGACTAGTGTTAAATATTCCTAGCTACAGCGTTTCGACAAAGACCAGGAAAGATAAAAAGAAGGATGAGTCATGGTTTTTGTTAAAGAAAGATTTGTAGTGCTGGAGGAAAAAAACACATTTCAAAGCATTCAAGGACGACGTCAACTTAGCTTCAGCTAAGGAGCAAAAAGGATTTAATTGAATTGATCGATGTAATGTATAGACCATAAAGTAGTTGAAAAAGTCTGGAGGAACAAATCTGCAAGGAAGCTACAGAGGGGTGCTATCATCCTATTACAATTATAGTGGTGGACTTTAATTACTTGAATACAGATTGGGATAGTGGGAATGTTAAGGGTGAGGGGCAAGCACTCTTAGACTGTGCCCAGGAGGATTTTGTGCAGGAGTACATGTCTGACCCAATAAGCAGAGAGA
Organism: Stegostoma tigrinum; assembly: GCF_030684315.1. Lineage (NCBI taxonomy): Eukaryota > Metazoa > Chordata > Chondrichthyes > Orectolobiformes > Stegostomatidae > Stegostoma > Stegostoma tigrinum. Next base: position 13,022,497 of record NC_081380.1, read on the forward strand.
CACTGCTTGACCTGATTCTTGGAGAAGTGTTGGACCAAATACATCTAATGTCAATGGGGGCACATTTGGGGACAATGATCATAAAGATTTAAGTAGATAACACAATGGCCAATTTAATGTACGAGAAATCAGTTGACAGAAGGTTAACTTTAATGAAGCAAGAAATCAGCTAGGGTCAGGTGGGCTGGCACCAACGTTTGGTGGGAAAGGATGTAGCTGAACATTAGGCTGCTTTCTAAGGGTAAATGGTTTAGACAGGATGAAGATATATTCCTTCAGCATGAAAGATTGAGTAAACATATTTATAATTCCTTGATGACAAAACAGCTAAAGAACCTGTGTCATATATAATTGAGAACCAAGCTGAAGACAGAAAGGAGGCATAAAGGAACAAAAAGCAATGAGAGATTATTAGAAAAGACTGGCAGCTACCAAAATGCCAGAAACATAAAGAGTATTAACTGGGAAAGGGAGGAGTACGGTTGATTAGGGAGTCAGAACTCAAACAAACCAGGTTATGGTCCAACATGTTTATTTGAAATCATAAGCTTTTGCCACACTGTCCCTTCATCAGTCAAGAGATACGGCTGCGGTGTTGCATAGATACTTCGCACCTCTCTTTATCGACAAGGCTGTTTGATGCATAGGCTATGGTGATAGAGGAGGAAATTCAGTAACGAGAACTGTTAAAAATTGTTAAAGATGAGGTACTCATTAAGTAGTTGATACAATTGAAAAGGTATTAGCACTAGATGGGATATATCCAAGGATGTTGAAAGAGGTGCAAGGGTAAATTACAGGGCCACTGGTAATAAATTTTCTATCTTCCTTAGACACAGGGCTGGTGCTGGAGGATTGGAGAATTACAAACATTATGTACTTATTCAATAAGGATTGTAAAGGTAGACACAGCAATGCTAGCCAGTTCGTTTCAGCAGTAGGGAACCTGCCAAAAACAATTACTCAGATAGAATTAATAGTTGTATGAAAAATGTAGGTTAATTTGGAAGATCCAGCATTGTTTTGTTTAGGAAGAGTCATGTCTGACTATTGCTCTGGAATTTTTGAAAAATTAAGGATGGCACAGTGGCTCAGTGGGTAGCACTGCTACCTCAGAGCACCAGGTTTGATTCCACTCTTGGGTGACTGTATGTGTGAGTTTGCACATTCTCCCCATTTCAACGTGGGTTTCTGCTGGATGCTTTGGTTTCCTTCCACAGTCCAAACTCATGTAGGTTAGGTGGGGATTGGCCATGCTAAATTCCTCACAGTGTCTAGGGATGTGCAGGATGGGTGGATCAGCCATGGGAAAGGGCAGGGGAATGAGACTGGGAGGGATGCTGTTCGGAGGGTGAGAGTGGACTTGATGGGCTGAACAACCTGCTTCCACACTCTAGGGATCCTGTGATTCTATAAGAGCAAGTAATGAAGGCACAGTATTGATTTCCGTAATTGTTTAATACAAGGATACATAATAGATTTCTAAGAAAAGTTAGAGCTTAAGTCAAAAAAGATTAATACTATAATGTATAAAATTGGCTAAGTGATAGGGAACTGATTACTGAGTATATTTCAGGTTAAAAGAGTTTTTGTAGTGGAGTTTCCCAGGGATTGGTATTGGGATCATCACTTTTCCTGACATACAGGAATCTAAATCTTGGTGGGTAGTGGACTATTTCAAAGTTTGCAGACAACACAAAACTTGGGAGTGTTGTGAACCATGAGGAGGACAGTGTAAAACTCTAACAGACAAAGACATAGACATCGACAGGTTGATGGAGTGGGTAGACGGGTGGCAGACAATGTTCAATACAGAGGACTGTGAGGTGGTACATCTTAGTACAAAGAACATAGGGAGAGACCGTATTAAAAAAAGAGTGTAATTCTCGGGGTGAGCAGGACCTGAGATACCCAAGTGTTTATACCATTGGATTGGTAGAGAGATCTGGTAATAAAGCATACAGCATTCCAGGCTCCATTAATAGGATCATAGAGTACAAGAATAAGAAGGTTATGCTGAGCTTATACATGTCACTAGTTAGATCTCAGCTGGAGTGTTGTGTTCAGTTCTAGGTGTCACATTATAGGAAGATTATGCAAGCATAGCAGGGAGTGCAGAAGAGGTTTCCAAGAATAGCTCCAGGAATGAAAATCTTTTGTTATTGAAGATAGATTCGAGAAGTTGATGCTGCTTTCCTGAGAGAGAAGGCTAAGAAGAAATTTGAAAGAAGTTTTCAAAGGTGCAGATACAGAGAAGCTGTTCCTGTTTTTACAAAGTTTGAGCACCAGGGGCCATGGGTTTAACATGTTTTAGAGAAGAAGCAGAAGTGAGATGAGAAAGAAACATTTTTAACACAGTGAGTAGTTCAGGTATGGAATGTACTGCTTGCAAGTGTGGTGGAGGCAGGGTCAATTGAGGCATTCAAAAGGGAATTAGGTGATTATTTAAACAGAAACAATTTGTAAGAGGACAGGCAGGAGATTTGCACTAATTCAAAATGCTCTCAGAGCAAATACAGAATATCGACATGATGGGCCAAATGGCCTCCTTCAGCACCATTCTGTGATGCTGTGGCGAAATATACCAGACAGATTGTCAAAAAACTATCTCTCCTTTAAGCTTCTCTTATTCAACATTAACTCATTTGAGAGTAAAGCAGGTGCGCATATACAATGCATATGTATCTATACACAGAATAAAACTGAGAAACAATATGTATTCCAACTATTGGTATATAAAATGATGAAAAATTAAGAATGCCGCCAGCTCAATTTGCACCCAGAAAATTCACAATGCCATCTAATGTCACTGCAAAATGAGCCTACCAACCAGCAACCTTTCAGTGAAGTAATTTCCCTGTAAAGGTCTGAATAGCGAGAATGAGTGAAGGAAAGCTGTGTTCATATTTCTCTAATGTAGAATCACAGAGTAGTCTGTTGCAGTTATTCGTCCAGTGTGTGCCATGGTGATAGGAAGGTCTCAAATGGCTCACTTTCCTCTCCTTCCAGCCCTGCTAGCATTTAATTGGATCAGTATTTTATGTCATTACTCTATCAGGCATGTTATTTTTTCAACATTCTAACTTTGGTCAATGCTATTTATCTTGTGTCGTATTAGATCATCAGTTGTCCCTTCAGACCATATGCTATTTACCCCCCAAAATAGCAACTTCAGATTTACCAGACAGTTACTCTAAGGACTGATGTGCTTGTTAAATTGCTCAAGATTGAAGAAACCCTGCATCTTAGCCTCTCTGTGGTGGGTGGATATATGGAACTTCGATTTAAATGTAAACAGAGCCAATAACAGCCAGCCAGATCTGCCTGAGGCTACATTGGATGAACTTGTAGCATTTATATGCATTTTCTCAATGCCTTGCTCTTGTTTTGTAGTTCTGTTTCTTTCTTGTTTATTTTTTGCCCTCACTGCCAGTCTGATTGTGTGATTTCCAAGCTTTGCTTTTAGCTTTCTAACTTTGAAAACAGCATAAGAGAACGTTGTGAAAGTCAGCACATACTGACTTGACCTATGGTATTAAGGGTCTTCTCCTCTACTGTGACTGCTCAGGAAATCTAACTCCAAAATGGTTCTGAGGCTTAATCCCAATTGTTCAGTAAGATAAAACTAGAGGGGTGATGAAATTTACCCACTCATAAATTTTTATTCCAATGACTGTAGTAAGGTGAAGTCTACACTCTTGTTAATGAATACTACTGGTATTTACTGAACACAATCATACGCAAGACATGATAAGAGTTACACTGTGAGTATAGCCTCGGGTCCCAGTTTCATGAGAACTACGGCATAGCTCCTTCCTTGCATGTTCAGTAACTATTCCAAGAGTAAAGTAACCATTAACCATTTACCCCACAGTCTACCATTTTTTTAATGGACCTCTTTCGTACTAATGTTTAATCATAATCATTTAGCCCTTTATTCCTACATTGCATGGTGTAAATGTTAATAGTTGGGTGTCCAAGTTAGCATTCTCTTTCAGACAGTTGGAGCTCTTATTCTTGTTGAACTTTGGTTAATTTAAGCTCCTGTTGATGCTAGACTTTAAGGTTCACCAAGGCATTTCATATCTCTGAAAGTTTGATAGGTTGGCCCAGTTTCTTAGTGCTGAAGGAAGCCTTGAATGTTTCCATAGATTGCTAATGGGGTAAAATTTCATATCTGAATTGGCCTTTTTCAGATTTACAACTTTTGAAAGTTGAGCATTGGTATTATCCAATTTGGACCTATCATTGACTTTCCTTGGATAGTAAGCTGCTTGCTGTTGTTCAACAATCAGTTGTTGCAAGAAAATCTCTCTTGAACCTCAGTAATACCAAAATCTTGGAATTTATAGACTGACGTTGCCCATTTTCAACTCTCCTTGTTGTGGATTGAAATCTCCTATCACTGTTTCAAATATCAACCCATTTGAAACTGGCATATCTTACCATACGCGTGGCTTTGAACATTGCTGGTTCGGCACGGCTGCACTGTTTCATGTCACACTGTAGACAAGAAGCGATAGCTGGATCCCCCTTCTACTTGGGGCAGCTGTCTTTCCAGTACATTAGCAGCTCTTAGATTAACAAAGTAGACTGAGTCAGTGTCAATGCATTGACTCCAGAAAAGAATTCTGTCTCCACGAATTAAAAAACGTGTTCTGCTTGCATCTGCTGAATAAACCTGAGTATGCTGAGCATTATGTTGACAATCTTAAATATCATACTGTATAAGAAAATAGTTTTCCCTTTGTTTTTACATTTTTGTGAAAAGATGAACAGTTTCAACAATGTATGTCTTTTCTGAATAAGGCTCAGACTCCCTGTTACCAAGTAACTATTTGAGCAGATGATTACCTAACTGAGGTTGGTGTATACCATCCGTTTTACTGGCGCTGTGCCAGTCTCCTCAATATCATGTCCTTCATCCATTTTATGGGCAGGCTGTTGAACTGGAAAAACAGCAGCAAAATGTCTTGGAGGATTGAGAAGGCAGAGTTGCAAACAGAGTATGGTGAAAGAAACAAGTAGGAACACATGGATGCTATGAAATCAGACCACATACTCCACCTGGCCATGAAAACTATTTTCTTCACATCCACATCAGACAAATAATTCAGGAAAATTTCAGGCTGTGACATATGCATGAAATTGAATGATAAGAGATATCTTTTGGGCAAAGGTGTATTATGCAACATCTGTACAACTGTCAAATGAGTTAGAAAGAATGGTGCAGATGATTTTTCTAGTGTCTAGGCCCAAAACATCAGATTTTGTGCTCCTAAGATGCTGCTTGGCCTGCTGTGTTCATCCAGCTCCACACTTTGTTATCTTGGATTCTCCAGCATCTGCAATTCCCATTATCTCTTTTCTTTAATGGGTTCACATTGGCCTGAGATGAAACTAGCGCAAAAATTTCTCAATTTTGGGATTACTGTGTAAATGTACGATTCTTGACCCTGATGACAAGTCAGTATAATCTTTTTTGGCTGGAAGTTAAAGAAAGGGTGGGCTTAATGAAATGATGTTGGTAGCTACAAAAGAACCAGGGCAGCATCATGGAGTAAATTCCCACAGCGGATTTTGCTGATACCAGTATTCCTGTTCCAGGTATTTACCGTGAGATAAAGTGGATGCAGGGGGGCAGAATGTGACTGAGGAGCCCCCTAACACAGGAGATACAGTGGTCTCCTCAATATAATGTCCTTCATCCATTTTATGGGCAGGCTGTTGAACTGGAAAAACAGCAGCAAAATGTCTTGGAGGATTGAGAAGGCAGAGTTGCAAACAGAGTATGGTGAAAGAAACAAGTAGGAACACATGGATGCTATGAAATCCAAATAACCAAAGGAGGTCCCACTCATATAAGGCTGTTGCCATTTTAATCACACCTCCTGCAAATTGTGGATGAATTAAATCCATCCCCCTCTCCCACACTCTTATCAACTTGCTTCACACAAATATACTGCTGCCAGCTATTAGCTATACCTAGCTATGTAAAATAGAGAGAAACAGCTACTGAGAGTGAAAGTGAAACAGAATAAATTCATTGCAAATCAATCAAATTAATTATTAGCTCACCAGGTACTTGATTGCCGACTTGGTCAGATACAAGCTTTTTGCTCTTTCTCTTCTGTCTGCCTTGGGCCAATTATAATTCAAATGTCAACAGGCTCATTGTCATGATGTTGACTAATGTCACTGTTCCTAGGGCTGGCAATCATGGTATCCTAAGCAATAGGCCTTCAAACTAATTGTCAGCACTGGCCCATGTTGGGAGTTTCCCTGACAAACCAGTCCCAGAAACCTCTTCACTGAGCAAACAGTCCCAGATGTACAGCAGTGTTATCGACATCACAAGGGGGAAAGGGTCACATTGCATTTCCTCACAGTTCTGGCTTCAACTCGACTTCCTCCTACACCTGTATGTCAGTATTCTCGTGTTATTCACTCCAGATGGTGCAATTGTCCCATCTCCTGCAATGGCAAGTAAAATATTGAGAAGGGTGATTAACTCGGCAAGTTGGCACTGAATAATTAAATACTGGGTGAGATGGTCAATGGATGCATTTGTCCATATGTCAGCAATTAAGGCCCTAATGAGGTCAGTTAATGGTCACTTAAAGATCTTGGTCTACCACTGGCCTAATTACCTATCTTCCTGACTTGGGATCTAGGACAATCTACTTATAAGTTGCTCTGTCCAGATCTCTCATGGTTTTGAATGCCTCTCTCAAATCTCACCTCAGATTTGTCTTCTCCAAGGGAAAAGGCCCCAACTTCTCCAATCTTTCCTCATAATTGAATTTCCTCCTTTGTACAAACATTCTTGTGAATCTTTTCTGTACTGCCTTCTGGTACTTCCCAAAGTATAGCATCCAGAATGAGACACAATACTCCAGTTGAGGCTGAACTTGTGTCTTAAACAAGTTTGATATAACCTCCTTCCTCATGTACTCTATATCCCTATTAGTAAATACTAGGCTGCTTAATTAACTGCTCTCTCAAACTGTCCTGCCAACCTCAATGATGCTTTCACTTACACACCTAGGTCACTCTGCTCCTGGATCTCCTTTAGAATTGTAGCCTTTATTCCATACTGTGTCCCCTTCATCTTGCTACCAAAGTGTATCACCTCACACATCTCTGCACTGAATTTCATCTGGCACATGTCCACTTACTCCATCAATTTGTCAATGCCCTTGTTCAAGTACTACATTGTTCTCCTCACCGTTCACAGTGCTTCCAATGTTTGTTTTATATGTAGGTTTGAAATTATATCCTGTGCGTCAAATTCCACGTGTATCAAGAAAAGTAAGGATCTTGGTCAGTTATCTTCCTTCTGTATTGTAACAAAGGAAATTAAGAACATTTTGTACAGGACTTGGGACCGCACTCTCAGAGTTTATTTTTATTCATTCACGGGATGAGGGTGTTGCTGGCTAGGCAGCATCTATTGCCCCTCCCTAATTGTCCAGAGGGCAGTTCAGCGTCAAACACATTGCTGTGGGTCTGGAGTCACATGTAGGCCAGACCAGGTAAATATGGCGGGTTCCTTCCCTCAAAGGCATTAGTGAACCAGATGGGTTTTGCTGGCTAAAAACCAAAAGAATTATGGAAGCTATAAATCAGGAACAAGAACAACGCTGCTGGAAAAGCTCAGTAGGTCTGGCAGCATCTGTAAAGGAGAAAACAGAGTTAACATTTCAGGTCCAGTGACCCTTTCTCAGAACTGCTCTGAGGATGGGTCACCAGATCCAAAACATTAACTCTGTTTTCTCCTTTACAGACGCTGCCAGACCTACTGAGCTTTTCCAGAAACTTTGTTCTTGTTCTGTATTTTTCCTGACAATGGGCTCATGATTGTCATTAGATTCCTAATTCCAGGTATTTATTGAATTCAGATTTCACCATCTGCTGTGGCAAGGTTTAAACCCAGGGACCCAGAACATTATCTGGGTCTTTGGATTAACAGTCCAGTGATAACACCAGTAGGCCATTGCTTCCCCTAAAGCTTTGATTTTCTTTTCTGCAAGTATCTATAATACATGCAGAATAAGAAGTTATCCATTTGGGAGTCAGATGTGGAGAAATGTCTTCGCTCACAGTGTTACAAATCTTCGGAATTCTCTACCCTAGAATGTACATGATGATAATTTGTTGAGAACATTTAAGACTGTGATTAGAGAGTAGAGGAGCCAATGGATACGTGATCAAGTAGGAAATCAATTTGGGAGTTCACTCTGTCATAATCTGCTTGAATGGTGGAGTAATACTACCAGTTTCCTTTGTTCTTATGTTCATCCATGAATGTAATGAGTGCAGCTGAGATGGAAATCAGTTAATCTCCTGCATTCTCTCTTGAAGCTGTGTGGCTGTAAGCTCCTTTGAGGAAATGTATGTGCCGTTTTGCAGTTTCAAACTTCAGTTCTGGAAGTTGCTACAATGCATGGACTTTGGAGAGTTATGCAAAAGAAAAAATGATTAACTAGAACCTTCCTATGGAGATGAGGGGGATGTTGGGATTGCGGGTGAGGATGATAGTGGTGCAGGAATCAGTGTGGAGCTGTAGTAGAGATTGAGGTTGGGGAAGGTGATGTCAGTTTGGTATGAATCATTGTGTCTGTTCAGGACAGGACAGTGTGATGAGGATCCTGTCATTCCATTAGACCCGGGCTGTGTTGAAATCTGCCTCGTGGTTGAAAAGCCAGTATAATAAAAGTCAGTTAGTCCCACTGAAGAACTGGAATCTTTAATGTTTGCATTTCTGAACCTTGAATGAAAAATCACTGCCACCCAGAAAGTGCAGGCAGTAACATCATTAAATTCCTTTCATTAATTCTTCTTTAAATATTCTTTTAAGAGACATTGTAACAATTTTCCACACAGATTAACGCCTCTATTAAATAGCACTAAGGAATTTGAAATGAGCTTAAGAGCTCATGAAATGTCTTCGCCATCAATAATTTTCCCTGTCTTGCTTTCTCCAGTGGTCTGTTAACCTTCCTTTCAATGTTTTACAATAAAAACAGGAAAGATTGAGAGCAGTAACTGATTTCTGACTGGGATAACTTCTTCCCCCAGAATATGAAAAAGCAAAGCCAAATACACAGCAGTTAACAAAATTATCAATACTTGAAATGGCTCATCCAGATTTAAACAGTAAAATAAAGCCACTCTGAAATTTCAGAAGACACAAAGACTATATCACGTTGCTCAAATGACACAGAGTTGGCATGTGGGCAGTCGAGAAATGTCAACAATAATTACTGTCTCACTATTTTGACGATACCAGAAAAAATACATTAAATTCAGAGATCCTCTCATCATTTCAAGCCTCCTGCTTTATTGATGAAGGTCCTTTACAAGTTCATGCATTATGTAAATTGAATACCAAAAACTCCTTGGCTTGTTGGAATAATCTGTTCTGTTATAAATCTCTAATGTAAAGTAGTTTAGCGATGCAGATGCTGGTATTCCACTGTTCCATGACATGGTCTGAGAGGGATTCCCACTGAACAGAGATCAAGTCTTCACCAGATGAGGATTCATTTCCAGTCTCCAGTCCATGCTGACCTTAGCCTGAAGCGAGTTGCCTCTGACCATCTGTGAGAGAGAGATGAAACAGAGCTCAATGTGAGTCTCAGTGAGGTCCCTGGCTTGAAACCCAAGGGATGCAGCCAATATTTAACAGATGTCATCCCCTGATGCCATTCCTTAAGAATGCAGATTATTGATAGGGAGCTGTTCAAAGAGAAAAGGGAACATCAAGGGACTTTCGTTATTGTCAATTAATTCAACTTTTAACAAATGATGCTTTGTGCAATGAAGAAACTACCTTTCCCATCATAGTTAGTCTTTAGTACAAGGAAGTACAAGAGTCTTTACTTGAAAGTTCCCCAAACAGCTGGTACTCTATTTTTTCTCCTTTTCTTTAGAAAAGGACCAGCTCTTCAATCAGAGTCTCTCCAGGCTGATTTCTTTACTGCAGTTTGACTGGTCTGAACCCATGGCCTGTTATAAAATGGGGTTTGATGACTTGTAATTCTCTCTTGCTTTTAAAATCTATTTATGGATGAGGACATCACTGGTTAGCATTTGATGTTCATCCCTAATTGCCCAGAGGACAGTTAAGAGTCAACCACATTGCCTAGAGCTTGTCAACTTTAGGGTATTGCTAGAGATTGCTAAGGGCTGCTTTTCCATCCTTATGGAGGGTAGTGGGAGTGAGGAAAATTCCTGGTTTCACAGGCCCCCCTCACTGATGGGAAGGTAACTCATCAGGAATGATTTTCATTGCAGGGTGATAGGTGAAAACTGGAGTTGGGCTTGCTGTTCCCAGAAAGAATTCTGAGCCAGACTGCCGGGGCAGAGGCAGACCCTTTAAGCACTCCCCTTTGTGCTTTGCAATCCCAGGCTAGTCATAATAAAAACAGAAGGCCCATCAATGTCCACAAATTCCCAAATGGCTCATCCATGCCACCACGTGCCCTCTCCCATTCCCTAGGCTCCTCATACCAAGCGGGTTCCCAACACAATTCACTCCAAGATTCCCTCATTACAGAGCAGAGCCTTCTACCACCCTGAGCCACTCTACCACAAGAGGATCTGGACCAGGCTGCACTGTGGCACAACTGGTGTGGAGGATTTCAATGTTTCAGATTGACCTCAGGCCTCTCACACACTGGGTGGGAGCCTTACTGACAATATGCTGATAGACAAGGGAATGCTGAGGATTCAACTACAAGGTAACACAGAGATTCACTGTACAGACATCAAAGTGTACCCAAGGCCCTAAAACAACCATGGACTCTTTTGTAAATGACAGTTGCCAATGTCACAGACATTGCTCCTTGGATCCTTGTGAATAGAGTGACACCAGGGCACTGTCAGCGTGGGGCTGCTTGACAAGTAGCGATCAGACTTTCCGCAGTCTAGGGAGAACCGTACAGTGTCAAAAGGATGCAGCTAGCGAGGCAGAGGAGCTGTGAAAACAGAACCTACGACATTCAGAGGGGGATTAGACAGTTCAGTTGGCTGGTCCAGTGCAGCTCTCTCTGAAGTTTCAACAGCCAGTACCCAGGTCTGGGCAGAAGAAGGCATCACGCGATGTGCATTGCTCTGCATGTGGCATTGAGAAGTTAGACTGAAGTGAAGTACTCCCCGCTAGTGCAGCCCTTCTGCATCCTTTCTTGTCAAGCAGGAAGTCTGCACGATTTGCAGCTTTATTCGCTAGTTGAGAGAGAAAATCCCACCTGATGAACACTCTTTGCAGTGGCCTTACTGGTAAAGTTTCACACCTGTCGTTACAGGAAGGTGTCCCAAGCTGAACACCATCCTTCGTGGAGCAGGTAGACAGCATTGGGTTTAACCACTGACCATGGTAACCAGCCAGACCAGGAGGATCTGGCCCAAGCAATACTCTTCAATAAGTAGGTAGAGGGGAACAATGACCAAGGATGCACTGACAATAGGGTTCAGTCAAAGGAAGAAACTCAAGATCTCACACGCATATGTGGTAAAATTGCTGGTGGGGTAAAACGTCTGTCACAGTGCCACAAAAGTGTCACAGCCCGACATAGCAACAGTGCATCCCAGAAAGGCCAGGAATAACCCAGCCTAGCAAGGATGTGCAGCGACAAGCAATGAAGAATCAAAAACAGCAGAAACACCTCCCTTTCAGCTGTTACCCTGAGTGAGGAGCTGCCAGAGGTATCAGAGTCAGTAAAACCCAGAAACAAATGGCATTGCCCAGTACAGAGGCTCAGGAGGAGCCAAACAACAGAAGGAATAAAACTGATGCCTCGGAAGAATGGTCAAACTCAACGTGGGGACCATATGAAAACAGGAAGCTTGAAAGCGTTACACAAGTAAAGCAATATTCCAATAGGATCCAGCAGGTACCATAGATTAGCTCAGGAAAATACACAAGAGAATTTCTGCAGAACACATGCAGCAAGATGTTGACAGGAAACGACAGGTTTCGTAAAGGTTATCTATTTCCACTGTTTGGGGATTCAGGAACTAGGAGGCGTAGCCTGCAAATTAGGGCCAGGCCATTCATGTCCAAAGTGTGGGAGATGCTTGGAACTCTCTTCCACAAATGGCAATGGCTGCAGGATCAGTTGTTATTTTAAAACTGAGATTTGATAAATTTTTGTTAAGCAAAGGTACTAAGGGATATGGGCCAAAGGTATGTCGAGTTAGGCCAGAGATCATTCGTGATCTCATTGAATGGTGACACAGGTTCAAGGGGCTGATTGGCCTACTCCTTTTCCTATGTTTCTATGTTCCAGTCAAAGGGAAACTCGGGAGCACGCTCCCTTCAACTCACTTTTGGGAAGAAGATCAAATGGGCTACCGAGGAAACTGGGTAACAGGTAAGAACAGACCTCGGGGAGGTCCAGGGATAAAGAGCCCCTAGAGAGCTGATGATCCCATCAATTCATCAGGAGACAAACTGGGGGAGACCACCACACCAGGGATTATGACAGAAGGAAAGACTGTAATATTAAGAGACCTCATAGTTGGGTTCTCTCTACAGATCAACACTAGCAAGGAACCAGCACATGGCACGATACCAGGGGTTTTGGAATATGGCTCCCAGCCACCCCTCTGACACCATGTAGCTTCATACACAAGCCAGACCTGAAGACACCAGGCCATATTCAGTCAAAATGCAACCGAGGGAACACAAGAAATGGTGCAGCCAATCAAAGCAAGCAGAGGACAACATTCCACTGTGGGGCAGCTCCCCAAAGGCAAAGGAATGAACAAGGTTAACCCTATTCCTAAAAGTAAAGCCCATGGATTCCATCCATCCTACCTGTCCTTCAGCTGGATCGGAAGCATGGTTAATGATTGAAACCTCACCATGAGAAACCAATTAGGGAGGGAGTGGGATGCAAATTAACAAATAAAAATGTGAACCTTCGAATATGGAATGAATACTTGGGAGAAGGTGCGGTATGTGGAAAGCATCTGTCAAGAGGATAGCTGATGATCTCACTAACGGTGATATTGGGTGCAAATGGACAGTATACAGGAGGTCTGACAAAAAAAAATGTACAGGTGTACCTGCTTGCTGTGGACACATTGAATACAGTTCAGCAAAAGGCTCTGGCCACAAAAACCTGGCCCGTGTCCATTCCTGAATGTGCTTACTGCAGTATTATTGTTATTTCCAGCATTGATATGGACGCTAGGTTACCATCCAGTATCATTTCAGTAACTGAATGACTTGCTGGGCATTTTCAGAGGGCAGTTGAGGCTCAATCACAATGCTAGGAGTCACACATGGGCCAGGCTGCTTAAAAATGGCTCATTTGCTTTCCTAAAAAAAATTATTGAACCCAAATGGGTTTTTTCAGCAATGGACAATCATTTTATGGTCACCATTATTGAGGCTGGTTTTTAATTCCTGCTTTATCCATTTAAATTCTGTTTGCTGCATTGGTGCAATTGAAACCCATGTGCAGAGAGCATTAACCAAGGCCTTTGCATTGTCAGCAGCCCCAATATCACTACTACACCACTACTCAAGCACAAACCCTGAAGGCACCATTGAGATTTAAAGATAAAAACCCTGTTTAAGTGGCACAATCTTTAATCAACCTCAGCCTTGGTACCATGGGTAAAGTCACATCCCTGTACTGTGTCCTTTTATTGCTGACTCCTGGAAATAGAATCAGCCAAGTCATAGCAATGGAAATTTCTTCTCTGATAGAAAACTTGATGGAACAATACATTTAAACCTTTCCTTTAAGCCACATGACTCAGATTTTTATTTGTCCTAAAAGAAGTGGAGATCTCACCCTGATTAACTGTCTAATGGGACGGTGAATCTGTGAGGTGTGGATGTGATTTATTTGGGAAGTGATGAAACTCATTCCTCTTGTGACTGGCCATCACACTTTTCCAAATTATCCAATGCTGGCTCCACTCAAACCCAGCTCGCAGAGGACTGGTGTCCACACTAAATCCCAGCTGAGAGCATCGGAGAGTTCACCAGGAGGACATACTGAGTACTAAATCCACAATACTGCAAATTTAAAGCTGGAACACAAACAAGCCTGGATTTACACATCACCAACCAATCAAACCACCACCGTCTCTGAGGCAGCTTACTGATACAGAAATCACTGTCCCCCAGTGACAATACTAACCAATTCTGTCTATACTCACACTCTTGTAGCCTTACCAAACTGACTAGTATCTGATTTTTTTTTTCATTTTCTGAAGCTCTGGAGGATAGAACACAGCAAAATAAATTTTACAACTTTGGTCCAATGCAATTTCTTCCTATAATAGAATTCACAATGACTCTCAGCGTTGCATTCGAGCCACATTTCATGGTGCTTCTTGATTGTTATGTTCATTAGCTTCTATCCAGCTTGTAATATCTTCATAGGTTCTGACACTCCCATATCTTGATGGAATTAGAAAGTCTGAAAGAAAATTGAACAAAGTGCATTAGCATTTATAACATCAATGTGCTGCTGACTCTTCTCCACAGTCCCCGATTGTCCCAAAAACCACATACTGTTCATGGAATCAATAGTGACAGTATAATTTAATGCAACTGCTATTGCATTCTACTTATTTATTAAACAATATACTTGTATCATTCTGGTTCTTATCTCTAATAAACATTAACCATTTCAATGTTAATGGAGGTCAACTACAAAGTTAATTTTTTGATAAATAATTTTAAGAAGTCATAATAATATAAGGTGACACCAGCTTGATTCCCTGCCCATTATTTAACTCGTGTGATAGTGCCCGCATCATGGGGGTTGGCACCTGAAACAAGAAAGACTTGCTTTTATAGTTAGTAAAATACCAGTAGAGTTTTTGACATCTACCTGGAAAGTCAGACAGGTCCTAACTTCACATTCAAAAGAGAGAAATTGTGATAGATGTTCGGAGTTCAATCTCAGGAGTGACATTTGAGCTTACTATCTTCAGATTCAGATACAGAAATGCTACAACCGAGCTACAGGGAGGCAATAAAGTCAGGAATGTGCTGCTGCGCTAGATAACTTCTGATAGCAATGATTGCTGTTGCTAGTGCCCTCCGCTGTTCTTCCTAAATACTTTCCAACTCCCCTATGCTTTAATTTTACATCGTAGAGTAGAAAAGGAAGAAATAGTGGATGCTGGCAGTAATCATCCAAGAATCCTCAGATCCTGGGAAAGTCCCAAGGGATTGGTAGGCTTCCAACATAACATCCTTGTTCAAAATAGGAGGGGGATGAAGAACAGATAATTGTAAGTCAGTTACATCTGTCACTGGGAAAATATTAGAAATGAAGAGCATTTAGAAATACAGAATATAAGCAAACTGAGACAACAAGGGTTTGGGGAAGGAGCAGATGATTGACACGAAGGAGTGATGCTCATTTGAAAAGTAGACACAATGGGCTGCATGACCTCCTTCTGTGCTGTAATAATTCTGTGATTCTATGATTGATTATTTTGTCTTCCAGATTGACTTGTTTTTTTCTTTTCTACCTTTGTCTATCATCAGCCCCTACTATATTTACAATCCATTTCCCAGTCCCTGCTAATTATTCTAACCCCACCTACAGCAGCAGCCACCTTCCCCATAAGGATGTTAGTCTCATTTTGGTTCCATCAGACTGGTCCTGATCCATTTCCCCCTTCCCCTGCCCTCCCCCTTCGGAAAGCCCTGCAGCCGTTCACTAACACCCTTGATCCAGGCGTCCAAAGACATTATCTGTAGAAATGCTTGTTTGTATCTCTCACTGTTGAGTTTCCTACCATTACTGCACTTCCTCTCCTCCTCCCCATCATTTGTGAAATTGTATTTCTCCAAGGAACTGTCACTTCCATCATTTTCCAACAAGGAAAATTGGGTTTTGAATGATTTGCACTCCAAAACCTTCATACCTGCCTCTCTTCTAACCAATATCCCCCAATCCCTCTCTGGCTACGCTTCCTTAAGCTGTGGGGTGACCACAACAGCAACAAGCTCTCTATGTAACTCTCAGCCTTGTGGGCACACTGCTGTACCTCCAGCCAACACTTGAGCTCTGAAATCTGATGTTTAAACTGATCAAAACAATGGCACTTTCTGCAGATGTGGCCATCCAGATTGTCCCAGAGATATCCCACACGCTGCAGGCTGTGTAACACCTGGGACTGAGTACCCCCGACATTCTGTTTGCTAAAATTATATATCCTAAATCTAACCAAAGTAGAAAAGTTTTTACGTTTTATTTTCAATAAAGAAGTGGGAAGTCTCACCATTCCTTAATGCTGCTGAAAATCAGTGAAGACAACATCTCATCTACCTGCCAATTTGCTCTCTGCTTTGCACTGAAATTGCCTTCAACAGCACTATTGGTTTTTGGCAGATTCTAGTTGGGTTTTAGCGGCTGTTTGTCTGAGCTCAGTCTGTGCCTTAAACACCAGACTCTCAGTGAAAATCTCTGCTGCTACGGTTCACCCCCAGGTTCACTTCACCCCACTCCTGCTGCTGGTCTGACTGTGACATTGAACCAAGTCTCAAACTATTGTCTAGCTGGCCTTCGCTGGGCTTTCCAAGCGTTTGAGTTCTTGGAGTGGTTTATAAACAGTGATTTTTGCCTACCACTATGATCTCTAATTACGATCGGTAACCATATTGTCAGCTTTCATTTTTAACAAGGTATTTCTACCTATGACGCAACATTTAATTTAGGCACTGTAGCATAAGATCTAGATATAGACAATGGATGAATAAAAGATTCAATTATTTTTATTACAACTCTCAGTATGTACATATATTTTGCAATCACAGCACTTCCATGTCTGAGCTAATATTCGGGTATCAATTTACAAACAGTAGTAAATTTCCATTCATGCGTCATGCTTCGCATGGCCCCAGTTAAGATGGGAACTGAAAGCTTTACACCCTTGGGTTGCACACTATAATACAGCAACGATAAAATATATCCTGCTATCAAGGACAAAAGCATTTCCTGCTGAGACTTATTAACGGTAAATTGTCTATACAGCCTGTTGAACATCCCTATAGTCTAACATAGGAAAGAGAATTGGTGGCAACACTGTGCCCCAACCATAGGTTACCATTGGCTGGTACCAAGGCACCACCTTACTTAATAACATGGTGACAACATCACCATCATAACAGTTATCGTCTTCATTTGGGGCAATGTGGCTTCGGAGGGGATGCAGCTGTCGGATCACTTCCACTGTCACCAGATTTGGATAGTGCAAAGGTACACCTGGTGGAACTTCTCCAGCCCATTGAGGTCTCTTCTGTTGGATGTCCAAGCTTCTGAAGCAGATAAGGGCACGGGGATGAGTGCTGCCTGGTAAACCATATCCTTCATTTTAGCTTCAAAATCCTGGCCCTCAAATAATCTTGTCTTCATTTGGCTGAAGATTGAGCCAGCACAATGGAGGTGATACTGAACTTCCCTCCCAGTCTCTACGTTGGTTGAGAGGAGGCGTCTACATTTTGGAAAATTGTCCACATTTTCAGTTTCCTGCCAATGATCTTCATCAATGAGGTCAGATTTTGTGCTGTAGGAGCAGAATGGGAGTAGACTTTGGTTTTCCAGACATTTAGTTCTGTATGATAACAAACAAACTCGTACTTATATTGTCATCCTATTGTAAGAAGTGGTTCCAAGCTGCTTCAAAGAAACATTGTAAGGCTAAATTTAACATTGTCACCCTTAGGTTCCTCACAAGTAGCCAGTCCCCAAACTCTTTACTCATCACTGCCCATAAGCAAGCACACTCTTTTTTAAAAGAACTCATGTTCTACACCATAGTCATCATTCTAAATTCTAATTGTCTTCTACGTAAACATGTTTTTAATCTCCTGAACAATTCTGATGGTCGAATATTGCTCATTGCCACTGCCAGCATATTCAACAGCCGATACAATGTCGCTCAACACAGCCTTTCATAATATCAAAGACCTTTAGCAGTTCCTCTCCTAACTTTCCTAATGTTGTATAGAGGCCCTAATGACATATGTGATAGATGACATATTCCAATCAGTGCAGAAGATTTGGAATTATTAACATAAGGATACATCATTCCACTTCCAATTCAGAAGGTCATGTGTACATCCTCCCACTCCAAACAGATGAACACAGAATCAAGCCTGTCACTGCAGTGTAATACTCAGGGAGTGCGGCACTCTTTACAGTGATGACTTTTATACCTTAGGTTAAACTAAAATCCTTTCTTCCACACCAGGCAGGGATCAAAGACCCTCAGTAGCATTCCAAACAAGACAAGGGAGTTATCCTAGTGTCCTGGTAAATATCTACCTGTCAACCAGCATCAGTGAGGCCGATTATTTGTTTATTTATCAGATCGCTGATAGTGGAAGCTGGCTACACACAAATTGTCTACTGTAAAGCATCTTGAGACCTCATGAAAGGTGATAATGCAAGATCTAACTCTGTAGATTAATCTACATACCTTTGTGTTCTGAATTGCATTTGTTACTGACAGGAAGATAAGTGTTGGGGTGCTGTGAGACGTTAATATTGACTAGGTATCATGGTAGGCCACCAATTATACACTCCACCCAATATGCAGTTCAGAGTAGGGCCTGCTGATTCTGCCACAATGATGGGCTTGGTTTCTGAGTATTGTCAATACGCTCTTCGATCAGCCAAAAAATTCACCATGAAGTTTAATGAAATTCTTTCCAGCACTTCTTACCTTACTGCAATCAGTTATTGAAGCAATAAAAGAGAATGGATGTCACTGTTAAAAGCTGCCTGTGAACACTTTGGGGAATCGTGTGATTTGTATTTGGAAACACTTCAAGAGGAAACTCTTTATTGCACCCTTATTTCTTACCATGTACCTGCCATCGAGTTTGATTTTAATCACCTCTCAAGGTTAATGTTGGTTGATATGTTAACAAACCACTTAAAAATTGTACATTTTTGTCAAATCATAAGAGTGAAATGGTTTTCATCAGAGTGGAGAACTGTTCTTTTGGAGCGCCTGTTATTTGACATCACAGCAATATTTAAAAGAAGATATTAAACTGTGCCAAGTACAATTTGGAGGGAGCAGGGTTTAAATGTTGAAAGGATAGTTATTTGAACTGTGTCTCTGTTCCACTTTGTAAGCCAATGCATTATTTCCTCTTGTTTTAATTGTTTTGGACCATGAAACTACTCTTTTCCTTATTTCATACTGTTGAACACAAACCAGCTGTGCCAGAGTCCTGGAACTGGATTTGATTCATGGTGATGGAATAGAATGTTGAAGAAGAAATAACACCCTGACTGAAAAACTGCATTGTGGGTTTGAGAACAGAAAAGCATGATGGGAATTTCAGTCAACACATAGACTTGCTGAAACCGGCAGGAGCCAGCAAATCGATTTTTAAACTGTGTTGGCACAGCAAGAGAAATCGGCCGTATTGTGAGGATTATTAAACTGTCTCCTTCACTTTAACATTAGCGATTGATAAGAGTGTTAGAGATAACGTGTTAGTTCAGGCACAGCGGTGAGCTTGAGGCCTAGTGAAAGTACAGCTTTGAACAGAACAGCGATGTAAATAATAAACAATAAAATGGGCCATAAAGAAGGTTTGACCTTATGTGGCACAAAGTCATAGCAAGAAAGAGCTATAAAGAAATCCTCAGAAAATAGCATATTGAAGCAATGAGTTTGGGCAGCTACTTTGAAGATATGCTTAGAGGCCTGTTAACAAATTGACATAAGTTCATGGACTTCTAAGCAGTCAGTGACATTGAGAGCATGCATTATTTCTTATTAGGAGCACAAGGTGTACAATAATTTGTGGGACTGTATCCAAGTTATATTATTGATATCAGAACCAGCCCTTTAAACCAAGTTTTGGGGTCTTGCAATGTGGGAGCTTTAATAGCTAGTCTCTCTGATCTTTAAGAATTATAACAGAGGCCACCTGACTATGACAAAATCAAACTGTACAATGTACAAATGATTTCTCCAAACATCCAGTATGACCTGAACAGGCTTGAAATCAAGCGAAGATGGACCACTCTTGAGAGGAGAGAGGGCCTCACTTAAGTGGTGAAATTGTATCCCAAAAATGACATCATTTTAAAGCACACGGATGACCAAGGGCTGTAGGCATCAAACCCATCATCCCTCGATCATTGATCACTGGGGATCGTCCAAACTGGAGCATGCCAAGGTGAGCAATCTTTGTTTATGCTTAACAAGCCACTTCTGTAAAAGGAGGTGTTATAATGTTCTGTGTCAAACTTCATCCCTCTTCCACCCACACTGCCCTCCTGCCTTGAATTTTAATCTGGGCTCTAATGGCTCTAAAAGCATCACTTTTCAATATGCAGAGCTCTCTCTTCCAAAATGCTACCGAAGTTGAAAAGTTTCATAACTGAAGTCTTTTTCTGTTAGGCACAGATAATCAAAGTTACATAACCGAGGAGGGTTAACAGAGTTATGATATGCATCAGCTTAAGTGAATCACATCCTCTACAGCTTTCTGCTGGAAAGAGTTCCAGATTTTAACTGCACGTTATGCGAGAAGTCGCTTTGCAATTTCACAGTCCAACTCTAACTGTAATGTTAGGCATGTTGTTCCGAGCTCAGAGCAACGAGCCTAAAATTGCAATTAGCGTTGGACTGTGATATTCTCCCTTTATCTACCTGTTTGAATCTTTAAGTCATCTTAAACATCTCAAGTAGTTTGTAATCATCCTTATTAAAGGAAATGCAAACCTAAGCCTGAATTATCTTGGAGGAGCAAATTACTGCAGATGTCGGAATCTGCACTGAAAATATAAAATGCTGGAAATCACAGCGGGTCAGGCAGCATCTAGACTTGAAACATTAGCTTGTTCTCTCTCCAAGGCTGCTGCCTGACCTGCTGTGATTTCCTGAATTATCTTGGCTTTGGAAGTGTCCTGCATCTTAGCAAAAGATGCCAGAACTCTGATTCTTAAAGCCTTGCCCCTGAATCCAGACCGCCACCAGGAGTTGGAGAAGAGCATTGGAAATGGAGTAGGTAGCAATTTGTTGTATTCTGAAGAAGGCTCACTGGAACCCTTTAATTTTGACACTGCTTTCTCTCCATAGATGCTGCCAGACCTGCTGAGTATCTCCAGCACTTTTGTTCTTGATTCAGATTCCCAGCTCTTCTTTTCTTAAAAAAAAATTCTCTATCTCTGGTTCATGGGAACTATGGCCAATGTAAGTGTGCAGCTATCTCAAACAAATGCAGTTATCGATAATGGGATGGCCAGAATGCAATTTATGGACTTTTAAGAAGTCTAAAGCTGCCACCGAGTTACTAGGAGAGGTAGGGTACCCTTGTAATGGAGTCCAGGAATCCCTGTGGGAGAGGGAAGATGTCTGCTGGAGTTGTAAAGAATAGATATGAGAACACACAAAAATGAACTCAGTGGGACTATCAATCTGTTAAGGCATTTAAATCTCAAACTCTTTAATTTTTCAGAAGAAAACAGTCCACAATGAAAAAAAGAGCTTTGTTTTCAATTTCAATCGACAGCCATTCTCATAAGCCAGCGTGTTATTTTTAAAGGTTTATTGCAGTCTCACTGATTCCATGCTCCATGTATTATCATAAATCAGAGGAGTATGGGCTTGTGCATTCACAGTTTTGTTGACATCTCCAGGTCTTTGTTGTGGGGTTACCAAAACAGATGTGTACTTTTATAAGAAACTTAATATTTGAATGAAATATTTTTAGAAATGATTATGCATTCTAAGGATTTGAAATGTATTTTTCTTATCAATGAATGCTCTCTCACAAAAAATATCTGTAATTGTCACTTGAGATATTTTAATACTTCATCACAGTACGGCTCCTGAGATCTGTCCATGGTGAATAGTGGCTGAGCTGGTGTGGTGGGAGTCGGGGCATGGGTTAGTTGGAGTTGACACTAAGTTGGCATAAGGGACTCTAAAGGACAATGGAGTATTGTAAGAGAAATCAATTTGCATATAGAGGGAATGACGGGGCTTGCTGGGTTGGGGAAATAAGACAGCGTGGGTCAGCATGGATGGTACATGGTAGAAGGTGGTGATGAGGGATGAGAGATTGAGGACCATTCTTAGTTTTATTACTTTTGTGCAGCTTGCATGATGTCTCAGAGTATTGACATGTGTTTGTTAATGAGTTGATCCCAGCACTTGGCAAACCCTCTGGTTGTCTGTAAACAATGAGGTCAGTGGGGTCTGACTCCCAGCAGGACCCCTACCCACTAGCCCCGGAGAATGAAAATCCAAAGATCCAGGGCACTTTCTCCTGAGCTGGATTTGTCAGTTTGGGATTTATAATGGCTCCAAGGGAAAAATATTCCACCACTAGCGAATGTAAACTCTTCTCATAATTTAACCCTTTTTGCCAAGATATATGTTTACACACCCTTCAATTTCTGATGCTCTGAAAAGTATCGAAATTCTGAAGAAACAAAAAATAAGTTAAAGTCAGTCTGTTGAAGTTACCTAAGTTTAGGTTATCTTTCATTGTTATGTAGCCCAATTAAAATGGTTAGCATGTTTAACAAATTCCTAAACCAATCCACATTTGCATTGATAACAAAATGTGGTCCCAACCCGAAACCTCAGCTTCCCTGCTCCTCTGATGCTGCCTGGCCTGCTGTGTTCCCCCAGCTCCATACTGTGTTATCTCTGACTCCAGGATCGGCAGTTCTTACTATCTCACATATGCATTGAGCTTGTTTTGATTTTTTTTTAAATAGTACCTCAGTTCAGTTTATCAATTTAATGGAGCTCCAATTTGCTTGCATTGGCCCTCATAGTTTTCACTATTTTGGCGTAAGCAGAAATTAACATGGATCCTTGAAGCTATGGTCAGTATTTCAACTCTTCCTCAAAAGTTGCACTGTGGATTTTACGTACATCAAACCCCAAAGCAGTTATAGGCAAAAATGATTGTTTCTCTTTTTCATTCACAGATTGTTAATCTGTTAAAGAATGATCTTTATTCAATGAGCCATAATTGGGTTACTGAACAATTGATCTAATCCTGAAAAGATAATAATATATTTGTAGAACATTATTAAATGTCTTCATTAACACTAATTGATTTTTTTAAAGCTTATTCATAATTTTCAAACTTCTATCTTCATGCCAAATGCACATTCCAACTTTTAAGCCATTGTAAAACAAACATTAAATGATTTTGTTTTTCGTAATTTGGATTTCCTCTTTTTGTGAGAATTCTTCAATGCGATTGGTTGCTTGAACCATTTGAGGTCGTTAATAGTTTGAAGCTGGTAGACCCTAACAAACTACACCACAATGATGTGTCAAGAGAATTAATGTTCTCACCACAGATCACTCTAAATCAGTCAATGGACCTTTCATTCAGGTAAAGAGTAAAAATTCTTGATAACAAAGTGTGGAGCTGGATGAATACAGCAGGCCAAGCAGCATCTCAGGAGCACAAAAGCTGACGTTTCTGGCCTAGGCCCTTCCCGAAACGTCAGCTTTTGTGCTCCTAAGATGCTGCTTGGCCTGCTGTGTTCATCCAGCTCCACGCTTTGTTATCTCGGATTGTGCAGCATCTGCAGTTCCCATTATCTCTGAGTAAAAGTTCTTGTTACATAATCACAAAATCAAGGTTTCTTTGTTAGACAGTTAAGAGAAGTGGTTAGATAGGCAGGACGTAAAGTGTCTGCGTTTTCCTCTATTACACCATTATCGGGTGTCATCGATCTTATAGCATCTTCAGTGGATTGTAATATGTTCCTGTGTTTTGTCATGTGTAAGGCTGCCTCTTCTATCTCCTCAAATGATGGCAAAATAAGTGATGTTTACAATGAGCACCTGAAACATACTTTTCCAGCAAAATAAAACAACGAATTGTGGGTGCTGGAAAGCAGAAGACAAAACAGAAAGTGCTGGAGAAGCTTACGCAGTCTGGCAACATCTGCGGTGAGGAAAACAGTTAATGTTACAAATCTAGTGCTGCTTCATTAACTCTGTGTTTCTTCCTACAGATCCTGACAGATCTTTCGAGCTTCTTTAGCACACTCTGTTTCAAGTATGTTTCCAGCCTTGGCTAGAGGCAGACGTGATTCAATTTGACTGAATTGATGCAGGCTCTGTAGTCAAAAGCAAAGTACTGCAGATGTTGGAAATCTGGCATAAAAACAGAAAATTCTCGAAATACTCAGCTTTATGTGGCAGCATCACGAAGAGACAAACAGAGTTAACATATCAGTTCGCCCTCCCTCAGAGTTGGAAAAAGCTGGAAATGTAATTTGTTTTAGGGAAATGAAATGGAACAGACATCAGTAGAAAGGTCCGTGTGAGGATAAAACAAGGAAAATATTAAATGACAAAATGTTGGTGTGAATAACAAATAGAAAAGCAAAACACTGTTCCAGAGGAGGTGGAAATGGCAGATTAACCATTTGTACATAAAAATTACAAAAACACATTTAAAGTTCTGAAGAGGGGTCACTAGATTCAGAGGGTTAACTCTGTTTTCTCTCCAAAGATATTTCCCTCCAGATCAAACGCATCATCCACCGACACTTCCGCCATCTACAATCCGACCCCACCACCCAAGACATTTTTCCATCCCCTCCCCTGTCTGCTTTCCGGAGAGACCACTCTCTCTGTGGCTCCCTTGTTCGCTCCACACTGCCCTCCAACCCCTCCACACCCGGCACCTTCCCCTGCAACCGCAGGAAATGCTACACTTGCCCCCACACCTCCTCCCTCAACACCTTCCCAGGCCCCAAGAAGGCTTTCCACATCAAGTAGATGTTCACCTGTAAATCTGCCAATGTGGTATATTGCATCCACTGTTCCCGTTTTGGCCTCCTCTACATCGGGTAGAGGCTTGGGGACCACTTTGCAGAACACCGATGCTCGATTCACAATAAACATCTGCACTTCCCAGTCGCAAACCATTTCAACTCCGCCTCCCATTCCTCAGATGACATGTCCATCCTGGGTCTCCTGCAATGCCACAATGATGCCACCTGAAGGTTGCTCATATTCCGCTTGGGAACCCTGCAGCCCAATGGTATCAATGTGGATTTCATCAGCTTCAAAATCTCCCCTCCTCCCACTGCATCCCAAAGCCAGCCCAGCTCGTCCCTGCCTCCCTAACCTGTTCTTCCTCTCACCTATCCCCTCTACCCACCTCAAGCCACACTCCCATCTCGCACCTACTAACCTCAAGCTGCCCCCTTGACCTGTCCGTCCTCCCTGGACTGACCTATCCCCTCCCTACCTCCCCACCTACACTCACCTTTACTGGCTCCATCCATGCCTCTTTGACTGGTCTGTCTCCTCTCCACCTATCTTCTCCTCTATCCATCTTCTGTCCGCCTCCCCCCTCTCTCCCCATTTATTTCAGAATCCCCTTCCCCTCCCCCTTTTCTGATGAAGGGTCTAGGCCCGAAACATCAGCTTTTGTGCTCCTATGATGCTGCTTGGCCTGCTGTGTTCATCCAGCTCCAGACTTTGTTATCTCGGATTCTCCAGCATCTGCAGTTCCCATTATCTCCAACACATATTTCCAGACCTGCTGAGTTTTGCCAGCAATTTCTGGGTTTGCTTGTTTCAAGCTCCCAAAACTTCTTTGTTACATTCAAGCTTAAAGCATAAAATTGTAGGGAAAAGGAGACACATTTGAGAGCATGGGTTGGAGGTGCAGAGTTTACAGTATTAAATTGTTACAGATAACGTTGAGTCAAGACGGCTTTAAAGCAACTACATCAAAAGATGATAAAATGTGAGGCTGGATGAACACAGCAGGCCAAGCAGCATCTCAGGAGCACAAAAGCTGACGTTTCGGGCCTAGACCCTTCATCAGAGAGGGGGATGGGGGGAGAGAACTGGAATAAATAGGGAGAGAGGGGTAGGCGGACCGAAGATGGAGAGTAAAGAAGATAGGTGGAGAGAGTGTAGATGGGGAGGTAGGGAGGGGATAGGTCAGTCCAGGGAAGACGGACAGGTCAAGGAGGTGGGATGAGGTTAGTAGGTAGCTGGGGGTGCGGCTTGGGGTGGGAGGAAGGGATGGGTGAGAGGAAGAACCGTTTAGGGAGGCAGAGACAGGTTGGACTGGTTTTGGGATGCAGTG
The DNA here is from genome assembly GCF_030684315.1 of Stegostoma tigrinum. Lineage (NCBI taxonomy): Eukaryota > Metazoa > Chordata > Chondrichthyes > Orectolobiformes > Stegostomatidae > Stegostoma > Stegostoma tigrinum. The sequence goes on from NC_081380.1 coordinate 13,048,601, forward strand.
GGTGGGGGGGAAGAGCTGGGCTGGTTGTGTGGTGCAGTGGGGGGAGGGGATGAACTGGGCTGGTTTAGGGATGCAGTAGGGGAAGGGGAGATTTTGAAACTGGTGAAGTCCACATTGATACCATATGGCTGCAGGGTTCCCAGGCGGAATATGAGTTGCTGTTCCTGCAACCTTCGGGTGGCATCATTGTGGCAGTGCAGGAGGCCCATGATGGACATGTCATCAAGAGAATGGGAGGGGGAGTGGAAATGGTTTGCGACTGGGAGGTGCAGTTGTTGGTTGCGAACTGAGCGGAGGTGTTCTGCAAAGCGGTCCCCAAGCCTCCGCTTGGTTTCCCCAATGTAGAGGAAGCCGCACCGGGTACAGTGGATGCAGTATACCACATTGGCAGATGTGCAGGTGAACCTCTGCTTAATGTGGAATGTCATCTTGGGGCCTGGGATGGGGGTGAGGGAGGAGGTGCGGGGACAAGTGTAGCATTTCCTGCGGTTGCAGGGGAAGGTGCCGGGTGTGGTGGGGTTGGAGGGCAGTGTGGAGCGAACAAGGGAGTCACGGAGAGAGTGGTCTCTCCGGAAAGCAGACAGGGGAGGGGATGGAAAAATGTCTTGGGTGGTGGGGTCGGATTGTAAATGGCGGAAGTGTCGGAGGATAATGCGTTGTATCCAGAGGTTGGTCGGGTGGTGTGTGAGAACGAGGGGGATCCTCTTGGGGCGGTTGTGGCGGGGGCGGGGTGTGAGGGATGTGTCGCGGGAAATGCGGGAGACGCGGTCAAGGGCGTTCTCGATCACTGTGGGGGGAAAGTTGCAGTCCTTAAAGAACTTGGACATCTGGGTTGTGCGGGAGTGGAATGTCTTATCGTGGGAGCAGATGCGGCGGAGGCAGAGGAATTGGGAATAGAGGATGGAATTTTTGCAGGAGGGTGGGTGGGAGGAGGTGTATTCTAGGTAGTTGTGGGAGTCGGTGGGCTTGAAATGGACATCAGTTACAAGCTGGTTGCCTGAGATGGAGACTGAGAGGTCCAGAAAGGTGAGGGATGTGCTGGAGATGGCCCAGGTGAACTGAAGGTTGGGGTGGAAGGTGTTGGTGAAGTGGATGAACTGTTCGAGCTCCTCTGGGGAGCAAGAGGCGGCGCCGATACAGTCATCAATGTACCGGAGGAAGAGGTGGGGTTTGGGGCCTGTGTAGGTGCGGAAGAGGGACTGTTCCACGTAACCTACAAAGAGGCAGGCATAGCTGGGGCCCATGCGGGTGCCCATGGCCACCCCCTTAGTCTGTAGGAAGTGGGAGGAGTCAAAAGAGAAGTTTTTGAGTGTGAGGACGAGTTCAGCTAGGCGGATGAGAGTGTCGGTGGAGGGGGCCTGGTCGGGCCTGCGGGACAGGAAGAAGCGGAGGGCCTTGAGGCCATCTCCATGCGGAATGCAGGTGTACAGGGACTGGACGTCCATGGTGAATATGAGGTGTTGGGGGCCAGGGAATTGGAAGTCCTGGAGGAGGTGGAGGGCGTGGGTGGTGTCACGGACGTAGGTGGGGAGTTCCTGGACCAAAGGGGAGAAAATGGAGTCCAGATAGGTGGAGATGAGTTCAGTGGGGCAGGAGCAGGCTGAGACGATGGGTTGACCAGGGCAGGCAGGTTTGTGGATTTTGGGAAGGAGATAGAAACGGGCCGTGCGGGGTTGGGGAACAATGAGGTTGGAGGCTGTGGGTGGGAGGTCCCCTGAGGTGATGAGGTCATGAACGGTGTTGGAGATGATGGTTTGGTGCTCGGGTGTGGGGTCATGATCGAGGAGGCGGTAGGAGGTGGTGTCGGAGAGTTGGCGTCTGGCCTCGGCGATGTAGAGGTCAGTGCGCCATACTACCACTGCGCCACCCTTGTCTGCGGGTTTGATGGTGAGGTTGGGGTTGGAGCGGAGGGAGCGGAGGGCTGCCCGTTCTGCGGGGGAGAGGTTGGAGTGGGTGAGAGGGGTGGAGAGGTTGAGGCGGTTAATGTCTCGACGGCAGAGGTCCTCAACCTCAACCTCTCCACCCCTCTCACCCACTCCAACCTCTCCCCCGCAGAACGGGCAGCCCTCCGCTCCCTCCGCTCCAACCCCAACCTCACCATCAAACCCGCAGACAAGGGTGGCGCAGTGGTAGTATGGCGCACTGACCTCTACATCGCCGAGGCCAAACGCCAACTCTCCGACACCACCTCCTACCGCCTCCTCGATCATGACCCCACACCCGAGCACCAAACCATCATCTCCAACACCGTTCACGACCTCATCACCTCAGGGGACCTCCCACCCACAGCCTCCAACCTCATTGTTCCCCAACCCCGCACGGCCCGTTTCTATCTCCTTCCCAAAATCCACAAACCTGCCTGCCCTGGTCGACCCATCGTCTCAGCCTGCTCCTGCCCCACCGAACTCATCTCCACGTATCTGGACTCCATTTTCTCCCCTTTGGTCCAGGAACTCCCCACCTACGTCCGTGACACCACCCACGCCCTCCACCTCCTCCAGGACTTCCAATTCCCTGGCCCCCAACACCTCATATTCACCATGGACGTCCAGTCCCTGTACACCTGCATTCCGCATGGAGATGGCCTCAAGGCCCTCCGCTTCTTCCTGTCCCGCAGGCCCGACCAGGCCCCCTCCACCGACACTCTCATCCGCCTAGCTGAACTCGTCCTCACACTCAAAAACTTCTCTTTTGACTCCTCCCACTTCCTACAGACTAAGGGGGTGGCCATGGGCACCCGCATGGGCCCCAGCTATGCCTGCCTCTTTGTAGGTTACGTGGAACAGTCCCTCTTCCGCACCTACACAGGCCCCAAACCCCACCTCTTCCTCCGGTACATTGATGACTGTATCGGCGCCGCCTCTTGCTCCCCAGAGGAGCTCGAACAGTTCATCCACTTCACCAAGACCTTCCACCCCAACCTTCAGTTCACCTGGGCCATCTCCAGCACATCCCTCACCTTCCTGGACCTCTCAGTCTCCATCTCAGGCAACCAGCTTGTAACTGATGTCCATTTCAAGCCCACCGACTCCCACAGCTACCTAGAATACACCTCCTCCCACCCACCCTCCTGCAAAAATTCCATCCCCTATTCCCAATTCCTCCGCCTCCGCCGCATCTGCTCCCACGATAAGACATTCCACTCCCGCACATCCCAGATGTCCAAGTTCTTTAAGGACCGCAACTTTCCCCCCACGGTGATCGAGAACGCCCTTGACCGCGTCTCCCGCATTTCCCGCGACACATCCCTCACACCCCGCCCCCGCCACAACCGCCCCAAGAGGATCCCCCTCGTTCTCACACACCACCCTACCAACCTCCGGATACAACGCATTATCCTCCGACACTTCCGCCATTTACAATCCGACCCCACCACCAAAGACATTTTTCCAACCCCTCCCCTGTCTGCTTTCCGGAGAGACCACTCTCTCCGTGACTCCCTTGTTCGCTCCACACTGCCCTCCAACCCCACCACACCCGGCACCTTCCCCTGCAACCGCAGGAAATGCTACACTTGTCCCCACACCTCCTCCCTCACCCCCATCCCAGGCCCCAAGATGACATTCCACATTAAGCAGAGGTTCACCTGCACATCTGCCAATGTGGTATACTGCATCCACTGTACCCGGTGCGGCTTCCTCTACATTGGGGAAACCAAGCGGAGGCTTGGGGACCGCTTTGCAGAACACCTCCGCTCAGTTCGCAACAAACAACTGCACCTCCCAGTCGCAAACCATTTCCACTCCCCCTCCCATTCTCTTGATGACATGTCCATCATGGGCCTCCTGCACTGCCACAATGATGCCACCCGAAGGTTGCAGGAACAGCAACTCATATTCCGCCTGGGAACCCTGCAGCCATATGGTATCAATGTGGACTTCACCAGTTTCAAAATCTCCCCTTCCCCCACTGCATCCCTCAACCAGCCCAGTTCATCCCCTCCCCCCCACTGCACCACACAACCAGCCCAGCTCTTCCCCCCCACCCACTGCATCCCAAAACCAGTCCAACCTGTCTCTGCCTCCCTAACCGGTTCTTCCTCTCACCCATCCCTTCCTCCCACCCCAAGCCGCACCCCCAGCTACCTACTAACCTCATCCCACCTCTTTGACCTGTCCGTCTTCCCTGGACTGACCTATCCCCTCCCTACCTCCCCACCTACACTCTCTCCACCTATCTTCTTTACTCTCCATCTTCGGTCCGCTTCCCCCGCTCTCCCTATTTATTCCAGTTCCCTCCCCCCCATCCCCCTCTCTGATGAAGGGTCTAGGCCCGAAACGTCAGCTTTTGTGCTCCTGAGATGCTGCTTGGCCTGCTGTGTTCATCCAGCCTCACATTTTATTACCTTGGAATCTCCAGCATCTGCAGTTCCCATTATCTCTATGTCAAAAGATGGGATGCCGTTCCTCAAGCTTATGTTGAGCTGCAGTGGATGATTATAGAAAGCTGAAGGTGGAGATGTTAGTGTAACAGAGATTTAAAGTGGCAAATTACCAGCAGTTCAGGGCTATACTTGCAGACTTAGTAGATGTGATACTCTGTTGCCAAATTCATGACAGGGTCTGGAGCAGCAGGAATACAATGGCTTGTATACACTCTCAACAGATGCGTCACCTTTGAGTATTGGAAGAATCTCCTTGATTTCACAGAGATAAGTGAGTCAGTCCTAAAAGGATAAATAAATTAAGTCATGAATTTGCACTTACTGCACTTAGTTAAGTGGGAAATCTACACATGAACCATTTTACAGCTTCGGTCTGCAATATCCCAATATTCTGAATCCCCATCAAGTTCACAATAAAAATCTTCCTTTATTTCATTAGCACATTCCCACAGGGAGCATTCATTTTATTACAAGCTTTGGTTAACACTAATAAACACTGTGTCACATGGCAGAATGCGCAGATGGCAGTGCAGTAATTCTAGCCATCAAAATTTTCCTGACAGAGAGATGTCATTAATTCCCCTACCTGCATGTTTCAGTGACATGTGAATGATTTGACAGTGTGCTGATGGGATCTGCTCCTGACAAAATGGCTTTCACGTCATATAATGAAGGGTTATTACTGTCTTCTTGGTGAACGCCGACATGTGTTTGAGCTTTGGGCTAGTTCCTAAGTAACGTCAGCAAGTCTGGATTACTCTACATTGAAGAAAGTATGAAATGACACTGACACAAACCACCTTGCTGTCACTGAAATTAGACTTCTGCCATTTCTAAGACATTACCGACTCTTTTCTGAAGTAGAAATTATTTTCCTGTTTAATTGCTGGAAGATCTCCCGTGCCACTGTCCACAATAAGTGAGATATTTATACTGTTTTATAACAACAGGGATAATGTAATGAAGAAAAGGGCTTAAAAATTGGACCAGCCCTATGACAGACTGGGTCACCCAGGCAGCTCCTGAGAGTGGATCTCAGGTCTCCGTTGGTCATTTTTAAATACTGCCCCCAGGCAAAGCCACCAGCAAAACAGAGTCCAATTTGTGTCGCTAGCAATGGCCTTCAAATTTGTTCTGGGAGAGAAAGATCCATTTGATAGAGAGAGAGAGCAAAGGTGGAAAGAGGGAGCTGATCGGTTGGGAAGGAGGTAGAGAAGGGAAGCAATCAGGAAGGGATAAAGGGGGTAAATGAGATGATGGTAACAGGATGATCTGGGACTGTAGAATGTGCAGGAGAACTCCTGTGCCTTCAGGCCCTGATTTATGTTATTTCTTTTTTAAATTCCCATTTTTATGACACTTTTTTTTGAAATATAAGAATTACTATTCAGATTATATATGGAACACTTCCTCTTCAGTGCACCATCAGACTCACATTGTCTTCCCTATACAGAGAGTCATACCTGTTCCTGGGAACCTCTCACCACAGACTAAGGCACAACAGAAAATTTACAGCAATTTTACAATCCAACTGTTACTCAGAAGCTAACCCAAGCCTATATATTCCAAATAAAAAAAGAAAAATACTTCCCAAACCATTGTTGTCAACTCTGAGAATTGTTATGCAAACTTTAAGCTCAGCTCAGACTCAAAGCTACCTTTAATGTAGAGTCAGTGCAGTGCTGGTGCAAAACTAGGAAATTCAGAGATAGAATGCGACTGGCCATTATTAGCATTTCTGTGCAATGCCAACAGGGATCTGATGGACAATTAGTGTTGGGAAATGTGGAGGGTGGTTGAGATTGAATTTGTGAACAGTGAAAATCAGAGTCAATATGTTCATTCCATTGATTTCATGGAACCAAGTTTGATCTAATCCTTCTTTCCAAGTTTGTAAAGTCTAATTGTTGACAATTGAAGGAAGAAATCTTACCCTTTCCAGCAGCCAATGACCCTGCCATTGAAATTGTGCTGTAATTGAGCAGACCAGGAGCGAGTTCTTCTTTCATTAAGGGGTTAGTGTCTGGTCAGAAAGATGGAAGGTGATGCACTGATGTCAGTAGAGCTGTCCAGAAGCCAAGGTGATCAATACAAAATCAATCCTTTGGCCAGGATTGTCGCCCTGGAAATATGTCCTTAGTTTCCTACAATACTGAACCTTCTTTCACGGTATAGCCCATTCACTCACACAGTCATTCTCAATAGATCTTTTTAATATGGGAATTGTTGTGATCTCGTGTTTGACTACCTCATTACCAGGCTTGCTGGATGCAGGTTCTCTTTATTGGAAGATGCATTACAGGATCACTCAGATGGCAGATTAACCCAAAGCTTCAGCAACCATTCTTCCAGGAAGGCAGAGTGCACTCCTTTGCACTATATGATTCCAAGTTAGGCTGTGTGCAGTCTGCTAGTTCCACATTCTATTTCCTGCTTACTTGCTCATTAGCATGTCCCCTCTTAAAGTGACATCACAAACGCGACGTATTTCTAACAATTTTTCATTATCTCTCTGCAGGTTGCCCCAAATGTCCCAATTGATGTTGTCAGTCCAGCCTATCTCTCTCTGAGAATCAGCCAAAGAAATTGTCTAGGCCTCTCTGAAAGTACCAAGCAAGTTAGCTGGCATGCTGACACTCACACATGCAGCTACCTACAGGGACTTCAATAGTTTGAGAGTAACAGATAGGGTGAATGAAGAGTACATGAGAGCAGAAGCAGACGATCAAGGAGTACATAACGGAAAAAAAAATCCTGGCAGAGTTGTCTAGAGAAGACCTTCAGATCTCGGAAGTCCATCTTTTAAGTTAGGATATTTTTTGGAAGGTTGTTCAGGATTATCAAAGACATACGTCAGAGCACTTGACACATGGTATCAGGATTCCAAACGTACACATGTCAACATGTCATGCAAAGCAAAGTGTGCAGTGAATTGTACAGCAAGGAACAGCCACAGAGACCAGTGCTCATGTCAAGGGCCAGTTTACTCAGCCTCTCAACCTTTCATTTAACTTGTGATGAGCATATGGATTAAAAGCAGCACAGCATCACTCCTAGATAAGAAATTGTGAAGCTGGATGAACACAGCAGGCCAAGCAGCATCTCGGGAGCACAAAAGCTGACGTTTTGGGCCTAGACCCTTCATCAGAGAGGGGAATGCGGTGAGGGTTCAGGAATAAATGGGGAGAGAGGGGGAGGCGGACCGAAGATGGAGAGAAAAGAAGATAGGTGGAGAGAAGAGTATAGGTGGGGAGGTAGGGAGGGAATAGGTCAGTCCAGGGAAGATGGACAGGTCAAGGAGGTGGGATGAGGTTAGTAGGTAGAAAATGGAGGTGCGGTTTGGGGTGGGAGGGATGGGTGAGAGGAAGAACAGGTTAGGGAGGCAGAGACAGGTTGGACTGGTTTTGGGATGCAGTGGGGGGAGGGGAAGTTTTGAAGCTGGTGAAGTCCACATTGATACAATTGGGCTGCAGGGTTCCCAAGCGGAATATGAGTTGCTGTTCCTGCAACCTTCGGGTGGCATCATTGCCGGAGGCTTGGGGACGCTTCACAGAACAACTCCGCTCGGTTCGCAATAAGCAACTGCACCTCCCAGTCGCAAACCATTTCCACTCCCCCTCCCATTCTTTAGATGACATGTCCATCATGGGCCTCCTGCAGTGCCACAATGATGCCACCCGAAGGTTGCAGGAACAGCAACTCATATTCCGCTTGGGAACCCTGCAGCCCAATGGTATCAATGTGGACTTCACCAGCTTCAAAATCTCCCCTTCCCCCACCGCATCCTAAAACCAGCCCAGTCCATCCCCACCCCCACTGCACCACACAACCAGCCCAGTTCTTCCTCTCCTCCCACTGCATCCCAAAACCAGTCCAACCTGTCTCTGCCTCCCTAACCTGTTCTGCATCTCACCCATCCCTTCCTCCCACCTCAAGCCACACCTCCATTTCCCACCTACTAACCTCATCCCGCCTCCTTGACCTGTCCGTCTTCCCTGGACTGACCTATCCCCTCCCTACCTCCCCACCTATACGGTCCTCTCCACCTATCTTCTTTTCTCTCCATCTTCGGTCCACCTCCCCCTCTCTCCCTATTTATTCCAGAGCCCTCACCCCATCCCCCTCTCTGATGAAGGGTCTAGGCCCAAAACGTCAGCTTTTGTGTCCTGAGATGCTGCTTGGCCTGCTGTGTTCATTCAGCTTCACACTTTGTTATCTTGGATTCTCCAGCATCTGTAGTTCCCATTATCACAGCATCACTCCTAACTCTTTCATGCCTGTTTCAGGGCCTGTATTCTGGCAAAGAACACAAATAAAGTATAAAAACAGAAACAGTTAAATGGTAAGAAGTCCCAGTCCATTCATTCTCCCATGTTTGAACAAAAGGGGAAATTAACATTTACTCCCCACATTTTCTGTATCCTCAAACGCAAAGGTACAGATGAAGAAAGAAAACCCGCAGTGTTTAACGGCTTGCATGAGCAAAGTTCCCTTGAAGTATTTACTCCAGATTGATTTTGTATTGAATTGCAGTTATCCAGCAGGAAGAATACCTGCAGAGTTGTCTGCATTGGCTAAATGAGACAGGACACCCCAAACAAGAGATTCCAGTTTTGATCCGCCCATCTGATCTCTGAGAGTGGAAAAGTGCTGCAACAGTGAATCCTTGGATTACAGATTAATGCATCTTTCAAGTAAAAAAAAACATTTGAAGCATAAGATACAGAATTCCATGAGAACAGGATGGCGGATTAATTAAGGGCGTACTTCAGTACTTCAGTCCCTTCAAACACAGAGGAGAAGGTGTTGAGCATGAGTTGGAGAAATGTGACGATTATGTTTTGGAAGACTTTGGCTTGTTGAGATTGTTGTGCTTCTTCAGCTTATGTTTGTCCTGAAGAAACTAATACCAGAAACGCACTCTAGTGGTGTAACCTGCTATATTTTGGGCCCCGTATCTCAGGAAAGATGCACTGGCCCTGGAGTGGGTTCAAAAGAGGCTGACGAGAATGGTCCCAGGAATGGAAAGCTTAACATATGAGGAATATTTGAGGACTCTAAGACTATACTCATTGGAATTTAGAAGGATGAGAGGGGATCCAATTGAAACTTATCTATTTGAAATTTACAGAATACTGGATGGCGTGGACAAAGTGAATGTTGGGAAAATATTTCCATTGGTAGGAGAGACTAGGACCCAAGGGCACAGCCTTGGAGTAAAGTGAGATAAAGAGAAACAACCTTAGCCAGAGAGTGGTGAATCTATGGAATTCACTGCTACAGAAGGCTGTGGAGGCCAGGTCAATGAGTACATTTAAGACTGAGATAGATAGGTTCTTGATTATCAAGGGGATCAAGGGTTATGGGGAGTAAGTGGGAGAATGAGATTGAGGAACTTATCAGCCATGATTGAATGGCGGAGAAGACTCAATGGGCCAAACGGCCCAATTTCTGCTCCTATGTCTTAGGTCTTGTGGTCTTGTATGTTGTTTGCTGACTGCTGGTTTGGCCCTTGTTCCTTCTGATTGCCCTGGTTTCAACATAGTCCTCATGCCTATCATTCAACCTTTCTTATTATGACATATCCAATGTTGCTACCAGTGAAATGGGCAAAGTGAGGAATGAGGTCTTACATCAAGAATTCAAGGAGCTAGGCAGTAGATTAAAAAACAGGACTTCAATGGTTGGTGAGATATTGGAGGCTCTGTTAGGCTTAAAGTCAGAAAAATTCCCAGGCCTGGATGAATTGTATCCCAGGCCGCTGCCAGAGATGTGACAGGAAATCGCAGGGACTCGGGTACAAAATTTTAATTCCTCTCTGGCCACAGGAGTTTAATCAGAGGACTGGAGGATGGTTAATGTGGTTTCACTTTTTAAGAGGGATAGTAGTGATGAACCAGGAAATTACAGGCCAGTGAGTCTCATGTAAGTTGTGGGGAAACTGCTGGAGAGAATTCTGAAGAAGTGAACTAATACCCACATGGAAAGGCATGAGTTAATTAGGGATGGTCAGCCTGGCTTTGTCAGACGGAGGTCAAAACCAATTAATTTATCGGAATTTTTTTTAAAATGTGATCATGTATATGGGTGAAGGAAGTTCAGTTGACAAGGTCCCACATGAGAAGGTTAAAACACGTGGAATTTCTGGGAAACTTGATGAGATGGATCAGAGATAATGGGAACTGCAGATGCTGGAGAATTCCAAGATAATAAAATGTGAGGCTGGATGAACACAGCAGGCCAAGCAGCATCTCAGGAGCACAAAAGCTGACGTTTCGGGCCTAGACCCTTCATCAGAGAGGGGGATGGGGAGAGGGAACTGGAATAATATATATATATATATAATAATATATATATATAATATATATAATAAAATAGATGACAGGTTTGACAGAGGATCTTAATCGGCGCAGGCTAGGAGGGCCGAGGGGCCTGTTCCTGTGCTGTAGATTTCTTTATTCTTTGTTCTCTTTGTTCTTTGAAGCTAAAATGAGTGGTTCTGTTGAGGTTTATGCTTTGTCTGCGCTTAGAGATTTAAACAAAATAATCTGTCTGTGAGCAGCAGCTGAAGTTGCCAGTACAGGGAGCCTCAAAATGTGAAAATCCTTGAGATGGATCAGAAACTAGTTTAGTAATAAGATATAAAAGATAGTGGTGGAAGGCTGTTTGAGTGACTGGAGACTGGTGTCCAGTGATGTACCACAAGGATCAGCATGGGGACACTCACTGTAAGTTACATGTATAAATAATACAGATGAAAATGTGGAGGAAATTTTCAGATAACACCAAGATTGGGAGAGTGATTAGTAATGAAGAAATTGGTTATAAATAATGGGAAGGTATAGATGCATTGGTTAGATGGGCAGACCAGTGGCAGATGGCATTTATCCCTGATTAAGTTTGAGGTAATAGACTTCGGAAGAAGAAACAAAATGAGGGAGTATTAACTGAATGGTAGTACAATAGATAGCGCAGGGAAACAGAGAGATCTTGCGGTAACCAGTCACAGATCCCTGATGTCAGCACAGCATATGATAAAAATAGTTAAAAACTGAATGGGACACTTGCTTTCATTGGCCGTGGCGTGGAATGTAAAAGAAAAGAGATAATATTGGAATTGTAGAGAGCGTTGGTTAGGCCACAGCTGGAGAACTGTGTGCAGTCCTGGTCACCTCAGTGCAGGAGGGATGTGGTAGCACTAGGCAGGGTACAGAGTAGGTTCACCGGGATGTTGTCTTGGAAAGGCTTGGATTGTTTTCTTTACATCAGTGAAGACTGAGGGGGATATGATTGGGATGTATAAGATTATGAGGGGTCTGGATAGGCTGAATAGAGAGCAGCTGTTCCCCTTGGCTGAGGGGTCAATCACAAAACAGCATAGTTTTAGAGTAGGGGACAGGAGAATCAGAAGGGATTTGGGGAAAATACTTCTTCACTCAGTAGGAGGTGGGAAACTGGAATGCACTGCCTGGGAAGGTAGTGCAGGCTGGAAACTGGCAGGATGAATATTCAAATACCATAACACTCAAGGATATGGGACAAGTGCAGGTAATTGGGATTAGCACACATGCAGCAGTAATTATCCGGTCAGACTCGACAGGCCAAAGGAACTTTTCTGCACTCTATGAATCTATAAGATCTGCAACATTGAGATTTAATAGACAGGCTTTAACACATCATGAACTGCAAGTTAGATGCTGGAGAATAATCTGCCCAAGCTTTCAGGCCCAGGCTACAACTCAAATCATTCCCTAGCACAACTAAGTCGTCACCCCACTCCTTACTCCAGTTGTTCCTGCGTGCCCTGGGAATCTTCCTGTGTGAATTCCTCATCCTCTGTCTCATTCCCTGCAGCTTGAATCTCTCAGTATTGTGAGTGAGAAAGAGAAGATCAATGATGCAGGAATGGAAGGCAAAGACTATTAGAAGAAGCTCAGGGATAATGTTTGTTATCACAACCAAAGCCTTCTGTGTTTATCCCTTTGGTTGTGAATGACAGAATAGTACAGCATCAAAGCAGGCTCAATGTGGTAATACCAGCAGGAGAAAGGAATGGGAATGTACCCAGTGGGTATGACATAATAGAGACAGAATGGAGGATTGAATTACTTCAGCTCCCAGCTCTTACATTCTTTTAATGGAAGTACAGTTATTGATGAAGTAGCTGAAGATAGTTGGGCTGAGGACATTACCCTGAGGAACTCCTGCAGTCAGATCCTGTGACTGAAATAATTGACCTCGAACAACCAAGACCATTTTCCTTTGTGACAGGTATGATTCTAGCGAGTGAAGAGTTTCCCCTTTATTTTCATTGATTGCAGTTTCTCTAGAGTTTCTTAAGGCTACACTTGCTCAAATGCCATCTTGTTGTCAAATGGTTGGCAGTTATATAGCTGTACTGGAACAGATGGCTAGAAGCATAGCTATCTCTTGAGCTTAAGTCTTCAGTTCTATTGTTGGAATGTTGTCGGGGCCCATAGCCTTTGCAGTGTCCAGTGCCATCAGCCATTTCTTGGGATCTTATGGAATGAATCCAACTATCTGTAGGTTGGCATCAATGAAGCCCAAGATTTCACGTAGAGAGGAAGATGGATCAACCACTCAGCATTTCTGGTTGAGCATTGTTATGAGTGCTTCAGCCTTGTCTTTTGTACTTCATTGAGGATGAGGATGAGGATATTTGTAAAACCTCTTCCTCCCATTGAATTATTAGCTACCATTTGTAACTGGATGTGGCAGGGTTGTAAAGATCTGCTCTGTTGGTTTTGGGATTTCTTAGCCCCGTTATCATACACCATTCAGTACACAGACAGTCCTTTCTGTAGATTTACCAGTTTGATGGCTCCTTTTTAGGGATTCATGGTTCTGCTCCTGCCACATGCTTCTGCACATTACATTGAGCAAGGGTTGGTCTCCTGGCTCGATGGTAATGCTTGAAAGGGATGATATGCTGGGGCATGAGATTATAGATGATGTTTGAATAAAATTTTGCTACTGCCTGGTATGACGTTGCTGGAGCTGTTCAAAGTCTTACCATTTAACTGTTCAAAGTCTACCACACAATACAATGGGTGGTATGCAGAGAATACTTCATCACCACCAGGACTGTGTGATTGTCACTCTTACAGATAAAGTCATAAAGTTGCATCTGTTATAAAGCGATGGTTAATCCCTCCCCCGAGAAATAAATCTGAAATACTCAAAAAGGAACATCTTGCCTCAAAATCTGTAAAAAGAGTGTGAAGGTGGTATAACCTGCTTCTCAGCAATGCCCAGTGTTTAAACAAAATAAATCCTCAACACTCACTTTAACATCAACAAGTAACAATTTATTTCTCTAACACTAACAATAAACAAGTTAACTGAACTATTAACAGACAGAAACTAGATTACATGTCTTCCAGAATGTTCTGTGCCTTCTCTGTCAATTCTTCATAGGAATATTGACTAGTTGTGTGTGGGTACCATTGTTATTTAGATGTTACTTTCCATAAGACATAGAGGACGCTGTGAGAGCCAGCAATTCTCTCTTGAGAGCTGAGGGCCATAGCTCTGGCAGATGGCAGCTTGCTCTGTGGCTTTGTCCAACTGCCCCCTTCTTTTATACTCTTGATGACATATCAATATTTTTTCCAACAGGATTGGTCCTATGTTGTCAAAGCCATCAGTTTTACATTTAATAGGTTTTTGGTATCTAAATGCCTAGTTCAAATTGATTGGCTAAATTCAAAAGCCTGTTGACATGATAAAACTGCTGCTGGGCCTGCTAGCTGTTCAATGCAAATGTTTGAATTTGGGTGCTCTCTGTGTATTGCAAACTTTCAAGGTGCTATTCATAGGCATCCATTTTAAATGTCTAAGCACAGAAAAAGCACATCATCATTTAAAGGGACTACACAATGTTTTCCCTCCTAGCATTTTACAAGCACCTAATTCTAACTTGCTGCCTCCCAAGCCACAAGTACTCTATCCAACTTCCCAACACATCTGCAGCAAGCAGATTGGTGAGGGCAAAGCCAAGTTTGTTTTCCCTCTTGTTGGTTCTCCCAGAACAAACACAGTCTGGCCGCTAGATCCTTTAGGATCCAACCAGTTCGATGAGTAATGGTGGTCCAAGATGCTCTTGGTGATGTATTTTGATGTCACCCACTCAGAGAACATTCTGTGCCCTTGCACATCACCCCCACCCCACCCACCCACCCCTTCTTGTGCCTTTTCCAAGTGACGTTTAACATGGCTGATGGATGTTTCATGACCTGAGCTAAGTGACTGGTGGTGGGGTGGAGGGGGTGGGTGGTGGGGTTGGTGACAGGTAGTCAGCAGAAGGTTTTCTTGCCCATGCTTGACCAGATGCCAGGAGACTTTATGAGGCCTTTATGTTCAGCACTCCCATGGAAATTCCTTCAACTGTGGTCGCATCTGGAGGTTAGGCCCTACCAGAGGGACAGAACGTACCCTGGGATTGCTTTATTAGTCTGTCGGACGACTCTCCTAACTTTGGTACTCGCCCCCAGTTATTAGTAAGGGTGACCATGCAAGGCCCATGGGCCTGTTTTGCTATTTCTGGATCTAGGTTGACGCTGGAGGGTATGCCTGGTTTCATTTCCTGAATTGGGCTTTTAAGTGGTTTTGATACAATGGAGTGCTTTGTTAGGCCATTTCAGAGGGCAAGTCAACCACATTGTTGTGGGTCTGGAGTCACATGTAGACCAAAGCTGGTGAGGGGGGCAGCTTTCCATCTTAAACCATAAAGGACTTTTAGAATTATCAACAATGGTTTCATGGTCACCAGTAGTCTTGACTTTTTTTTATATTTCCAAGTGTTTTTATTGCATTTAAATGTCACCATCTGTCATGGGTGGATGTAAAACCATATGCCCAGCATATTACTGGTCCAGTGACATTAAAACTACAGCATTGCTTCATCAGGGTGAAGAGCCTATAACTCAGCAGTGATTCTATGGATAACAAAGTGTGGAGCTGGATGAACACAGCAGGCCAAGCAGCATCTCAGGAGCACAAAAGCTGACGTTTTGGGCCTAGACCCTTCATCAGAAAAGGGGGAAAGGGGGATGGGGAGAGGATTCTGAATTAAATAGGGAGAGAGGGGGAGGCAGACCAAAGATGGATAGAGGAGAAGATAGGTGGAGAGGAGAGTATAGGTGGGGAGGTAGGGAGGGGATATGTCAGTCCAGGGAAGACGGACAGGTCAAGGAGGTGGGATGAGGTTAGTAGGTAGGAGATGGAGGTGCGGCTTGAGGTGGGAGGAGGGGATGGGTGAGAGGAAAAACAGGTTAGGGAGGCGGGGATGAGCTGATTCTAGGGAGATGGGCGAGACAGAATGCCACATGGATTGATGAAAGGGATGGCAACTGATTTGGGAGGGGGCAAGTGCAGGAGTCCCAATATCGGCTGTGGTGTTAGGTGATGAAATAAATTCTCTGTGAACTGAATGGAGCTATTGGGATCTATAACAATGAGCTGGGACTGGAGAGGTCTGGACCCTCTATTTTGATAACCTAAATGTCACATAATGTTTTTGCTAGATAATAAAATGTGAGGCTGGATGAACACAGCAGGCCCAGCAGCATCTCAGGAGCACAAAAGCTGACGTTTCGGGCCTAGACCCTTCATCAGAGAGGGGGATGGGGTGAGGGTTCTGGAATAAATAGGGAGAGAGGGGGAGGCGGACCGAAGATGTTTTTGCTCTTTGGATTAAAAATCAATTATTTGTGAAGGCTGAAAGTGTTCCTAGTGAACTGGAATATAGATTGCCCGGTTACATGTAATTCTAGATCACGTGTAAAACGCAGCATTTAAACACCACATTCTGTAGAAGTTCTCAGTCAGATTGAAAATCCATCAAAGCTTGGAAGAAACGCGCACTATCCTCATGTTGCTGCCTGCATTTCAGGCTTCAATGGCCAAGGTTGTCTGCTTGAAAACTCTATTACCCATTAGGCAATTTAAAGCTTCTTTTCTTCCAATAATCGATAGTCTGGAGCTGCTGAGAGAGAGAGAGAAGATTTAAAATATTTAGGCATGTTCAGCAACTCTACGCTCCAAGAATCAAACTGCATTTGTCGGGAACAGAGGGCAGACGGACCAATCTATGTTAACCTCAAGTCTCTGACCTGACCTGTAGCTGTTGGTGGAGCATAGCAGCCCTGAATGCGCTTGCTCAATCAAAAGAAAGAGTACAATGTAAGCTTCTCTTTTTGTTTTCAAGTATTCATTCCTGCTCATAGTTCATTTTGAGCCATGAATGATCACAGCCCAAATTGATGACTCACTTAAAAAGCCATTCCACTTAAAGGGATAAGTTTATTTTTTTTACTTACAGTTACAGTTTTATAATAGACCTAGATTTCAAATATTTACAGACTCTGGCTTTCAACAGAAAGAAAAACTATTTTTTTTTAGAAACACTGCTCTGTTACTCTATTCCAGCAAATAAACATTCCAACAATATTTGAATGCGCAAATATTTTTACACTGAGTGACCAGATTGGCAATAATGACCAGTTCCTGTTCCTTGCAGAATCTCATTCCAGCATTCAGTCATAAGCCTGCCTCCTGACTGACGTAAAGATCTATGATTTGCTCAGTTTTTTTTTTATTCCCCTTCTCAGACTTGGATTGCTATATTGACAGTGCCAACCATGCTATGAAATATCTTTCAGAATCACAATGCCCAAACTTTTCCTGAGCTCTTTGTTTAAGCCCCACTGTTCAAAACATGCCCAGAAGTGTCATCCGCCTTTTGAATTCTTTCAGCAATTTTTTTCTCACATGAATCCACAAGTAATCAACCTTCTAAATGCTGAAGTTACTAACAGCACATCAAGCCCTGCCTTAAGTAAGTTATACAGTCTCCAAAGTCTATTCCTCATAAATCCAATTACCAATGTTATTTTTCACATGCGATATCTGTTCCTGCACCACAACATTTGTTTAATTGAACTGTCCTATATCAGGCTGAGTAAGGTTGCTTTAAAAATATCAAACAGAGTCGGCTTCTTCCTACAGCACTGTTCCCAACTTCCCAGTGCATGTTAGTTGAATAAAATCAACCAAAGTACTGCAGATGCTGGAAAGTTGAAATAGAAACAGAAAACGGTGGAAATATTCAGCAAGTCATGCTGCCTTTGTGGAGAGGAATAGGATTAATGTTTCCAGATTGATGACCCTTCATTACAATATGGGGCACTTTGAGATGTTGTTTGAATGTCAGGCTGAAACTTATGTCAATATGTTTTTTCTCATACAGCATTCACTTACCCTAAAATTCAATAAACATTTAACATTGTTGCTCATTGGTAATTTTCAACTCCCAGGATAGGGATCTGGAAAATTTGGAACCCAAACTCAATCTGCCTCTAACACATTCACTCCAGATTTAGCAGAGGCAGAATGAGAATATAGATGACATCCTTAATGTCCCTCTCTGATCTCCAGCTCCCTCCTGGCTCTTTCCCTTCCCCTATTTCTAATTCCCCAGATGTCTGACTTCCTCATTGGACATCCAATTTCTCCCCAAAGGTCATGTTTGATACAGTCTCTTACAACCTGCAACTCCCCATGTGTCTCCCTCCATCGCTCTACCCCCAAAATGTCTAACCGCTGTAATCACTAATTACCCTCTCAGGATGGCCAACTTCTCAGTGGGGAACGAACCCGCGTTGTTGAGCACCGTCTCGTTCTCTTCTTCTTATCTTCAACATAAATGTACAAATCGCAAACAAGAGTTGGTGAAACAATAATGTGGATGCTTTGTTTTAAGATAAATACTGTCCCATGGAAGCTAAGTATAGCGGCTATTAGTTATCAATTTCAGAAGGACCAACATGTCATGGGACTAAGTGATAATATTTTCAATGTACTTCTGCTCCGTCCCCTGGTCACCTTCTAATTCAACAACCAACACCCCACATTCAGCTGGCAATAGTCTGGAAGTCTATATGTTGAAATTTAATCCTGCCATACTTCCTAGGTTGCTAGGTCTCTATCACTAAATTGTTCTGGTGCATCAAAAATGAAAATCTTTTGGGATGCAACTTGACATTCAGAAAGTGAAACCCTGTAATTTTGGATCTACTTTGGACTCTTATTTTTCTATCTACCGCGTGTAACTCAGGAAGGGTTAGATCTGACTGCATCTTAATAGCCAGCCTGTATTCCTTTACATTTACAAGATAGCTACTGGGTTATTTGGCTTGCTAGCTTTTATGAAGGCTGTTTTACTGGGTTTTTTTCTGGCCATTTTCCAGCCTCTAAATCAAATGGGCCTACATTTATTCCAAATTGTGTCCTTCAGTGCATGGAGACTGTAGAGAACAGAACAGAAATTTTATTCCAGTGGTTTTGTTTAGGTCAGAATTCAAAACCCAGAAGCAGTTCCTATCTCAGTCTAGCTAATTCTGTTTATCCTGGTGCTCCTCCAATCACACTTTAATCTTCCATTAAGGACTAATGAACATTTACAGAAGCACACACAGTAGGGAATAATGAAAGTATGGGTGTTCCAAGAGACAATGAGACATTTCTCGTACCATATTAGTCTCCAGTGCTGTCCGCATACTGAGAACAGAGCGTTACATTTGTAAATATGACCCACCCCTGCAGGAGACAAGCACATTGGTGAAAGTGATCCAGCATCCTGCCTGAAGCAGTCGCACTAATGTCAAGGCAGGAAGGAGAACATATGTTTCGAGCTGAGAATTCATTACGAAGCTTCCAATACATGTCGAAGACACTAATTGTACTGGATGGCACCCATCTGTTGTTGCTAGTCAGCTGTTACTTCAAAACCTCAGTGACAAAAAAAGGAAAAGAGAAAAAAAACTGATGAGGCTGAAGGCGATGAAACTGGGCTTTGTAGACAAGTGAAGTGCTGTAACTCATTATAAATTAGCACGAGAATAATGCTTAAAAACTGATAAGAGATTCATTTGATGTCATTGAGCAGTGACAATTCTTGGCTGTATGATTTTCCAGATATATTTCTTTTTGTGAGCCCAGTGATTCTAAACATTTTAGAAACTTTCTCTGTGGCCTGGAGGAGCCGTGACAGTGATGGGGGGTGTTGAGGGCAGTTAAAGTAGGCAATGGGGTGGGGGGGGGGGGGCGTGGTGGTGTCATCAGTAAAGACCCACTTCTCTGAATCATCATAAGTGAGTCCTGATTGAAGATTTATTTAGATTGGCACAGCAAAAGACAGGGTTACAATTGGCTGTTCTGTTTCTCGTTTTGGAATAATGTGTAAAATCTCAATGCCTGAATTACATATTTGGTTTGTAAATCATAGTATTTGAAGCAGATTTCAGCATATAAAAAGTTTCCATTTATTGACTACTTTTCATGACCATTGAATATCTCAACAGTTTGTAAAGCCAATGAAATACTGAGTGAAGTGTAGACACTCCTGTAAAGTAGGAAAGATGGGAACTAATCTAACAGCTCCTCTAGAAGATGGCACCTCTTTCCCTCAGTGCTACGCTTGAGCGGCAGCCTTCATTTTTGTGCCAAGCCTTGGAGTAAGTTAATGCCTTCAGGAATTGTGGGAAAGATAAATAATGAGCTGAGATTCTTTTACACGGTCTCTGCATCAGTCCCAACAACTCAGACCAAACCTCAGTGTCAAGAGATGACACATATTGTATCTTCTTTAGATGGCAGTGCTGACAAAAATGGCTCTCACATTCAGGGAAAGACTGAATATGAGACAAAGGATTTTATTCTCTCATTTACTATCACATTGTATGCTGGATTCCTATATTCTTCTCTTCCTGCCTGACCCTATAATGATCATCACAACCATCCACTTCAACTCATATATAAACCACAAAGCTATCAATTATACATCTGTTGGATTGCCAATAACAGGCCCTTCACAAAACAATACAGCACCCATCTTCCTCAGTAATCTGAGACTATCATGGAGTTCATGTAACATCGATCAACATCCAAGATATTGGACAGAGATTATTTGTTATAAAGTCTGAACAGTGATCTCAGAGGAGATTTCTCTCCCTCTAACACTGAGAAATAGTCAGTCTGATTAAAGTGTCAATATTGTCATGCTTCAGTTAGATCATCACATGATTTATGACGATATACCAAGATCAACTAATGGCTTCCGTGGCTATTTGAAGCAAATAACCTAAAATGAGCTGTCTTCAATTGGAAATAACCATCATTTCTCCATTTCGCTAGTAGAGGTGCTGAACTTTGTTGTCAGTGTCTCAGATGGAGCGCCTGACTCCTCATTTCTTGTCCAAATGTAGAAAGTAAAAACAGAACAGCATGAAGCCTGGGCAGGATTCAGAGAAGGTTCACTCATCTCTTTACTGCAGGGAAGGGTTTATTTAGTGAAGGAATGTTGAAAAGGTCGGGCTTTTGCTCAGATGAGTATTTAGCACAGTGAGAGGTGACCATATTGAAACATGTAAGGTCCCAATTGGACTTGGTAAGGTGGACACCAGGAGGTTTCCTCATGTGAGGGAGACTAAAAATACGAAGCACAGTTTCAACTTGGAAAGATGATGAAGAGAGAATTGATTGGGACTACACAAACAAACCATATTTCCTAGCAGAGCAGCAGAAGAAAGAAACATAGACTAGATTCCCTACAGTGTGGAAACAGGCCATTTGGCCCAACAAGCCCACACTGCCCCTTGAAGCATCCCACCCAGACCCTTTCACCCATAATCCACACACCCCTGAACACTGTGGGCAATTTAGCATGGCCAATCGTCCTAGCCTGCACATCTTTGGACAGTGGGAGGAAACTGGAGCACCCAGAGGAAACCCACACAGACACGGGGAGAATGTGCAAACTCCACACAGACAGTCTCCCGAGGCTGGAATCGAACCCAGGTCCCTGGAGCTGTGAGGCCGCAGTGCTAACCACTGAGCCACCATGCCGCCCAGGTGGCACAGCGGCTCATTGGTAGCACTGCTGCCTCACAGCACCAGGGGCCCGATTCCCACTGTCTCTAAACATTTTAGAAACTTTCTCTATAGTTTGGAGGATGCAATTCCACTCTTGGGTGACTCAGAGAATCACAGAATTCCTACAGTGTGGAAACCGGCCATTTGGCCCATCGAGTCCACATCGACCTTCTGAAGGCATCCCATTCCACCCAGACCCACACCACTAACCTACCCTAGCCCTGTCCATATGGAGTTTCGACATTCTCCCTTTGTCATCGTGGGTTTCCTGCTGGTGCTCCGGTTTCCTTCCACAACCCAAAGTTGTCCAGGTTAGGTGGGTTAGGTGTGGGAAGTGCGAGGTTACAGAGATGGGGTGGGTTTGGGTGGGACGGTTGGTGTGACCCAATAGGCTAAATGGCCTGCTTCCATGCTGTAGTGATTCTGTGGTTCTATGAAAATTAAATCAGTAAAAGGAAGAGTCTCTCTCTTCCTATAAATTCCTTTGCATCATCTCGTAGGCAAGCACCTGTGATAAACAAATCAGAGAAGCATTGGAACATTCATGGTGCTGAGATTGTTACATGATGGTGTTTTGATCCTTGTTCTGCAAAGTACTATTTTCCACCATTCAGGAAAGATCCTGTGAACTGAAAGCTTTGTAGATGGGCCAAATCCTTTGATTGATATAACAGTTCTTATGTGGTAAACTTCCCAAAAATAGACAGCCATCAAGCAGCAGAAGCTAGAAAGGGTTAAGTGACCAAGGACATAGCTGAATTAAATATCTTTGAGGAGGTTTTCAAAAACCAGAGACAGGCAGCTTGGGAGGCGACCCATTCCAAAGTGAATGTAAGGCATAAACATAGACACACACACACACACACACACACACACACACATGCACATGCACACACACACACAAACACACATGCACACACACATGCACGCGCATGCACACACACACTTTCTCACTCACACAGTCTCATTCACACACTCACTCACACGCACATACTGTCTCTCTCACTCACACACACACACACACACACACACACACACACACACACTC
The DNA here is from genome assembly GCF_030684315.1 of Stegostoma tigrinum. NCBI lineage: Eukaryota > Metazoa > Chordata > Chondrichthyes > Orectolobiformes > Stegostomatidae > Stegostoma > Stegostoma tigrinum. The sequence continues at coordinate 13,070,986 of NC_081380.1, forward strand.
AAACCTAATCTGCAAGGACATTTGGAATGTCCAATGTATCAATAATATCAAGAAATGTTCCTTTATCCTTCATACCTGCAGGTTTGTTGACACCTCAGCAACATTAAATCCATTTGAGAAAATTGGATGATAGCCGCAGATGTAAGGTCAGTTGGATGAAGTGAAATCTTCCAGAGCAGGCCGACACAAAGCCAGCCGTTGGAACTGTGATAGACTGTCACTCAGTTGTGGAAGAGGCTGCTCTGGGATTCCAAACTTCCCCATTCCATTTACTGGAGTGTGTTCTCTCAGTTCCTTTGAAAGTATTAGGCACCCCTTCAGGGAACAAGGTTACTTTGGAACTTTATACATCATATTTCATTGTGTCACCATTGTCAATCTAAGTGGTCTCACAGAGTTGTCTCTGTGATATGAAAGATGAACTTCCCATACTCTTACCTTTTGCACCTCTGCAACTGGCTTCGGGACATTCATCCATTGCATGTGGATTCACACTGAAATAATTCCATGGAGGCTGGTATCCCGTCACAAAGTCACGCTTTTGTTTGCACATGTAGAATCCTTGACGCTGATCTAGCTCCCTCAGGGCCAGCTCTTAGTGGGAACAGGATGTATGACACAAAAGCAGAAGTTGCCAGAAGAGCTTCAGCAGGTCTGGCAGCATCTGTGAAGAAAAAAAATCAGAGTCCGGTGACCCTTCCTCAGAAACATTAACTCTGATTTTTTCTTTACAGATGCTGCCAGACCTGCTGAGCTTTTCCAGCAACTTCGTTTTTGATCCTGATTTACAGCATCCACAGATTTTGTTTTGGTTTTATTTCAGACATATGAAAGAACTCCTGTTCTTATCAGTCAGCCAGGGCTTCCTGATTGGACCAGATTAACAGCCACAATCAGGGAACTCATATTCTTTAGGCCCATCTGGCTAGCCTCATTATAATCACTACATCCCTCCCCTCTGAGTCCAAGGACATATGGCAGATTTTTTTTGCAGCTCCTCCTGGGGCATTTTAGCACTGGGTCAGGTTCCTTCAGCTCTGTCTCTGATACGGACAGTGTGAAATGCACAGTAGTTTGCTTCTTGTACCTGGAGCATCTCAGAGAAACTCATTTTCCTTTTTCAGAGCCAAAGGCATTGAGGCGGTGATATCCACAGTGTCTATCACAAATTCCAAGATATCTTCAACACTTGATGGAGATGGAGAACCCTCAGGACCCAGATCTATTGGAAAGGCAGTTGAAGAGCCAGGAACATTTTGCTCCTGCACAGTTTATGGTTTACAGCTTTCATATGGGCCACCCACTTGTTCAGGACCATCACACCTATTTAAACTTCATACGTCATTGGGCCTGACCTGGCATCGGCCATGTCTGTTACTCATGCAGAACCATTCCCATGTTTCCTACATCAAACATCGCCCCCTGTAGTAAACTGTCTCTCTCACTTAGCAAAGTCTTGAGTTTGAGTCATTGACGTTCCTAATGATGATTCACCCTCTATCCCGAGATCTGGAAAGATCCGATTTAACCTTGTGCCATGCCTTCTCCTCATTTGTATCTCAGCTGGAGTTTTCCCTGTGGTTGCATGAGGGGTGGTTCTATAATCAAATAGGAACCAGGGCAGTTTTATATCTAGTGAAGCTGTAGGGCGTTCCTTCAAGCCTACGTTCAAAATTTGGTCTGTTGTTTGTACCATACCATTGGATGATGGATCTGTCCTTATATGACGAATATCATTTGACTTTAAAAAATACTCAAATTCCCTGTTGGTAAACAATGGTTCATTATCTGTGACCGACACTCCTGGGAGTCCATGTACTCACATGGCCTGCACATCCCTGGACACTATAGCATGGTCACTCCATCTAACCTGTACATCTTTGGGCTATGAGAGAAAATTGGAGCACCCAGAGAAAACCCATGGGAAGCATGTGCAAATTCCACACAGACAGTTGCGCGAGGCTGGAATCAAACCCAGGTCCCTGAGCCACCATGCTACAATTGCAAGTACACAAGGCTCATGTCCAGCTTTGTGAAGCACAGCCCCCCTGCCAGCTTCTTGTATAACTCTTCCATGCGAGGGGTTGTGTATTTGTTTGAGTGTGAAAAGCGGTTTACCGTTTGTTTAAAATCCCCACGAAAGCAAACCAATTTATTGGGCCTTACAATTGTTATGACCAGGTGCAGCCCATTCCGTAAACTGCACTGGTTTGAAGATTCCTTCACTTACCAGCCTCCTGATTTCTACCTCTACTTTTGCTCATAAGGGCCTTGCAGAATTGTAGAATTGCTTCCTGGTCAACATGCAAGGTGACTGTGACTCCTTAGATAGCTCCTAGGCCTTCGTGAAAACCTTTTAGGTATTTAATTAGGACTTCATTCAGACAGCGATTTTCTAATTGAAAAATGCTGAGCCAATCTAGATGAATCTTTCTCAGCCAATTTCATCCCATTGAGCTTGGGCCCAAGCCTTTTATGGCAATCAATGGTAACTGAACCAGCTGCTTCTTGTAACAGAGATAGTAGGAACTGCAGATGCTGGAGAATCTGAGATAACTAAGTGTAGAGCTGGATGAACACAGCAGGCCAAGCAGCATCAGAGGAGCAGGAAAACTGACATTTCTGGCCTAGACCCTTCAGAAAAATTTCAGAAAAAACATCAGTTTTCCTGCTCCTCTGATGCTGTTTGGCCTGCTGTGTTCATCCAGCTCTATACCTTGTTATCTCAGCTTCTTATAACAGACTGGGGCTGAAGTTCTATCATTAATCTGTGAAGGTTCTCCAATATAGGTTCTCAGTCTAGCTGAGGTCTTGTGCAAAGTTAAGGGTGGGAGTCCAGAATGAATTTTTTTAAAGACTGGTTCTGCAACCACTGAAACAGCAACACCGAATCGATTAAAACTAGATAACCATTTAACCAGATATTTATTTTGATTGGTTCTGATTTGCAATTTAACTGTTTCAGACTAGATGTAGGCGAACGTTCCAGGGTGTGCACTCTTCTGGATACCAGTCTATGGGTTCCCTTACTTAATTCAGGCCTCTTAGGACTCATTTGTTATCTCGTATCCGCATACAGACAACAACTACAATGGGTTGCTAGCACAGATCCCGAAGAAAATGTTAACCATTTGGTCAAGCCTTGGCTTTGTTTTGGGGTTTTGCTATGGGCCTAGAATTCAGAATGTGTCCCCTGTAAGTCTACGCAATTGCCTTCACTCAAGTGGTGCTCCCCAAGCTCAGTCAGACTGACAAGGTGTCCATTTCCATTAGAATATCCTGCAAATCACAGGCTCCACTTGCCATATTTACTATCGACAAACCCAGTCCTAGTGCCTGTTTGAAGTTCGACTGTGCTCCAGCTAGTAAGCACTTTTGCTTGGTTACATCATTAATCCCACATACCAAGTGGTCTCTCAGCATCTCATCAAGGGGTAAACTAAAATCACATGGCTCTTCCAGAGTCAAAAACCCCGTTATGGATTCCCCTGGTTCACGAATTTTTGTGCAAAATTGATAGCATCTCAGAATTAGAAGAGGCTTGGGAGTCATAATAGTGCTTAACTAAATCTGTCAACTCCTACAGGATTTTAGGACCTGGTGCCTCAGGAAAAGTCAGGCTCCTAATAACGAAAAAAACTGCAGGTCCACAAGCTGTTAGGACAATTACTCATTGCTTTTCATCTGCTTCAAAAATAATTTGCCAGGGAAAAAATAATGTATTCTTTCTACATACTGGGCCCAACCTTCAACAGCAAGATCAAATAAGTCAAGCTTCTCAAATAATGGCATGAAATGCTTATCCCAACTCAAAGGCGAGAGTTATGAATGAATTTCCTCAGGAGCTTTCTCTTGTCGCTACTTAAATTAACTCCACAGAGCCAATATCCTATCACCAAGTCGCCCTTTATTTACACATAGAGACTCCTTGACGCTGATCCTGCTCCATCAGAGCCAACAGTCAGAGTGAGCAGGATGGCTGACACTCCTGTTTATATCTGTCAGCCAGGGCTCCCTGATTAGACCAGATTAATAGCCCCAATCAGAGAACTCATAATTTATGAGGTCCACCTCATTATAATCACTGCACATACATTAAATATATACACACATAATATACATTATATCTATATATATGGAATCCAGGAAGTAGCCTGCTTGTGGAATATGAAGATAGAGAAGAAAGAAAGAGCTGGCATTTATTCAGTACTGTTTACATCCTCAGCCTTTTCTGTGAAGTCAATGCAGTCCTTTCAAAGTGTTACCACTGCTTCAGACAAAGTATGGGCAACCACCAATTTATTACATAGCAAAGTCCCCAACAGCAATAACAAAAGATAATATGTTTTGGCATGTTGCTGAGTGACAATGTTTAATCAAGACACTGGGAGTTCTCACTTGCTTATTTCTGAAAGTGCTGTAGGTTATTTAACATAACTCAGAACTTGTGTAGTTCTTTACCGCAATAAAATCTTCAAAGATGATTGACAGAAATGTAATCAGGCATAAATGTCTCAATTTAGCATCTGACCATGAGATATTGCCACTTACTATGCAATACCTCTTCCAGATTGTATTGCAGTGTCAGCCATTGATAATGGACTCAGTATTTGAAGTGAATCAGGTTTGCATCATTGAAGCAATATTGCAGATAAAAAGACATTGGGTTGGATTTCCATATTCAGGCCATTTCTCAGTGCTGTGATCCTCCCTCCTACCTTGGAGCGTCAGTCAGTGGGAATTGCATCGGATGGAACCGGGGACAGGTTGGAATCAGTCCCACTACTTCTGACAGACGGCCAAAGGCAGACACAGCTCAGTGCCATGGAAGCTGTTTTAAAAGGCCTGACACCATTCACAGAGACATCAGCCTGATTCTGCAGGTCAATGTGAGGCTAACCGTCAACATTCACAACTTGCCTATTCCTTCACATCTCTGAGCCTACCTTATTCAAAACGCATTGAAATGACAGTGGAAACCGTCAACTCTATAACATTATTTGTAAGTCTTTGAAAAGCTCATACTACTATAAAATCAATAAATATTATTTGAATATCTAAGAAAAATGTCCCTTTCAGAGTTAGTTAATCTGTAAAAATAAATTAACATTACTTAAAATGCCACTTTAAACATTCTATTCTTTTTCAGAAGCTTATTAATCTATCAAAATGAACCAACTCACATTCTTCTGGATAGTTGTGTAAACAACCCTTCTTCAGCAAAACCTGGTGAGTGGTACTTTTAAATGCATAATTCTCCAGAATAGTCAATGCAAGTAATAAATTGCTAAATTACCAGCACCACAAAGTTTATGAATAGGTGAACTGGCATCCTGCATTATTTGTAGCTCTTTGCTAATGTGGCCCAAAGATTCACTTGCTCATTCCATCCATCTATAACAGGTGATTTCTTTCCACCAGCAGGGAATGAAATCTCCTTGTGGGCTCTTACAGCCTGCAACTTAACCTCCAGACAGCCATAAGTGTAATGTGGTGCTGCCTTGAACATAGTGCACCAGTCGCTTCAAGTTCTGGCTCTGCCCAAACAGCTGTAAAATGCATTCAGTCTCATCCTAGCAATGTCTCTTTATATAGCGGAGCTAAAATAGTTTAATGTGAATTAATCACTATGCCTAAACTCCTGTTCTAATTATTTGGGGATCCTAGGAGCGAAAAGTAAATACAATGGTTGGTTTAAAAACGCTGCTGGCAAACTAATACAGGTACATTCTGAACCTACTGTCAGGATTCCTGACTGTGTATAAAGTCAGAAAATTGAAACCAGCCGACTGTGTGGGATGACAGCAGCTAATGTATACAAATTTAAAAATTACACTGAACTGTTTTGAGTGGTTTGGTTTTACTCAGTTCCCTTGAAATTCCAATGGGTATTCCACCTAAACATTTCCTTCCTGTTGGTGGTCATCAGATCAGAACTTTACAACCTGGGAATATCCCCAAACAGCACAGATGCCACTGAAAGGGCTGGATCCCAGCAGACAGCTGATATTGCTCATGCTTTTTCATTTGACGAGCATAGTTAATTAAAAGTGAGCTGCATTTATATTGCTTTTCATTCATCCACTGGACCTGGGTGCCATTGTCTAGGCCAGCATTCATTGCCCATCCTTAATTGTCTAGAGGCAGTTGAGAATCAACCACATTGCTGTGGATCTCGAACCAAATGTAGGCCAGACCAGGTACGGATGGCAGTTTCCTGCCCCAAAGGACATTAGTGAACCAGGTAGGTTTTTCTAACAATTGACAATGGATTCATAGTCATCAATAGAGTTTTAATTCCAGATTGTTATTGAACTCAATAAAAAGGGTAGCACAGTGGCTCAGTGTTAGCATTGCCGCCACACAGTGCCAGAGGCCCAGGTTCAATTCCAACCTTGGATGACAGTTTGTGTGAAGTTTGCTTATCCTCCCCTTATCTGCATAGGTTTCCTCCAGGTGCTCGGTTTGCTCCCACTGTAAAGCTCAGGCGGAGTGACGACGTTAAATTGCCCATAGTATCCTGGGATGTGCAGGTGGATCAGCCATTGGGAATGCCGGATTACAGGGAAGAGGATGGGGGCAGGAGGGTGTTGGCCTGGAAGGGATACGCTTTGAAGGATTGGTGTGGACTTGATGGGCCAAATGGCCTGCTTCCATGCTGCAGAGATTCTTATGCTTCAAACGTCACCATCTGCTGTGGTGGGATTTGACCCTCCTGTCCCCAGCACATTACTTGGGTCTCCCGATTGCTAGTCTAGTGAAAATCTCTCCCCTCTATCATATTTCTCAGAGCAGCCTAAAACTTTGGCATACAATGGACTAGGAGGGAGCATTACAAGGGAGAGCATGGGGGATGTGCATGGTTGGCAGGTAACATTTGATCTTTGAGAGCGGCTGGTTCCCTTAATGCACACAGGGCAGGCTAAAGGATATGACTCTCACCCCTTCCTGTCCTTCTAATAAAATAATGCAGCCATCTCACCTATCTTCTACTGCCTGCCGCTGGCATCCTTAAGTAGTCATTAATTGGGTTAACAGTTTGACAGAAGACTTTGGGCTACCTACATGTCATAGTTTACATGCCGAGCTCTTTCAGTGGGTTTAAAATCTGGCCCACTGAAATACCTCGCCATATGTTCACTGCTGTTACTACAGCAAGCAAGGCAGGTAATTTCACAATGGCAGCATCCCATATACTGATGTAGGATCCTTTCCCCTAGATGGTTAACAAAAACCTCTTGCCTGCGAGATAAAAAGCTTGGCTTCAAGAAATTAACAGCTGTTGAATAGGTTTGATCCTCAATTAAAGCAGCATCTTTCCTCCAATGTGCAGCTTTGGAAGTAATTGCATAATTACAGAAGAAAAAACTATCAGGAATTCTGTATTCACTGCTGAAAATCTGTCGATGGGCCAACACAGTGTAATGTAGTGGAACTTGCTCGCAATTTCAAAAATTTCCTGTCAGCATAATTTTAGTAGAGCAATCTTCTTCATTATAAACCATTCTCCAAAAGACCAGACTAACATCAACATAAAAGCTGATAGCGTATTTCGGTAATAAAAATGCATTTGAAAATGTGCACTCTTCAAAGACGGTAATACTTAATGTACAAAATAGACTTTTTAGTGGCTTGTAGCAGAATGCAAGCCACTGCCAGTTCCTCTCTGCTGCTTCCTGCTAGGCGTCCTTCAAATTCCCATTCACCCAGTCACCAATAAAGGTAAAGGCTCTCTCAGCATCTTCACTATCTTTCTGAATAAAGCCACATAGGCAAGGTAAAATGCAGAAATGTTAAAGTATTCAAATTCGAGGCTGGTGATTTACTGCCCATGAAAGGGGTCTTGATAGGCCAGCAATTCACTGCACATGTGTTATATTAACAGCCAATGAAATTAATTTACTATATGAAGGGCAATGATATGTCAATGATTTGATGTGTCATATAAAGGTCCCTAATGAGTCAGTAATTTATAGTTCTATGGAATGGCCCTGATGGCTCAATGATATACTGTACATGTATGAAGGGACAGTAATGTCTTGTACTTTATTAATGAGCGATTTAGTGTACAATAGAGAGTGTTCTGATGGGAGACAATTTACTTTACGATATGCCCTTTCCCCTTTTTAGAGAGGGTGTGGAACATTTCTAATCTTCCCAATCCCAATACCCAAGGTGGATTAGATAATTGTGGCCAGAGCCTCTACAATTTTCACTTACCCTCCCACTTTTTCTGTTCTTTACTGATGAGTAGTTTGCCCTGCTCCATTCTCTTTGAACCTGGCTTCTCCCCTCCCAGTAGCCAAAATGAGGTGGGTGCCTCACAGGCAGGTCAACCAACAGACTGACATAGTCATGACCACAGTCACAGAATCATGTCTTACAGACAATGGTACAGCCAACATTACCATCATCGTCATCCCCGGGAATGTCCTCTCTCATCAGCATGGCAAGCAGAGCAGAGGGTGATACTGTAATATACAGTCAGCGGGTACTTGCCCTCAATACTGACCAGAATGCATGAAATCTTGTGGCATCAGGATCAAGCCAATGAAGAGTGTAGGAGGTCATCACAGCATAACTATAAACAAGCTGCCGGTCTTTGGGAATGCCAGAACACCACACTGCTCACCTGTCAATCAGCAGAAGGAGCATGCAAGAAACAAGGCTAAGTAATTACAAAACCAACAAATCAGATTGAAACTTAGCAGCCCTGACATATCCAGCTGTAAATGTTCCTGGATAATTAAACAACAAACAAAGTAGAGACTTCTCTAATGTCCTTATCGTCAATGATGGTAAATCCTGGCACATCAGGACATAACACAAGGATAAAGTCCTTGCATCAATCTTCTGCCTGAATAGCCAGGTAGGTGTTCGTACAAGAACAGGTTAAATGCTCTGAAACCTACAGTGAACAACTCATCTCCTGACTCCCTAAAGCCTGTGCACCTGTGATAGGGTTAGGGTTAGGGTTAGGGTTGGTGATCCATCTCATTCTGAGGAAGGGTCACTGGACCCGAAATGTTAACTCTTTTTTCTCATCACAGATGCTGCCAGACATGCTGAGCACTTCCAGCAATCTCTGCTTTTGGTTCTAATTTATAGACTCCACAGTTCTTTTGGTTTTTATTTAGGTGATCGATCTTGGCATCCTCCTGAGCTCATAGCATCACAGATGCCATCTTCAATCAATTTCATATCACTCTATGTGATATCAAGAAACAACTGAAAGCACTAGATACTACAAAATACTCTGGGGCCTAAGAACATTATGCCATAGTAACGAAACTTTGTACCCAGAACTAGCCAGGGTCCTAGTTAAGATGTTCAAGTCCCCTGCAACATTGGCAATGACAACAATGTGAAAAATTGCTCACATATGCCCTGGACACAAAAAGTAGGACAAATCCACGCCAGCCGATCCCATCCCATCAATCAACTTTCCATCATCATCAAAGTGATGGAAAAGCTTACCGACAATGCTATCAAGCAACACTTGCAAAGGAATAACCCACTCATTGATGCTTAATTTGTGTTGCACCAAGGCCACTCTGTTCCTGATCTTGTTACAAACTCCATCCAAACATAGACAAAAGAGCTGAGATCCAGATGTGAGGTGAGAGTGACAGCCCTTGACATCAAACCTGCATTTGACGAGTGTGGCATCAAGAAACCCTTGAAAAACTGGAAAGAATGGGAATCGGGGGCAAACTCTCCGTTTGTTTAAATTATACCTGGTACATAGGAAGATAGTCATGATTGTTGGAGGTCAATCATCTCAGCTCCAGGAAATCTCTGCAGGAGCTCCTCAGGGCGATGTCTTGGGTTAACTACCTTCAGCTACTTCATCAATAGCCTTCCCTCCATCATAAGGTCAGAAGTGGAAATATTCAACAGTTCAACACGACTCACAATTCATCAGATACTAATGCATTTGTGCCCATATGCATTGATATCTGGAGAATATCTAGGCTTGGACTGATAATGGAAAACAACATTCACACCACACAATTTCTACACAACGTTCATTTCCAAAAAGATGAAATCTAACCAGTGTCTCTTGACATTCAATGCCATTACAGCCGTGTCAACATCCTGGGGATTACCAATGATCAGAAATTCAACAGGGCTAGCCTTATAAATTCTGTTCGTACAGGAGCAGGTTAGATGCTAGGAAATCTATAGTGAGCAACTCATCTCCTGACTCCCTAAAGCCTGTGCACCATCTACAAGGCACAAGTGCGGAGTGTGAACACTCTCCACTTGCCTGGATAAATGTACCTGCAACAAATTACAAGCAGCTTGACACCATCCAGGACAGATCAACCCATTTTATTGATACTTCAGCCACCAACTCCAGCATTCACTCACCTCTTCGCCAATGTACAGTGGCTGCATTTGTATCCTCACAATTTGCATCACATCAGTGAGAAGGTTACTCCTTTCAAAATGCTACTTGATAGCACCATTGACAATGCCTTCTATCATTCTGATGGAGGCTAAACTGATGAGATAGTTTTGGTCTGGTTGGATTTGTCCTGCTTTTTGTGTATAGGAAATACATAAGCATATCCACATTGTTGGGGTGATGCCAGGATTATAGCTGTATTGGAATAGCTTGGCCAAGAACCTGTTAAGTTCAGGGTACAAAACATTGGTATTATTGCTGGAATATTAGGGTGCATGGACTTGTTTACCATCTACAAGGTGCACCACAATAGTTCATCAAGGGTCTTCTGAGAGCATTCTCCTAACCTAGGACCTTTACCATCTAGAAGGGTAAGGGCAGCAGTTACATAAGAACACTGCCACCTCCAACCCACACTGCGTCCTGCCTTGGAATTACATTATCTCTGCTTTGCTATTATTGTTACTTGCTGTTTAACAGTATTGTGGTTGTCACTAAGCCCGCAGACTACAGTCCTTTGAGAAACATCTCACCAGTTTTTTTTTCTAGTGCCATTAAAAATGAGCCATGAAGTTGGCTTAATAATGACATCTGCATCCCATAAATAAATAAAAAAATCTTGAGAACATCGGCGAAGCTGACATTGCAATGCAGATCTACAGGAATGCTACAGTGTATGAGGTATTATCTCTCAGATGAGATGCTAAACCAAAGTCCTTACTGCCTGTTGAAAAAGAGAGCAGAAACTTTGATTAGATCAGATGGCCTGTAGCTCCCCAACTCCAGAACGACTATCAGATTCAGCTATGGAAATCTCAAGCAGAAGATTAAAATAGAATTTATAGTCATAGAGTCATAAAACATGGAAACAGACCCTTCCATCCAACTCATCCATGCTAACCACGCTTCCCACAGTAAACTAGTTCTATTTATGTGCAAATGGCCCATATCCCTCTAAACTTTTTTTTTTATTCATCTACCTGTCAAAGGTCTTTTAACGTTTTAATTGTACCTGCATTTACCACTTCCTCTGGCAGTTCATTCCACAAATGAACCAGCCTCTGCATAAGAATGTTGCCCTTTGAGTCTTTTATAAACATTTCTCCTCATCTCTTAAAAGTATGCCGCGTAGTGTTAAACTCCCCCACTATTGGGAAAAGACTTTTGTTATTCGCCTCATCACTGCCCCTTGTGATTTCATAAATCTCTATACGGTCATCCCTCAGCCTCCAACGCTCCAGGGAGAAAAGTCCAAGCCTACCCAGCCTCACGTTGTAACTTAAACCGTCCAGTTCTGGCAGCATCCTGGTACATCTTTTCTGAACCCTCTTCAATTTAATAATATCCTTCCTTAATGTGAAAGAAGTAATGACAGAAGGAGGAGGCCTTGCCAACCTGCTGCCCTTCCTCTGTTCCTCTCCCATTTTGTAGATCACCCCCTGCAAGAAGGCTGTCAGATCACAGAATTCATTCCCCCTTGACTGGCTGCTGATCTCTCGTGCTGCTGCTCTGGCACTCCAGAAACCAGCTGAGATTGCCAGTCAATACCACAAGGGAGTTGGCGTTGTATATTCTAGTAAAAGCACCTCATTACTCCCAGGCCCCACGATGCTACAAGTGCTTGTGGCACAGTGTGTGAGCCACATTACTCATTACACCTCTCTGCTCATTAATCACCACAGCTTGCTAATTGAGCGGAAGGAAAACAACTGAACAACCTACCTGTGGCAGATTGCTTCCCAACTGCTGAAATCCTTGTTGGTTTTTAATTGAGGGAGATGGGCTTAAACAGGTCTGCAAATAGGAATGTAATTGGTTTTCCAATATCTGCTACCAACATTAAATCTGACTCCATAATGAAACACTTCCGCAGAAAGAACCACAAGCAGGTTATTTAGCACAATATACAGAACAGGGAGCTGGTAACATTGAGCAGTAGTTCTGGTGTTCATTCTAGGACATCAAAGACACCTATGTCAGACTCCTGCTTGTTGAGTACAGCTCTGCTTTCAACACCATTAGCCCCTCCAGGCTCAACCCAAAACTCCATGACCTTGGCCTCAGCTCCGCCCTCTGAAGCTGGATCTCCAGCTTTCTGACCCACGGACCCCAGTGAGGATAGATAACCGCAGTCCTTCCACAATACCACTCAACACTGGAGCCCCCCAGTAGTGTGCCAACAGCTCCCTACTATACTCCAGTACACCTACAACTATGTCGCCAAATTCCAAACGAGTGCCATCTACAAGTTTGCTGACAACACCACTGTAGTGAGGCGGATATCTAACAATGACCAGTTGAACTACAGAAGGGAGACAGATGGCTTGGTGATGTGGAACAATGAAAGCAATCTGTCTCTCAGCATCGGCAAAACTAAAGAACTGATCATTGACATCAGAAAGAAAGGAGGAGAACACACCTCCCCATGTACATCAACGGAACTGAGGTTGAGAAGGTGAAGAGCATCATTCCTCGGAGTGACGATAACTGACAGCCTGCCCTGGTCTTCCCACATAGATGCTACAGTCAAGAAGTCACACCAACACCTCTTCTTCCTCAGGTGTCTCAGGAAATTTAGAATGTCCATAAGGTCCCTCACCAATGTCTACTGCTGCACCATTGGAAGCATACTGTTTGGGTGCATAACGGCCTGATACGGCAACTGCTCTGCCCAGGGCTGTAAGAAACTACAGAAGGTGGTGTGCACAGCCCAGACTATCATGGAATCTAACCTTCTATCCATGGGCTCCATTTACATGGCTCACTGCGTGGAAAGGCAGCCTACAACATAAAAGGTCCATCACATCCGGTAACGATCTCCTTCAATCTCTTCTGTCAGGCAAAACTTGCATGAGCAAGTTCAGGAACAGCTTCTTCCCGATCATTATCAGACTGATGAATGGAGTCACTAGCCTCCAAAAACACTGGTCTTGTTAACATTGATCTCACCTAGTGCACACCCTGTGCAATGTTACCTGTATGCCTCTGTCTAAGTCTTTTTGATTTGTACACCCTTTGCTTACTATGATGTGCCCATATCACTCATAAACAAAGCTTTTCACTGTACTTCGGTACATGTGACAATGAATAAATTAATCGTCGAGACATTAACCGCCTACTACACCCAATAAATTAATCAATCTGATTGAATGATTAATTAACAATTAAAGCATGTTCATAGGCTGAAATTTCCCACAAGAAGGTTACTGGCAGATAATGATTTTCTTCCAGAGGTATTTTAAAAGATATTTCAATTCTGTGCATATTGGTCCAGCCAACCCTCTTTGGAAAAACAAAGCGTCAGTAACGCTCAATTCAATGTAAAATTCAGGACTGGCAGTTTAATTTCCAAATCAAATTTAACCCTGATTAAAAATAAAATGTTTGCAGTAGAGATGAGATTAATTACTGATTTGAAGTAAAGGCACTGTATATGTTTAATTAATCATTACATTGAGATTTAAATTCATTAATTGTGAACATGTTCACTGATTTAATGATTTTAATTAATCACTGTTTGAGATTTAAATTAATTGCAGGTTCATTTTGGTTTCAGCTTCCCTTTTAAAGGTATAATTGAAGAGCCTGTAATTTGACATTTAGATTTCACCTCTAAGTTCCACTGCAGGTTTCAGATTTTTTTTCCAAACTTTACCCAATGGTACAACAAAGCACCACAAAATCTCTTGATTCCACTCACTAATCACCTGCCTGACTAATCTGTCTCTTTGCTACTGGAATTGGTCCCGAGAGCTGTGTATAATTGAATTACCTGTGTTCTCAGCCAGGAGCTAAAATGCTAAATACATTAACTATCGCTCCTTCACAAAATCCAATGTCTAACTTCCAAGACAACCCAGCCCATAATTCACTCGTGTGAGATCTATTTCATGTATGTGTGCTAACCTCCTCCAGCTAAATCCACGTATCCATACTTACCCTATTTCCGACCTTTGATGTCTCGCTTACTCAACTGAATTTACTTATTTTTTTTGCCAAAAGTTCTTTCTCAAAAACACCAAATAAGAAGAAATAAAAGGATTTGGCTTGGAGTCTGTACTGTATCAATCTTAAAGAGGCTGTAGAGCTGTGAAAAATATTCAAATAATCAACCAGATTGCAGGTTTTTCAATGGATTCCTTATTGTCAAGGACAGCAGGCAGAATTCTAAAGGCTGGGCTCAATAAATATTGAGTTTCAAAACTAAAGTTAGGTTAATCCAGATCTTATTTTTGCAAAGTCTTAGAAAACTTATTATTGCATTATATTTAGCAGAGTTATTAATCAATTGAAAATCACCTTGTTATGGTCCATACAGGTGCACACCGGTATCTTTGTACAAACATGTCAGTGATTGTCCACAGACTTCACTAACAGTCACTTCTTGCCCTGAAACCTTTGATGCAAGAGGTCACTGCTACACATCTGGAAGTCTTTTTAGGCACCTGCAGCTGAATTCTCATACAATTTGTCCAAATTTCTCAAACTGATGTTTTAGTGTCACATCAGACAATGGACTGGAGGGTTTTAGAATCTCCTCTTCCTGACTGCCAGTGAGTATTCTCCAATCTGAAGTGAGCTTGTTGCATTATCAGCGACAAAGCTCCCAGACTGGTGTCCATGTGTGACATTCCTGTATATAATTAGATTGTGACAATTCCTGACATGAAAGTCAGAGCAGTTACTCAACTGGATAAGGGTTTCATTCTAGACTTAAATTTTGAACAATTTTGAAGGGCACCACGAGCATCATGCAATGTGCCTGAAGGACACATGCAAACACTATGATGCTGAACGTGACCCTTAGACATTAACCTGTTGTGTGAAGTCCAAGCCCTGATCCCAAGTACTCTTGACAGCATCAGGCGTGTCAGGAATCAATCCCATTAATGGCTGTACTATATCGTGACTTGGAAAGACTCATCCAGGTTGTCAATGTAGTAATCCAAGTTCCTCCAACTTCCCAGAGCCTGCACCCAGTGCAGGAGCTGCTCATCTCTCACCTTGGACCACTGAGCTTCACATAATGCCAAGGATGGCTGGGTTCTGTATGTCCCGTGTTGTAGCTGTGACCGGACCAACATTTTCTTACTCAACTTCTCCTGAAAGGTGAACATACCTTAACCAAAGCGATCATGTATTTCCAATGATGTGTCACTAGTGAACTCAAATGGTCTTCCTTTCCTTGCCATTATGTCTCAGTGGAGAACCAGAGCCTGCAGCTGGAATGGATCAAGCCAGCCGTATATTGGAGCCCAATTTCCTTGGATAATCCCAGGGTTGATTGCCTTCCAGGCCCTTCTGCAATGTTCTCAAACTTCTAGAGGACCTTTATGTGATTCCTCCTCTGACTGTCCATGTTGACACCACACTGTCTCCTTATGAAGAAGGGGCACCCATAGAGTGGCCAAAGACCCTCAATCCCAGTGTTCTTGCTGCTGAGAATTAATTGTCAGTGCAATGGAGGCCATGTCTTGGCATGTATCCATGGGTGTGCTAGATCTGGCTCTCCAGTGCAGCCGCCAACCTCTCCATAGAGGCAGTCCAGATGCTGGCATGCTGAAGGCAGCAGAGTCTTATCTGTGCTGTGCCATCTGCAATGGTTGTGTCAGTCCCTCTAGAAACCTGCCAACTGCCCCTGAGCCTGCCAACGCATTTTAATGAAGGCGCAAATGGCCAACACCACAGGATCCTCGAAGGTGCTCAATCTCTGGCAATCCTCCAGGTGCCAGCTGCCTGGGGCATTTCTTCCTCAGCCAGCTGTGGAGATGTGGCAGTGAGGTGCTCACCATCCTGGGCTCCTGGCTCTAATCGAGCTAAAATACTCATCGAGACATCAGTATCAGAGCCTATGGAGGACACAGGAGACAAGGCATCACCTGCAGCCTCCATGCTTTCTTCCTCAGCCTCTTGACTAACAATACCATGCTGATGTTACTGATGACTACAGTGACAAAGGAGAGAATGTATCATAAACAAGGGGTAAAGTTCTGGCATGTTAAAAATATATTCACAGTGATGGTACAGGGCAAGTAGCACAGTGATGTGCAATACTTCTTACTAAGTTACCAGCCCATTGATGTTTCAGTGTCGGCACAGGATTGATCCCAGTTATTGCTAACAAAGGCCAGGAAAGTCTCATCATTATGAATCAGAATCCAAATGTCGAACATCCTACCAACCACCTCAGCTCTCTCTGCCCTCTGATGGGCTGTTTTCCCCTTGGAAAGGAGACAAGGGGAGGCATTGAGTGAAATAAAAGTTGGTGGTACGACTAGTGCAGGAGGACTAAAGGCAGTGAAGTGTCCGAGTCAGTCAGCAGAAAGAGCAGAGGCCATGCAGAGTTAGTGATTTGAGAGGATGGCGTCAGCAATGGCCAGTAAGAGAATATGCTGCAGGTAATAATGAGAGGGGGAGGCATGACCCTTGGTCAGAGGTGGAGACAGTCACAGATGTACAGGGAGTGTCAGGTAACTGATTTAGGATGGTAGCACTTACCTTAGTGCAGTGGGGAAGATCATTGACTGTCTTCTTACAGTGTTGGGCTTTTCTCCAGAGGATGAAGGTGGTTCTAACCCAGGACAACTTCGGACAAGGCTGGCTTTTGTTCTGGCCTCCTCTGCATTTCTTAGGTGAAGAGGATGTCCCCTATCTGCACCACCCCATCCACTAGGGCCCCCACGTCCATTCCCCAAAGCTGGGCACCAAGCTGTCCTTACCTGCCACCACCAGGCCAATTCACAGTAACTGTGCAGGGCTGCTCCAGGCTGATTGTGCTCAATGGAGGTGCAAAACATGGCATCAATGCAAGAAATCTCAGCAGGTTTTGGCAGTGATGGGAGCTTCTATCCTCTGTAAATGAAATAATTAGACAACAGAGGTACCATAGGGGCATGGTTAATGAGGCAAGTTTGGGAAAACTGCACAAGAAAACCTGTTTAGCCTCACAGAGAGAAACTCTCCACAGAACTCCTCAAAAATGACACTTTGATAACAAAGTGTGAAGCTGGATGAAAACAGCAGGCCAAGCAGCATCTTAGGAGCACAAAAGATGACATTTCGGGCCCAGACCCTCTCTCAAAAATGACACTTAGCTGCTTTCTAGTTCCAATCCACAGTGACGATATTTTGTATGTTGTGTTGGCTGGTCATGTATTTGTTTTGAGTATTTGTACATTGTAAAGTTGTCAGATCCCGTGGTAAGGTTGACCTGCTCCTTAATCGGTTTGTCTACAATCTTTCATGTCTCTGCTTCCAACAAAAATTGAATAGTTTTTGCCAAGGCTAAACATTCATGGAGTGCAAATGATTTGATAAAGATAATCAAAAGATTTCAAATGCAATTCTATCTCTTAAGAATTTTGATTGCATATTCACAGGTTTCAAGTAATTAGTAGAAGTCATGACTGAAATTGTCAACAGTTTCCCCTGGAATTTGAATTCTTCTGATAACTCTTGTCTGTTTAAGAATTCTATTTGCTCTAGAGTTATCCTGATAGTCCTAATCTTTCATAGCAACATCAAGTGTCTCCATCTTGTACTTTCTGGTGATTGGTGGCCTACTAACTTGTTTTGCTTTTGTTTCAGTATTCAGATTTAAGACAATTCTGCCTTAAAAACATTTTTCTCCAAGAATTCCACTGTTGTGTTCTGTTAGGACCAGTTGAGACTGTTCAGAAGAATGACGTCCTTTTCTATTTCTCTTTCGTATTCGGATTGAATTCATTACTGTGAAAGTATTCAATTACGTTTTGTTTCCAACCTTTCCTCTATAATCTTGGAGGAGCAAATTATAGCAGATGCTGGAATCTGCACTGAAAACAACAAATGCTAGAGATCACAGCAGGTCAGACAGCATCAATGGAGAGAGAGCAAACTAATGTTTTGAGTCGAGATGACTCTTCATCAGAACTGTTTTCATTTCTATAATCTTATTTACTTGTGTACAGAATACTGTTCTATTCCAAACTATTATAAAGCTGGCCCGTCCCTTTGCCGTTTTGTCTTTCTATTCTGCTTTCTTTTTATGACTGTACTAAATTCTTCTAATAAAGCCTAGCATTGTATTTACTGGTTGTTATCTCATAATTTACTGCTTCCAGCTCTAAAATTCACTTCCGTATAAAGCGCTTGTATTTTTAAAAAATTGTTTAGCGCTTTAAAATTTTTTACTGTAGCAATATCTTTTTAATACAGGTTTTAAGACTTTTTAAATTATTTCAAAGCTTTTAAATTCTGTTAAATATTCATGACTGTCTCTGAAATACTTAAATTAGGGGATTTGCACTGTTTGTACTTTTCTTGGGAAAATTCTCATGGTCTTGAACTAGATGGAGAGTTATCATCCCCCATTTTCCCCCTTGTTAAAATGATTTGTGTCATTTCCCCCAAAAATAGCAACTCTAAACTCACACTTTTAAAAATAAGTCTCACCTCCAAATCACTTTCCTTGTTTCAATCTTCTGCCTTTGGCTTAAAATGCTTCACTTTGCTTCTGATGCCGATGACTGTAATATCTTTAATTTACTGGTCCATTTTAAACTTTGAAAGTGGCAAATGGTGTTAATTCCTGACTGCGACAATGCATATTTGGCCTGTGATCACTTCTTTTCTTTCCTCCTTTTTTTTAGCTTCCCAGCCTAGGATTACACATGAGGCACAGGTTCTATGCTTTTCTTTAGAGACTGAGCTTACAGCTAGAGACCAAATTCTCGGCAGGATTGCAGTTGGGCATCAACTCCCTTACTGCTCCTTTGGGACTGACTGACTGACTGCTCCAGTGGGACTGAGATAAGGTGAATAGTTAAGGTTCCCCCCCACCCCGCCCAGGGTAAGGGATCCAACGTTAGATGGCATAGGTTCAAGGTGAGAGGTGAAAGGTTTACAAGGGAGCTAAGGGGCAACATTTTCACGCAGCGGTGGTGCATATACAGAATGAACTGCCAGAGGAGGTGGTGAAAGCTGATACAATTACAACATTTAAAAGGCATCTGGATGAGTACCTGAACAGGAAGAGTTTAGAGGGATATGGGGCAAATGCTGACAAATGGGACTAGGGCAGTATGGGATGGCTGGCCGGCATAAATGAGTCAACCGATGGGTCAGTTCCGATGCTGTCCAGCTCTACGGCCCTATGGCATGTGCAAGGATACATTGAAAAGTGTTGGTTTTGCATGCCTTACATGCAGAACATACCATACAAAGTACATCAGAGTAGAAGAAGAGTGCAGAATACAGTGTTACAGCTGCAGACAAGGTGCAGAAAGAGAGAGAGAGAGATCAACATTAACTTTTGAGAGGCCTATTCCAATGTCGGATAACAGTTGAGAGGAAGCTATTCTTGAACCTGTTTGTACTTGTATACAAATTCTTATATTTTCTTCCTGATAGAAAAGGGTGGAAGAGAGTATGGAGTGTGGGATGGGTCTTTGGTTATGTTGGTTGCTTTCCCGAGGCAGCAGGAAGTATTGATGGAGCCAATGGTTTGTCTGATGGACTGGGCCGTGTTCACTGTTCCCTGTAGTTTCTTGTGGTCTGGGGAAGAGCAGTTGCCATACCACACTGTGATTCATCCAGATAGGATGCTTTCTATGGTGCAGCTATAAAAATTGGTGATACTCATTATGGACATGCCAAATATCCCTTGCCG
This sequence comes from Stegostoma tigrinum, assembly GCF_030684315.1. NCBI lineage: Eukaryota > Metazoa > Chordata > Chondrichthyes > Orectolobiformes > Stegostomatidae > Stegostoma > Stegostoma tigrinum. The sequence goes on from NC_081380.1 coordinate 13,091,046, forward strand.
CCTGAGGAAATAGAGATAGTGTTGCACTTTCTTGACCATCACATCAACTTGGGTGGACCAGGATAGATTGTTAATGATCATCGCTCCGAGGAACTTGATGCTGTCAAACATCTCCACCCAGTACCACTGATGCAGGCAGGGGCATGCCCTACAATCACTCCTTTGTTTTGCTGATTTCGATGGAGAGATTGTTATCTTTACACCATGCCCCTAAGCACTCAATCTCTATCTTGTTTTCTGTCGCGTCATTGTTTGAGATCACAACAGTGAATTGTCAGTGAATTTATAAATGGTGTTTAGGCAGAATTTGGTCACACACTTGTGAGTGTATAAGGGGTATCATAGGGGACTGAGTACAGGGCATGATTATGGTGGAAGAGATGTTGTCACCTATTATTACCGATTGCAATCTGTGGGTTGGGAAGCCGAGGTTCCAGATATGGAGTGGGGAGCTGAGACCCATGTCTCGGAGTTTACAGACGAGTTTGTTTGGCGCCATTCTCCTGAGGGTGCTGTCCATTTGCTCCTTCACACCTCTATCTCCAACAACGGCCCATAACATCTGGGGGTACACACCATGGGCATCGGCTAATCTTATGATACATCTTCAAACCTTTTACAATAGGGGTTCTGCAATGTTGGAGTGCACAGCCAGGTCTCTTTATAACGTTACTGCCAGGATACTTTGGTCACAGGGCCAGGGGACCCAGCTCACAGGCTGGGCTAACGTGCTTCACTGTTGCTCTCTTAGCACTCATTCACTTTGCACCTAGCAGACATTCACAGGGTCTCAGCCTTTTCTAGCCTGTTAGAACTTTGTCCGCTCAGCCAGAATTTAAAAGTTCACAGTACTTCTGTTTAGCATGAACTCAAAGCCAGGCAGCCTGTCACAGATGGCAGCACTGCTCAGTCAGGGGAATGCTGTTGCTGTGTGGCACTGTGCTATATCAATCTCACATGTATACTAATGTACACAGCAAACACATTGCATATGCATCAACCAAATGGCCATGTCACATATTCTAGTCATCAGACCAAGGGAGACAGTCTTCAGTTGTTGGCTCCCAGCAAGGTAGTCAGCCAAGGCGATAATCAGATATCAATCCAGTCCTTCAACACTGTCATTTTACTGTTTAGGATGGCCAGAGCTAGGGTGTTCTCATCACTACATCCAGAGAATGGGCTACGGTCGTTCCTGCAGCAACAGAGTAGCTAGGACAGCAAGCTGTGGTAGGTGAATTTAGGATAAAGTATAAATCAGGAAATAATTGGCAAGTGTAAGACCATACAACCATAAGACTTAGGAGCAGAAATCAGCCAATCGAGTCCGCTCCGCCATTCATTCATGGCTGATAAGTTTCTCAAACCCATTCTCCTGCTTTCTTCCCATAACCTTTTATCCCCTTGATAAACAAGAACTTATCTGCCTCAGTTCTAAATGTACTCAATGACCTGGCCTCCATTGCCTTCCGTGGCAGTGAATTCCACATATTTACCGCTGTCTGCCTGAAGAACTTTCTCCTTATCTCCGTTCTAAAAGGTCTACCCTTTACTCTGAGGCTCTACCAGTGGGTTCTAGTCTCTCCTACCAATGGAAGCATCTTCCCAACTCCACTTTTCCCAGGCCATTCAGTATTCTGTAAGTGTCAATTTGGTCACCCGTCATCCTTCTAGACTCCACTCAAACATTTCTATATATTAACCTTTTCATTCTTGACACCATTCTTGTGAACCTCCTCTGAACCTGCACCAGGGCCAGTACATTCTTCCTGGGATATAGGACCCAAAACTGCACACAACACGCCAATCGTAGCCTGACCAGAGCCTTATAAAGCCTCAGTAGTTCATCCCTGCTTTTATATTCATGTCCTCTCAAAATAAACGCCAACATTGCATTTGCCTTCCTGACTACTGACTCAACCTGCAAGTTTACCTTGAGAGAATCCTGGACTAGAACTCTAAGTCCCTTTGCACTTCAGACTTCTGAATTTTCGCCTCATTTACAAAATAGCCCATGCCTCTATTCTTCTTACCAAAGTGCATGACCTCACACTTTCCCACGTTTTACTTCATCTGCCACTTCTTTGCCCACTCTCCCAATCTGTCCAGATCCTTCTGCAGCCTCCCCGCCTCCTCAATACAATCTGTGCCTCTACCCATCTTTGAATTGTCTGCAAACTTAACCTGAATGCCCTCAGTACCATCATCTAGATCATTAATGAATAGAGTGAAAAGTTGTGGTCCCAACACTGACCCTTGCCAAACACCACTTGTCACTCGTTGCCATCCTGAGAAAGACCCTTTTATCCCCACTATCTGCTTTCTGCCAGACAGCGAATCTTCTATCCATGCTAGCACCTCGCCTCTAACACCTTTGGCCCTTATCTTACTCAGCATCCTCCTGTGCTGCACATTTTCAAAGGCCTCCTGGAAGTCCAAGTAGATAACATCCATTGGCTCTTCTTGGTCTAACCTGCTCATTATTTCCTCAAAGAATTCTAATAGATTTGTTAGACATGACCTCCCTTGATGAAACCAAGCTGACTCTGCCCTATTTTACCATACATTTCCAAGTATTCAGAAATCTCTTCCTTCACAATGGACTCCAAACTTTTACCCATGACTGAGGTTAGGCCACCCGGCCTGTAATTTTCCATCTTTTGCTTGTCTTTTTAAACAGGGTATTATGTTAGCGATTTTCCAGTTCCCTGGGACTCTCGGACTCTAGCGATTCTCAAAAGATCACCACTAATGCCTCCACTATCTCTTCAGCTATCTCCTTAGAATGTTGAGGTGTAGTCTGTCTGGTCCAGGTGATGTATCCACCTTCAGGCCACTCACTTTTTCTAGCACCTTCTCCTTCTCCTTGGTGATGGCCACCATACTCAGGTCTGCCCCATCTCTCCTGAGTAAGACGGACTCTACAATTTTGTTGGGTGATTTATCTAGAAATTGGCTGAACAAATCAGATGGGGGAAGGTAATATGAAAGACAAATATGTAGAGTGTTTCAGGGATTGATTCTTATAGCAGTACTTCGCAAACCCTACCCAGGAACAAGTTATATCAGGTCCAGTAATGTGCATTGGGGGAGGATTGATAAGAGATCTCAGAGTTAAGGATCCTCAAGGGAACAATCATCACAACATCGTAGAATTTCAAATTCCATTTGAGCGAAAGCAATTCGGGTGTCCTCAACTTAAATAAGGGCAATTACCAAGACATGAGGAAAGACTGCTGGGAACATAGAACTAATGGGGAAGCAAGTAGATGAACAGTGTCAGAGAGTTAAGCAGGTATTTCATCATGCTCATAAAAAAATTTCCAACAACCAGGAGGATTCAATGGGAAGGATGGGCCACTGGTATTTAACAAACTCAGACTGGGAAAATGTCCAATCAAATACATGAGCACAGAAAGAAGTGAAAATTAGTGATTGGTCAGAGGATTGGAAATCTCCTCGGAACCATCAGCAGAAACATTAAAAGTCTTACAAATAGGAAAAGAACAGCTTATGACAGTAAATTTGCAAGAAATATAATAAAATAAAATAAACCAAGCTTCTATGAGCATTAAAGCACAAAAAGAGTTGCTAAATTAACACTGGGACCTGTGGAGGAAGTGATATTGGAGAAAAGAGAAATGGTAGATTATTTAAGCCAACATTTTTCATCATTCTTCATGGTGGGGGAGATTATAAACATCCCAGTGATTACAGAGAAATAAGGTGCTATTTGGAGGAAAGATCCCATCACTACATCCATTACAATGACTAAATATTTGACAGACGAATGAGAACAAATACAGACATGTTGCCAGGACTTAATTACCTGAACCCAAAGGTTTTAAAGGACGTTGCTGGAGAGAATATGCAGACTTTCATCAAAATATTCCAGAACTCACTGGATTGTAGGAGGGTTTTAGCAGATTGGAAAACTGTTCATCTGATGTCTTTGTTTACGGAGGGAGGAAGGAACTGCAAGAAATTATAGGCCAGTTCACCTAACAACCGTCATTTGGAAATTAGGAATTGCTAAAGTTGGTTATTAAGAATGAAATTCTCAGGGCATTTAGAAACACTTAATGTAATAGAACAGAGTCTTCGTTGTTTTGTGAAAGGGAAATCCTGGTTCCCAATTTTTCTGGAGTTCTTTGAGAATATACCAAGCAAAATTGATAAAGAGGAACTGGTAGATATAGTGCATTTGGATTTTGACGAGATATTTGATAAGGTGCCATCTAAAAGATTATTGTACATGATAGGATTCACACAATTAGGGATAATGCATTTGTGTTGAGGATTGTTTAATACATGGAGGATAGGAATTTTTTTTTCCAGATTGAAAAGGCATAACTCTTGGAGTCGCATGAGGATAAGTTCTGGTGTGTCAATTATTTACGACATTACGACATAATAGTTTAGAGGGGAGGGTAGAGTATGATGTATCCAACTTTGTTGATGATACAAAAGTAGATGGGAGGGCACGTTGTGATGATGATAGAAAGAATCTGCAGGGAGGTATTGATAGGGTGAGTGAGTAGGCAAAACCTTAGCACATGGTGTTTAATCTAGAGAAGCGTAACGTAGTAAGAATTAAAGAAAGACTATGACTTAAGTAGAGAGAGATTCTAAACTTGTGAATGTTTAGAGCCTGGGGAGTCTTGTGCATGAAACATAAAGATGCAACAAGTAATTAAAAAAATGGAATTTTGGTCCTCAGTGCTAGAGGGTTGCAGCTCAAAAAAGTTAAATATTGTTCTAACTGTACACTGCATACAAAGGCATATCCTCACGGACATACACATGCATTCATAAACCCCCTCATACACACATTAATTTATCTCCATTTAAATCACAGATTTTAGAGAGCACCAATTAAATTAAGCAATATAATTACTCAGGAAAGGTTTGACTATGAAATACATGATCTGACTTCTGAGTATATATTCAACTGACCCCATACTGACCTCAAACACCCTCAACTGCACCTCCCCAGAACCATTCTACCCTCCAAATATTGACCTGATATCACCCTGTTGGATTTGACCTAACCCGTCATACAGAACTCAACCTCTTTTCCACACAGCCACTCCCCCTTCACCTTCACCAGCGCAACCTAGACTGACCCAATCCCCCACTCCTGACAAGGGCAGATCTGAAATCCCCGGGCTTGACACTCATTGTCCCCATTTACCATCAGACCTGATTTCTCCTCCCCACCCTGACTCACTCTGACTGTTCTGCAATGAAACACTGAATCACTTACCTTGCACCATGGAATCCTACCATTTGGCATGCCACCCCCTTTGCACTGGTATCCTGCCCACCTGGTACCCTACTGCTTACTCATCTGGCATCTCAGCTATGGCCCCAGGCTCCAGGTGGCAACTTGGCACCCTGCTCACCTGGCCCCCTTCTCATCTGCCAACTTGCCCTTACTCATTTGGCATCCAATAATTGGCATGTTCACCCTCCTTCACTGCCAAACTACATAGCTTGCAACCTACTAACCAGGCACCTTACTAACATGGCACCCTACACCTGGCACCTTACCCTTTCTGGCACTCTACATAGGCGGCACTCTAATGTCACACTGACCTTTACCTAGCTCTCAAAGTGATTGTCATGACCTATACAACTCACTGCCACGAAACAGGGCAAAGTTTGCCTTCTTCTGATAGTTCTGCACAAGGAAGGAATTGTCAGAATGATGGTAGCCTTCCATGTTTCTGAGGGAGCCCTGAAGAGCATCAGAAAGGTGGAGCCCCCTTTTGTCGTAAAAGAAGTCAATGGAAAATTTGGCCTATTGTCCAGGAGTAATTGAAATGTTGTTGGTGAACTCAAATCCTTGTCAGGACTCTGCCACAACACTCTTGAGATGGGCCTACGTAAGGACAGGAAGGGCACTATCGCTTAACTGCCTCTTTTTCTTTCTGTGACTGACTGTTCCCATCATCCCAACCTGTCTGGGCCATTCACTCCTCCCCCATCACCACTGACTCACCCTTGCTGGCCCTGCTAATAAATGCAGCAGTCTATTCTTCTGCTGCTCTCCCCTATGCTGCAGAGATTTTTAAAAAAGGAAACTTCTGACTACAAGCATAACTGCACAAGACTGGTACACTCTGCCTTCAAAAAATTGCGAAGCAGGTGCCTTGAGATTCACAAACACCATTGACTTTATCCTGAGGGCATGACATTATTGAAAACTGGTTCAACATTAATGTGTATTCATGGCATACACGCTTCTTACAAGTATGAAGCTGCCACAGGCCAATGTAATGCTCTACATAGCACAGGCACATTGTTGAGTTATCCTCTTTGTCTAAACCCACGTTAGGAAATTGAAATTTAGCATCCTGCTAAATTAAGTCACCCCACATTCAATATTTCCCACTCTTGCCAGCACCATACAATCCATCCTAACCACTCCAACTGATGATCCAATCACCCCAGCACCATGTCTCCATGTGGACAATTTCTCTCTCCTCTGCCTTCCGTGATGAAATGGTTCTGTCCAAACTGGGGAAACTGGGAGAAGTGAATTTCCTGTGAAACCAAACAGTGGGCAAATGTTACAGGACTGGAGAAGAGAGAGAAATGGGAGAGAGAAGACAATTTAACCAAACATTGATTCATAATGTCTTCACAGAAAACAACATTGTGCAAACAGATGTATTGATTTCTAGACCAACAGCTGTGTACAGTTTCAATGTATTGTCATAAGCTTCAGGGTCAGCATCCTCTTAACGCTGCTTTAACACAGTGCAGCACAGACTCTGAAACACTAATGCCTTATTACTGACTTAATTAAGCTCTAATAGACAAACAAACTACTTCAAACACTCAGCTTCTATCAGAGTTTGTGGTGTTAATTGGTTGAATTTCATTATTTACTCTGGAGTTAATCAACTGAAGCAATTCTCTCGCCTGAGTGCAGTCAGTAGCAGTTGTGAGGTGAAACATTGATTTGTGTTGAATTTGGTTGAGAAGGCGAATGTATTTTGTGCCACAGCTTTGAAAACCTTACAATGCTAAGAATAAAATTTGCACTCATAGTAATAAGCCCAGGTACAGTGCAGTACCCATTCAATCAGAAACACACCGTAAAATATTAATTGAGTCATTATGCAGAAGGCCACTAATGTTGCTTTGATGCCTCTTGTCACCTTAATCACAGCAACATTGACACTCTGATGATTAAATGGATAATGAACTTTGGGATGGGAGCCTAGCACAAGTTGGCAACAAACATTGCAGCTTACTAAGAACATAAAACCGTAAGATACTGAAGCAGAAGTAGGCCATTCAGCTCATTGAGTCCTTTCTGCTATTCAGTGAGATCATTGCTGACTGAATAACAGAATAGAATAAAATCGCTACAGTGTGGAAACAGGCCATTCAGCCCAACTTGCCCACAGCGACCTTCTGAAAAGCATCCAACTCAGATCCATCCCCCTGCCCACCTCTGTAACCCTGCATTTCCTATGGCTAGCCTGCACATCCCTGACCCCTCTGGCTGATCCACTTAACTTGCACATCTTTGGACTGTGGGAGGAAAATGGAGCATCCAGCAGAAACAGGGAGGAAGTGTAAACTACACACAGACAGTTACCCAAAGGGGGAATCGAGCCTGGGTCTCTGGTACTGTGCGGTAACAGTGTCAACCATTGAGCCAGCATCGTATCCCTAAGTCCTCAAACTCCATTTTCTCTGTAACCTTTGATTTTTTTTTAAGGATTAAAATTCTGTCTGTCTCAGCCTTGTATTTACTTATTGCACAAGTCTCAACAATCCTTTGTGGTAAAGAGTTCCACGAATACACAATTCTTCCTTCTCTCTGCCTTATATGTACAACTCCTTATTCTCAGGTTATGCCCCTGGCCTTGGACTCTCTTACAAGGAGAAACAACCTCTCCCTTTCAAGGCCTAAGAATTTTATGTGCATCAACGAAATCACCTCTTGTTCTTCTATTTCCAATGAGCGCAAGCTCAATTTACTCGACGTCTCCTTATAAGACAGTATTTGCACATCTGGAATCGGCTTTTCTCAGGTCTAACTCCCAACACTGGAATATTTTTCTGGAGATAAAGGGGCCCAAAACTGTTCAAAGTATTCTATCAGTAATCTGACTAGCGCCTTGTATAGTTTTAGCAAAACATCCCTACGTTTTGACTCCATTCCCTTTGCAGTAAAGAAACACTTTTTCACCAAAGGCTTGAACTTTCAACCCAGCAGGCTCCCGCTCGCGTGTTCAAAATTAAGAGTCACTAACAGAGGACAGCTCAAGGAGTTCGTGGAACTGAAGGTGGACTGCCTGGCGATGGGAGGTGAGCAGTGAGTGGGGGTGAGGGCAGACTTTCAGAAATCAGAGACCCCAGCGTGAGTGAGTTCATGGATCCAAGTGGGAGTGAGATTAGGGATCTCAGTGGGAGTGAGTGGAGTCAGGAATCATAGTGGGAATGGGATCAGAGATCCAAGTGGGAGTGAGTTTAGGGATTCCAGTTGGAGTCGGGTCAGGGAGCATCGTGTGAGCGGGCTCAGGGATCATAGTGGGAGTGGGGTCAGGGATCACAATGGGAGTGGGGTCAGGGATCACAGTGGGAATGGGATCAGGGATCACAGTGGGAGTGGGGTCAGGGATCACAGTGGAGTCAGAACCCCAGTCAGAGTTGGCTCAAAATCCCAACAGGATTGTTAACAGGAATAAGGAGCAGGAATCTTAATTCTTTTGTTGACTATGGTAATGAAAATAATTCTAAAATCTCCTGTTAACACATTTGGTTAAATATTGTCCAAAGTTGGGACTTTCAAGTAGGTCTGATGAACCAGAGCACATTAGGATTCCTGAAGTAATCCAGTACAATTCCAGCAGAGCTGATATGAGGGATTCTGACCAGAAACCTCACCCATTCCCTGTGCCATCACCTCCAAATATACGTCATTACCGGAATCACTGAAAAATCCCACCCTGACCAACAAGTCCTTTGGAATCCTACAGGAGTGTAAAATCCAGATCCCAGTTCAGGAAAAGAACTTGCATTCATATCGCATTCTTCTCCTCCTCATTACCATCCACTCTACATTCCTGCCAGATGGTGTTGTTTTGACGTTGTTAGTGCAGTCATTGGAGGTTGGAAGCAGATTTGAAACTCATTTCACTCTGTCTCAAGCAACATATCTCAGCTGTATCAGTACGGTGGTTGTTTTCTTGTTTCACACCACCCTGCATGAAGAGTCACTGGACTCGCTCTACAGACACAACCAGACCTGTTGAGTTTCCCCAGCACTTTCTGTTAATATTAGCTTGGCCCGAATCTTTGCCCTGGTCTTGCTGTGGGCTTCTCAGTGTCATAGCAGCGAAAAGACGACTGGTGCTAGTTTCACCTGAGGGTCACCACAGCTCAGGCGAAAGGAGAGTCCTTCATGGTCACCTCAGCAAGCATAGGAACTGAATCCAAACTGTCGCTATCACTCTGTATTACAAACCAACTCTCCAACCAGCTGAGCTAACCAACCGAACGGGTGGCATGGTGGTCAGCAGTGCTGCCTCACAGTGCCTGGCACCCAAGTTGGATTCCACCCTCGGGGTACCGTGTGGCATTTTCATGTTCACCCCGTGCCTGTGTGAGTCCACTCGGGGTGCTCTGGTTTCCTCCCACAGCTCAAAGATCTAAGGTGGTTAGATGGATTAGCTATGGGAAGTGCAGCGTTACAGGGATAGTGTAGCAGGGTGGGTCTGGGTGGGATGCTCTTCAGAGGGTTGGTGTGAACACGGTGTGCCAAATGGCCTGCTCTCACACTCTAATGATTCTATGATCTCCCTAAGCAGGGGGGACAGGCAAGTCAACAGGCATCACAGGACATGCTTCTTGCTGCTATTTATGTAGGCATCTAATGGACCCCAAGTTTGGTCCTTACTGTAATTAAGTTCAGGGCCATAGCAGTAACACAACAGTTGCACCTAATCAGCAGAATGTTCTGTCCTGTATTAGATAGTATAATGCTCCAGTCCTGATAGGAACAGCGCAGCCTCTAACTTATTGGAAGCAATATTTTAGGAAGTCTGATAGTTTAACATTACTTTGAACATTTGAATTCTATTTATTGATATTCACTCCCCTAAACACGAAGATGAGTTTTCTCAATTTCTGGTCAGCCTTCATTCATCATACACAATCCAACTGAGATGCTTAAAGCATCAAATCAATTCCCTCAATTATAGATGATTGCAACATAGAATGTGAATGTTCTTACACTGTCAGATGTGAGGTACAAATTACCTTAAAACCCCAAGGCAGAGAGAAAAAGAAATTAAGTCCAAAATGAGACTCATCCCTGAGTTTTCCCATAGGATGGAACGTTTGTAGAATTTAAATGAACACAGTAGAAGTTTATCGAAATGTGACAATTGGTATTGGCTGCAAAATATCAGCTGCTTACAGAAAGATGGAGCCCACCATTGAAAAGATTGATGTTTGAAATGAATAATTCTTCCAAATGCGATTATTAGGAGCCTTTTCTATCAATATTGAATTCAAACTGTTGGTTAAGATCTCTGTGCGCTGTGTTGACTGATTGTTCTGAGTGAAATGCACATGAAAATATTGTTTTTTGTTTCAAAAACATATCCAACAAAATGGAAAATAAGAATTGGTAACAAGGTAGTTAACTGATTGTCAACATCACATGCGTTACTTTATTAACCAATGGTAAAATGAGCCACTATTGACTTCGGAATTACTGTGGTGTATTGTTCTATCAATAGGTGAGGAATTTCAACAGGTTTCTCCCTATTTCCTGCTGAAATGTTGAGCCAAATCCAGTGGAAATGGTGGAGAAATGTTGTATATAACTACTGGAGAACAGAAGATAGACTTATGATTCTGTGGGGCCATTGCTGCCCGCAATACAATTCCTCAGGTGCTTTCCATCCTCTTAGTCACTTCAGAAACGTAATCATTGTTGAAATTGAAGAAACAGTTGAACAAAAAAGTAGAATGATAATGGCCAGATAATATCTTTAGCAATTTTGGTTGAGGGATTAATAGTGGTCATCAAAACCCTGGAAGACCATAGGGCGGTTGTCTCATCAGACACAGAGGTGAATGTTCTGCTCTTCCTCAAAATTAATTTTATAATAGTGTAAGAATAAAGACAAGGTCTCAGTTTAATATTGTACCGCAAGGATATTCCTTGCAGCCAGGAAACCTTCCCACAGGGATGGGCCATATTGTCAACATTAAATATCTCTGGGCTGGAGATTTGAGCCTGCAAGCTACAGTATTAACACTTGCACTGTTTCTCTGTGTGTTCCAGTAGAGTTTTGGCCTCAGATTACAGGCATTTTGTGCAAATTCATTCCAAGTCCTTGCTCTCATATTTTGTTGGCAGTGCTAAGCTGTCTTTGTAAAATGGGCTATCATTTCTGTCCTGTAGTGAAAAGAGGAATCAGCTGAAGTGCAGTGCTCTTTCTCCCAAACACTTCCAGCCTCATGTTCCTTACCGTGAAGAATGAGGCACATAGCGAGATTGCACATCTGGTAATATGCCAAGAAACTTTCAGCACTTGTTGGATGGCTCATATAACCCACCTGTATCTCTAAAGAAGATGTCAGATTTAACCACAGGCACGTCTAACGATGAAGGCAACAGGAAAGAGACCCCACAGCTGCTAACAAACCATGGGGAGGGACACATCAAAAAATGAAACATTTAGAAATGAGAGAGTGATGAAGATCTTTAGTAATTAATTACAACAGAAAGCCGCAGGAGGATAGAATTCACATGGAGTCTGTTGGTTGGCAGGATTTATTCTAATTACTGTTTTAGAAACCTGTGGTTAAGACACAGAGGACTGGAATGTTAGTGAGGGAGCTTCAGTAGCAATCTTTTGCAGGAACTGGAGATGAGACAAGAGAGATTGTACAAAGCACAAAACTAAAACTATAGCAAGACAAACAGTAGTGATTAAACACAATACCAAGTATATATACATCAGCAGCGATAGATTGCAAAAAATGTATTTTCTCCACAGTAAATATGATTATATAGTTTAGATATTATAAGATAAGAAATCTAAATAATCAGAAGGCCAAAAATGAAATTGTACCTTCATCAATAACAGATTTTATAAAGGTTAAGCGTAGGCACTTGTACATCAGGTTATGTGCCTCTCTCAAAGGCAGTGCGTATCTCACTGTGCTGTAGGATAGAATGTCAATCTTTGTTAGATTAATGTGCAGTCCAGACGTGAGGATTGTGAAAATAATGTCCCAAACCTGCCAATGGCCAGTGAGTTGGGGACCAGACTATGCATCTGTGGAAGTCCTGACTGACTGACCTCCATCGGAATAGCCCAAGAATTTTTAACTTCCAGCCGGCAATTCCCCAGAATCCCACTCCACAAAAGTCACAGGCTCTGAGCCAGAATTGGAGACTTCAGACAGTTGCAAGGGCTTACTTGTATATTTGCTTGTATGTTAGACAAGTGTCAATATTTACCTCCCGCCTTCTACTCTACATGGTGCACCTTGCGAACATTAGTCCAGCTTTGTAAACTGATGCAATGTGGGCAATGTTCTGGGACACGTAGGCATCACAGAATTGTTACTGTGCAGAAGGTGGCCATTTGACCCATCATGTCTGTACTGACTCTCTGAGCACTTTGATTATTGTCAATCACCTGACCTTTTCCCCTTACCCTCGCAGATTTTTTTCCATTTAAATGCCCTCAATTGAACCTGTCTCTACGACGTTTCTAGTCAGTACATGCCATATGCTCACTACTTGCCAAGTAAAAATAACTCTCCTCACTCTGTATGCGTGCTTTTTATTTTGCAAACCACCTTAAAAACTGTCCTTCTGGTTCTCGATCTTTTTGTGAGCCAAGAATGTTTCTCCCTCTCTGCTTTGTCCAGACTTTTCATGATTTTGAAAAGTTTAATTAAACCTCCTCTTAGCCTTTGCCTCTTCAAAGAGAATGATGCTAACTTCTACCTATCCTTATAAGTAAAGTTTCTCACTCCTGCAACTGTTTTTGTAAACGATTTCCATATTCTGTCTGAAAACAACAAATGCTAGAGATCATAACGGGTCGTGTCACATCAGCTCTGATGAAGAGTTGTCTAGACTCGAAAAGTTAGCTTGCTCTTTCTCCATGGGTGCTGCCTGACACACTGTGATCTCCAGCATTAGTTGTTTTCAATGCAGATTTCAACATCTGCAGGAATTTGCTCCTAATTCTGCATTCTCTCTAATGTGTTCACATCCTTTCTAACTGTGACATCTAGAACTGTACCCAATATTCCAGCTGACGTCTAACAAGTATTTGCATAAGTTATTGTACTTCATGTGCCTTGCTGATGAATCCTAGAATATTGTATTACATTTTATTAATAGTTGTCTCTGCTTGTTCTGCCACTATTAATGATTTATGCACATATATAACCATGTCTCTTTGCCCTTTCATATCCTTTAGAATAGTACCCTTTACTTTAAACTGTCTACATATTCCATCTAGGCTGTGTTCCTTTGAAGTTTATAACACCCTCAGGTTTTGATTCATCCACAAATATTTAAATTGCCCCCTGCACATGAAGATCCCTAGATAATTTTTGTATCTTAGGAAAAGCCAAGGTCCCAGTATCATCCCCTGAGAATATCACTTTCTCTTGCCTAAAAAAACACCACTGAACTAATAAACTCTATTTACTATCCCTCTGCTAATTTTGGATCCACACTGCTACTGTGTCTTTTATGCCATGGCCCATAACTATCCTCACAAGTCTGTCCCTGTGGTACTACATTGCATGCCTACTGGAAATCTATGTACGCCACATTGACAGTGTTACCCTCATCAACCCTCCCTGCAACCTCTTCATAAAACTCAATGAAGTTAGTCAGATGTGACTCTCCCTGAACAAATCCATGCTGGCATTTCCTAAGTAACTCACAGTCTGCCATGTAACTATTCATTGTATTCTAAATAATTGTTCCTGGCAGTTTCCCCACCACGAAAATGAATCCTACATGAATTGTGTGTGTGTGTGTGTGTGTGTGTGTGTGTGTGTGTGTGTGTGTGTGTGTGAATTACAGAATTGCTACAACAGAAGCAGGTCATTCAGCCCATCAAGTCCACACTGATGCTCTGAAGAGTATTTCACCCAGACCTACACCCCACCGCCCCCACCCTATAATTCTATATTTCCCAAAGCTAACCCACTGAGCCTGCACATTCTTGGACAATTTAGCATGGTCAATCCACGCAACCTGTACATCTTTAAATAGTGGAAGGAAGCCAGAGCATCCAGAGGAAACCCACGCAGACATGGGAGAATGTGCAAACTCCACTCAGACAGGCACCTGAGGGTGGAATCAAACCTGAGACCCGAATGATGTGAGGCAGCAGTGCTAAACTCTGAGCCACCGTGCTTGTTGTGTGTGTGTGCGTGTGTGTGTGGTGTGTGTGTGTGTGTGCGGTGTGTGTGTGTGTGTGCGCGCGTGTGTGCATATGTGTGTGTGTGTTTGCGCGCACATGCGTGTATATGTGTGTGCATTTGCATGTGTGTGTGTTTGTATGTGTGTGTGTGTATGTTCGTGTGCATGTACGGGAGTTCGTGTACGTGTGTGCATGTGTGTATGTTCGTGTGCATGTGCGGGAGTTCGAGTACGTGTGTGTGTGTGTGTGTGTGTGTGTGTGTGTGTGTGTGTATGTTCGTGTGCATGTACGGGAGTTCGTGTACGTGTGTGCGTGCATGTATGTGCGAGTGTTTGTGTGTATGTAAGTGTGTGTGCCCGTGCATGTGTATGTGTGGTTTGCGTTCATGCATGTGTGCGTCTGTTTGTGTGTGTTTGAAGGCATGCAAAACAACATAGAGGCACTGCAGACATAAATTAATCACCTCCATTCTGTAAAAAGAAACTGAAGTGCAGTTTATGCACAGCTCTACTCTGATCACCCTTTTGTTCTGCTGCCTCTGTGTTGTCAAATTTCCTTTCTAACATTCTAACTTGGATAATCCACAGTTTCCTCCAGTTTAGTGTGAAAGACACTGATTTGCTCTGAGGCCTAGAATAGATGCACTACCAAGAGCCTGGTACTCACCCAAAGCGCAGTCTCAGGCCTTAACCACTTCCTCAGCACACTGCATAATTAACTGCCCAATGGAATGTTCTACAGGAAGCTTTACTGGGGCCCCAACCCCCCGCCTCATTTAGTAACGACACAAGGATCGAGATTAGGTTAAGGGTCGTACTAAGTTGTGTAGTTGGCAGTAGGATGTTACAAAGTGAGACAGACGAATTGGAAAAAAGATTGAGACCAAATGGTAGCCAATCGAGGTTAATATGTTCAGATGTGAGGTTGTTCACATTGGATCCGATGAGGATTGGTTGGAATATTTTCTTCATATTGTGAGTTTGAGATCTATGGAAAGACCGTGCTCCCTTTCCATAGAGAGAAATTACTCAAATTTAACAGCTTTAGAAGTCAACAAAAAGGTTAAGGGAATATTTCAGAGATAATGGGAACTGCAGATGCTGGAGAATCCAAGATAACAAAGTGTGGAACTGGAAACACAGCTGGCCATTTTGACCAGTTCCACACTTTGTTATTAAAGGAATGCTTGTCTTTTTCATACAAAACTTGTTGGAATACAAAAGTGGGGAACCAATTCTTCATTTATGTAGGCCATTGGTCAGGTCTCATCTGGATTCATACATCCGTATTTATGCACCTCAGAAAGATGCCTTAGTTTTGGAAGGTATACAGTCCAAAAAGTTTTATCATGTTTTATTGGATTAAACAATGAGGACAAGGTACATAAAAATTGGTGACACTCCTTTGAATTTAGATGTTTGAAAGCCAGGGTTTAAATAAATGATGGTACAGGTTTGAAGAGCTAAGAGGATAATTCCTGCTCTTATTTAAATAAAATTACCATCCTGAAATATTTGAAATGGTCAAAAAAAGTAAGTGCAGAATACAGAAATATTTCCTTTGGTGTTGGGCTCAAGAACAAAGGATCAGAAGCTAACATTTGGAGTTAGGCTATTTAGGAACATAAGCAGGGATAAGCAGACACAAAAGGAAGTGAAGATCTGGAATTCTTTCCACCAAAAGGCTCCAGCAACTGGATCAACTGGCTAAACCTGAGATTAATAGATAGTTCCTACCTTTAATGTTCTCATTAAAACCCATCTCCTCGACTATGATTTTGGTCACCCCTCCAATTATCTGTTTTATTTGGTGTCACATTTTATTTGATGACATCCCTGAGAAGCAGCCTGGCGGATTTGCCCGTGTGAAATACTCGATGTAGATGCAAATTGCACAAAGCCAGGAAAATGGAGCTGATGTACAAAGCAGTCCTTGCCTAAATGAATTGGCAAATGGGCTCAAGGGATTGCTTGGCAGATTTGTCTTCCCAGCAGGGTCCTAAGGACTGGGGAAATCTACACAATGTCAATATTTCTCAGGACAATTGCCTTTGCCAGACACATGCCTCACTCTATGAGCAAACTGTGGCAAGTTGGCACCAAACCACCCAGAATATTTTTCAAAAAGCATTGGGGAGGACAACCTCAGGAAGGTGATTCATTTGTACCAAAGGAACATCCCAACTGTGCCTGCTTCACATAGGAGAGGCACTAGGATATGCTGATAAAGTGATGTGACCACGTACTCCAAGGAAACAAGATCCATGGGTACAGTCCTTGGCATAGTTTAATCTCAGTGCTCATTTCATGAAAGGAGAGTATGTCCTTCTGTCATACTTTATTCTTCACAGAGATCAGTCACTACTGGAGAGGGTTCAAATACCTCATGCTGGTTATTCAACTCGGTAATTACCATCGGCATGGTCATAGAAAAGTAAAGTTTAATGTTCTGTTATGATCAAAGAACATCATGTGATTGAGGATCTAGTCCTTAACTGAAATAAAGGCAGCACTAAAAATGGTGGACTATAAAACAGAGAAGAACCATCATTGCTCAGTGCTTTCTGACGCTTCATGGTAGCTGTTACTGAGGATTCCTCTGAGTAAATAATCTGTAAGTGCCCCTTCCATGAAAGTCTGTCTACAAAGCTGGCAAGTCTACATACTGAGACACTTTCATGTCTAAAATGCTTTTGATGCTGAGATGGAGCCACCTACAACAGTGTAGATGCTAGAGATTGCTGTGAACCTTCTCTCACATCAACAAGAGGGCTCCTCTAAAAGTCCAAAAACTCGCTTGATAACCATTCTGACCAAGCTGTGTGTCTCATTATAGCAATTCACTTGGCTACTCATTTAACTCTTAGTGGGGAGAGATAGTAGGAACAGCAGATGCTGGAGAATCTAAGATAACAAGGTGTAGAGCTGGATGAGCACAACAGGCCAAGCAGCATCTCAGGAGCAGAAAAGCTGATGTTTTGGGCCTAGACCCTTCTTCAGAAATTTCTGAAGAAGGGTCTAGGCCCAAAACGTCAGCTTTCCCACTCCTCTGACGCTGCTTGGCCTGTTGTGTTCATCCATCTCTACACCTTGTTTTCTCCAACTCTCAGTGGGGTCAGTTTCTGAAACATAGTTGGGCTTGTCAACCACAGAATAGCAGGAGTTACTTCCTTCAATAGTTTAATGAGGATCAAATGCCAAAGAAGGAAAATACCAGTCAACTTCCAGCATGCCTTGCATTGACATATATAACCCAAATATGAGTTAATTCCAATAACAAAAACAATAATGGTGATGGTGCAAGGTAAAATTGCTTCAACCCTCACTGCAGTAACTCGATATCTTGCCCATCGATCAGTTTTACCATTAATCAGTTATCAATCAGTAAATCAATTATGTTTCACCATCAGTGATGGCAGGCAACCATGGGCAGCATCAGGAGTTACAATCTCCAGCTGAAACCCCGTGAAAAGAAACAGGAAAATTGTGACAAAAAAATCAGAGTGAAATGTTGCATCCCAGTGACAATGTAGAATATTCAGCACCTGAAATTTATGCTGACCTTTATGAACCAACATTCTATGCCCTATATATATGTTAATGAGGTCCAGCGACACTGGAATGCCTACTGTCCTAGTTTTAGTCTCCCACTGCATTTGGGCAAATGAGAATTGGAAATGTTAGGCTTAGCTTTTAACCAGGTTGAGAGGATCCTGATCTTCATGAGGAACTCCTGGGACTGAAAAATGTTGTAGTTGGTGTTAGCACCAAATTTCAGTGAGTTTCCTCTAATTACTATGATTCCAAACAGATATCCCAAATCATTGACCTCCTGGTAAGAAGTGATGGACTGGCTCTCTTTTATTAATTCACCCAGCCCCTTGGTTGGTCACAACAAGGTTAATTTAGAAAGGATCCCTTCTCTAGTAGATGCCTTTATACAAACCAAACACAGTTATATTTTAAACCAGGCTTTCCTTAAGTAGCGGGTGAGTGAGATTATTCATTTATAAATGAAAAAAATTAATAACGTGGCAGATGTACACACAAAGTAGGAATAAGCAGTGAGTCTAAAAACAGATAAAAGTTTGAAGGTATCCGTCTCTCTGTGGTTCTGAAGACTATCTGTTGGACTGTTAAGAATTGAACTGTCAGTTTTGGGATCCTTGGCTTTTGCAGCTTAGTTGATTTTGATTTATTTTCTTTGACCAGCGTTTGGCTGGCCACACAAAGTGAGAGAAACATTGTCCTCTGATTGCCTTGTGACTGGTTTGCTGACAAGTTGACACCTGGCACTCAGAGTGAGAAGCTGGTTTTACCTGTAATACAGAAGTGACTAGTACTGTGGTTGTTTTACTACAAACTTCAAAAACCTCAACTCACTAGCACATCCTCCCTTAGCGTACCTTTTCCCAGTGGCACGCACAGATCGGAGTTAAAATTAGATTGTAGTTATTTTTTGTATATTTTGGAAAGGCAAAACAAAAAAAAACTGCAAGGGATAGCTTTTCACTGAGAGGACGTTATTTAGTCAGTCATCCGATTACCTCTTCCTGTTGCAGTCACAGTTTTCCTGACATTCTGCAGGTGTGACATTCCACAGATCCAACAACTGGGACCTAGGCAGCAACAAATTTATATCTTTTAGTTTTTTTATTGTTTACAGCAGCCCATTTTAAAAGCTCATTTTGGAAAACGTAGTTTGGAGATTTGATGCATCTTCATGGCACTGGGAACAGCATTTTCTTCCCAGTGTCATGAAGGTCCATAGCCTTGGATTTGCTTCAGTCTGCTCATTGGAGCGTGAGTCTACTGCCAAGCAGGTGTGGGTGTCCCAAAGGCAGTTTGTAGCATTGGCTATGGCAATAACCTCATATGCATTTATCACAAGGGGTTTGAAAAATACGATTGTATCTAGTTATTATTTCCAATCAACCTCCAAATGCCTGGAGGAGTGTTATTTTTCTGTGAATTTTATCTTCATTCACTTGCTATGACTGGTTTGACTCCCTTATTGGTCATCATCATAGGAAGGTGATGAAACAATTTAGAAACAACCCAGCAAAGGTAGGTGAACACAGAATGTCTGCACTGCCTTGTGACAGGCACTGTGCATGCTTTGTGATAAACACAGTACAGGCCTGTGACAGACATGGCATAGTTCATGTGAGAGGTAGTGTACAGGCCTGGAGATAGACACTATACGGTTCCTATGATAGACATGGTACAGATCCTGTGACAAATAATGTACAATTCCTGTGATGGACACAAAACAGATCCTGTGAAGACATTTTACAGGCTCTCTGATAGGCACTGTACAGATCCAGTGTTAGACACTGTACAGTCCCTGTGATAGACATTGTACAGTCCCTGAGATAAACACTGCGCAGGCCCTGATATAGACCGTGTACAGTCCATGTAATAAGCACTGTACAGACCCTGTTATAGACATTCCACAGGACCTAACATGCACTGTGATAGGTACCCTACAAGCCCTATGATATACATTGTACAGTCTCTGTGGTAGACAGTGTACATGCACAGTGATCGACACCTTACAGGCTCTGTGATAGACACTGTACCATTGTCCACAACAGCTGGAATCCCATACTACTATGTGAAACAAATGGGGCAGGAGGTGAAATAACAGTTTCCTGATGGATGGGTGAAATCCCAAATTTAAAAGTGCAGTAGATTGAAGTAGATTTGAGTTCCTCAACATCAAGTGGTGAGAACCTATTTACAATGCATGGCTGTGTTGTACGTTCCCTCTTAAGCATCCTTTTGCCACGTCGTTAATGGCATCCATAATGCATGTGAAACACGAGTCTGCAAACGCACAGCTTGTTTAAGGTAACTTTCAGCCAGCAGGAGCAATGCTAAACCACAGAAAAGGCATTGAGGTTAGATAAACACTGTCTTCGTGAGAGGAATCGGGACATGACTGACCTGAGGTGGGTGGGACTGGGAGACAGGCATTTGGACCAAATTAGCAGATGATAGCAACAGCAAAGTGTACCCGCCAGACAGTGGTAAGACTGTAGGAGGGCATCAGCAGCTTCCAGCAGCAGGTGCATTCCCAAGGTGTCCAGTCACACAGCCAACCTTTGAGGTACAGTCAGGGAATGTTAAAAGTTCCGGTTGCCCTTTGGATGTGGTAGCTAGAACTTTAACACCAAGAGATAACATTCTCGCTGCCAACTCTCTATCCTCTGAGAGTATTTCATTGACTGGTCATGCACTGTGCCTGACCAGCCACCATGCCCACATTGCAGAACGCCACACACCTCTGCTCCTACTGTTAGTGACTCAATGTTAGCACAGAATTCTGGTCATTGTCTCGGGGAGATGTTAATTATGGGATGAGCTCCTTAATCATCAATGATCTTTCTATTTCGAAATTGTTATTTGCATACCTTTCAAGCTGGGCTGGGTGGTGAAGAAAGGTAAATATGTGGTAGATTTTCATCAGAGCTTCATTCAGTCTGAGTGCTTATTCAGAACTCACACATTTACTAATTTGTGCGTGCATAGCTTTCAATCAGGAGATGGGTTGCTATCTTAACTGATCCTAAAAGATTGAGCTTGCTTGGCCTCAAACTGCCTTTGGGACACCCACACCTTTTACTGCTTCAATAATTCTTCACGATGAGTCCGAGGAGATATGGTTAGAACCCACAGAAACATCACTGCTACAAACCTAAAGGACCAAGCCATTTTTCATTCATCATTTCCCAGTGAGAGACAGTTTGGAAAGAGATTTGCCAACGACATTCAGACACGAAAGGGTTGTTTTCACTTTCAGCACCCTGTTTCGCACTCCACACGACTTTCTGCAGCTCCGACTCCATGGTTGAATGTGGAACAGGCAGGTTTCATCAAAAATAAATCTTGAAAATTGCATAGAGAAAGGGAACAAGATGAAAGCCACAAAGCTGCTGGATCTCTGATTACAATGCATCTGTCAAAGAAAGACTTGAAGAGGTTCGAACATAGTGTGAATTAAAAAGAAAGGCCTGTGTCGAAATCCATTAGGGCTGCAATTGTCTGATGAATGCACTGAAATCATTCTGAGTTGACACAGGGTTTTGATATTCAGCAGTCCATTATTGATCTCTCAGTCAGAGCAATATGAGAGATTTACTAGAGTTCTTTAAGATTAAACGGTCAGCATATCTTCAGCTCAAACAATTGCATTTGAGTTTCTCAAGGGCCATGTTCTGCTTGAACAGCTGTCTCTAGACCAGGAGATCTATTTAAGCTTCTATGTTTGTGTTAGCCAACAACCTGAGGGAAGGGAAAGAGAAGGGATAGTGGCTCTCAGTATTTTGTTTGAAAAAATCCAAATAGTCGATGCAAAGAAATGAAAATGAAACTAAAATATGGATCCAGAAACTCTGTGCCACTCCCACATGGAGACCGGCTTCTTATCCAACCGCCTAGCTGATTTTTGTTCCGTTTCCCCCTCCACATTATTCCTTTGTTCCTCAGTCAGCCCCCGTTTCTGAAGGAGGGTCCTGACCCAAAGCGTCGACTTTCCTGCCCCTTTGATGCTGTCTGGCCTGCTGTGTTCCTCTAGCTCCACACCGTGTTATCTCTGACTCTCTTCTCTGTAATTAACCTTTCGTTTCAGATTCTGCAACACTGACACAGGGGGATTTTATTTCTCTTTTTTTGGAAAGCAAAGTGGAGAAACAGACGGTGCTGAATGAGTCAGGTTTCTCCAGACGCAAATTACACCCACCCAGGGGACCTTCCTTATTTACTCACAGTGTAACCTTACAAACTCTACCCCAACTGAGACCAATCACCAGACAGAGATCAATGTCGGCTGCAAGCAAGGCTGTAACACACAGGAACTGTACATGAAAGAAACAATTGGAGACAGATACAGCATGTTCATGACTCCAGGAGTGTTTTAACTCCAGGATATCCCAAAGTGTTTGACAGCCAATTAGCTGTTCTTTGGAAGATAGTCGCTGCCGTAACATAGGGGAAAGCAGCCTGTGCACTGCTGGGCCAGCAGAAGCACTGAGAAACATCAGCTGCTTTCTTCCTATCAATTTGAGATTTACTATTTTTGGAGAGACAATGCCTGTCCCCTCATCTCAATAAATTAGTCTTAAAGGGCGAATGTGTGAAGCGATAATCTTCAACTGGTAACACATAGCGGGGCCTGGTAGACTTACTGGATGTACATGCAGTAACACAATGCAGTCATAGAGACAACACGGAAAGAGGCCCTTCAGCCCAACTCATCCATTCTTAAATTGAAGTTGGCCCATTTGCCTGCAATTAGCCCATAAACCTCTACACAATTCCTATCCATGTGCTGTCCAAATGTCTTTTGTGAACAGAATCGTAGTCAATATTCCTTAAATATTCTAACTACATGATGCATTTCGCTTGAATGTCTTACTGAAAACAGACTTTAAAAATAAGATATTCTCAGGGCGTGATTGCAGGCAAAAGAGCATGTATTCCCTGTCCCCAATTGTCCTTGAGAAGGTGATGGTGTTCTACCTACATAAACCATTGCAGTCTATATCTTGTGAGTATGACCGTTGCACTGACAGCTAGAGAATGTCAGGGGATTTAACCCAGCATCAGTGAAAGAATGGTGATACATTTCCCAGTCAAGGTAGTGCTTGGTTTGGAAAGGACTCATAGCTGGTGATGTCCCTCTGTCCTTGCTGTCTTTGTGTGCTAGAGGTACTGGGTTTGAGCAGCACTGCTAAGGAAACCTGGATCCAAAGTGACCTGTGGTTGGCACATACTGCAGCCTGGACTTGGTAGTAGGTGGAGGGATTTTTTCAGGTTGTGAACCCAATGGAATCATACAGTGTAGATGAGGCCCTTTGGCCCACTGAATCTGTACCACCAAAAACACACCAAATCTACTCAGGTCCCACCTTCCCATTACTAGGCCCTTGAAGGTTATAACTCTTCAAGTGCTCAGCCAAATACTTTCTGATGGTTGTGAGATTTTTCCCCGCTCAACTATCCTCCCAGGCAGTGCATTCCAGACCCCCACCACCTTCTGGATGAAAACAAATCCTCAAGTACCCTCCAAATCTTCTGCCTTTCACCTTAAAATGATATCCCCTCATATTGACCCTTCACTAAGGGGAATAGCTCCATTTTAAACATCATGATAATACCCATCAGAATCTTAAACCTTTCCATCAGGTCTCCCTTCAATTTTCTCGGCTGTAAAGAAAACTACCCGATCTTATCCAGTGTGTCTTCATGACGAAATGCTCCATCCCATTCAATGGGCTGGTGAATCTCTTCTGCACACCATCAGATGCAATCATACCATTTGTATAGTGTGGTGACCAGAACTGCACATTGTACTCCAACTGTGGCCGAGCCAAAGTCTTGCCCAGCTCCCACATGACCTTTCCCTGAAGAAGGGTTTCAACCTGAAACGTCACCTTTCCTGCTCCTCTGATGCTGCCTGGCCTGCTGTGTTCATCCAGCTCCACACTGTGTTATCTCACATGTTCTCCCAGCTCTTACAATCGATGCCAGAGCTGATAGTGGCAAGTGTCCCCCATGCCTTCTTAACAGCTCTATCAATTTGTTCTGCTGCCTTCAGGAATCTGGGGACAAGCAACCCAAGATCCCTCTGTTCCTCTGATATTCCTGGTGTCTTTCTATTCATGCAGTACTCCTACTTCCGAAATGCATCATCTCAAACCTATAAGGATGCTAAGTGTAAGAGAAATGCTTGCAGATTGTGTTTGTGCAGTGACATTCTGGCATTACTGCTGAGCCAAAATTAATTGGCTTAATTTGTGTTTTCGACTTGACTAGTGGTAAACTTTTATCACTCTGTTAAACCCAAGCTGTAAATCACAAAGTAAAGCCATACGGTATAATGACAGACATCACCCAGGTACATCATCATTGACATTAGCTTGGAGCTAAAATTAGCACCATACAGGCAATAATCTGAAACCATATGAACGGCATCTTGTGTCCTGAATTCTGCCTTTGTCTAAAAGCTTTAACCTTTAGAGGAAATGGTGGAGTAATGGACACAAGAGGTATTATCTGACTCTGTACATTTTAAGGTCATTCTTGGGAAAAAAAATCAAGAGGAGTGGATTGGTGATTTTGGGGATATAAATCCCATATCCCTGAAAAAGAAATAGAGAAACTTCGCAACAATTAAGGACCTCAAAATGTCCCAAAGTTTATTAGAACTGGGGAGTCCTTTGGCTGCAGAATGTCAGAAATATAGCAGTCAATTCGCCAGCTCCCAACATCACCAATGCATTAATGGCCTGATAATCTAATGATGTGTATACGTATTAATCAAAATACCAGGAAAATCCCCACTACCCCCCCGCTCCACCATCCTCGACAAATTTGTGCCATTCAAACTTTATATCAGCGGAGAATGCGAATGAGGACAAGCATCTCATGTGAAAGACTGTGCCTGCCACTTATTGCAAACAGGAGAGCCAACTTGGATAATGTTCTCAAATCCCAAAGGTGTGACTCAAACCTGTTATCTTCCACCTTGAGACAAGCAGGATGAACCCTGCCACATTCAAGCTATGATACACAGCAGTGGCATCTTCACAATGCTGCCTTCCGTCTGATTACAAGCAGCAGGTGACAATGGCAGATTGACACAGCCAGGTGGTTTCAACGCTCGACACAATGTTACATTCCTCCAGTGTTTTCTACCTAATATAAGACTATACTGTTATTATTAGTGTTATCATCATGTATATTTTTGATGTTAGCCCATTACACAACAGAAAATCATCCTACACTCACTTTATAGGGCAGCATGAGGAAAGTTTCAGGACGTTGGTTCAGCTCAGGCTGTTAATGCAGTAGATGCATGTTCCCGATGCCACAAAGCAATTGGCACCTTCACGAAGCTCATGGACACAGCAGGCCAACCGACTTTAAACGTTTCCCTCTTTCACATAACTGCTCTCGGACACTCCCAGCAGCTGGTCAGAGATGGGCATTTGGTGGCAGGTGTCAAAGCAGTCCGTGCAGGGAGGAATTGAGTGAGTGATAAAGGAAGTTCAGTCACGATAGTATGTGGAAAGTGGTATCCATTGTGATGGGGTGGTTGGAGAGTGCTTTGGGGTGAACCATAGACGGTTTCTTGGGGTTTTGTGGGGTAGAACATTCTAGATGTTTTTTGGACACAGAAGGTATCCTTACAAAGGTCAGACTATATATTTCCTTTCACCTCTTCTGGAGCATCAACAACTCCCCAGATAGATTAGCTACTGCATTTCAGATGAAAAGGGCCTCACTGATATAACAAAGGTAGAAAATAAGAGCAGAAATCGGCCAATTGGCCCTTCAAGCCTGCCCCACCATTCAATATGAACATGGCTGATCATCCAAATCAGTAACTTGTACCTGCTTACTCCCCATGCCCTTTGACCTCTATACACCATGCCAAACTCCTTCTTGAAAACAGTCAACATTTTGGCCTTAACTGCTTTCTATGGCAGAGAATTTGACAGGTTCATCACTCTCTGAGTGAAGAAATACCTCCTCAACTCTTCTCATCAACAATCTGATCTTAATAAAGCCTCAATCTTAATAAAACCAGTCTTTGAAGTTAAAATAACCACTGCTGCCCTGTAAAATGAGTGCAGGATGATTTTCTGTTGCGTAATGGGTTACCGTCAGAAACCTACATGATGATGACACTGTTATGATGACAGCAAGAGTCTCATATCTAGGTAGTGAGCACTGGAGGAAGGGAGAAGTTTTAACCCTTACGTATCCAATGCATACATATCTTTAATTGTGAATAACAAGTTTTTGCATAAACAAGCGTGGAACTGTAGTGGGAAACAAAGCAATCCTTAAATCCAACTACATAACAAAACATTTTTGAGCTAAAATGTAGAAATGGCCTGATAAGCCAGCAAGTAGAGCATGCTAAAACTAAACTCTCAGATGCCCCAATTTCACTGAGTGACTACATAGATGGGTTAAACTTCAGGCCAAAATATCTCCAAATGTCCCAAGTAGTAGTCAGGCCTTGAAAACTGAGGTCTTTTCAAGACTCTCCTTCAAAGCTACAAAAGGCGCTATTTCATCACAGCGCTCAATTCATATTCACTGAAGGGTGTTTAGCAAATGTTCAAAATGACGTGTTTTGTAGACCGATAAATTTCTATCTCCAGAGCTAAAACAGTTCTGAATCATTTGTTTTTGCTCTGCTGCAGTTTCATTTCGGTAATAAACACTGATAATAAAATTGTTGCTGACTGAAGCAATCACACAAAAACTGTGAGGGACAAAATGATATGTGCACACATAACATGCTGACTTCAGTTCATGATGGGTGGACTTCAGAACTAAAAGATAGATGAATGATGTGCAAAGACAGACTGATGCTGAGAGCACAGTAGGAGAGAAGTATTTTGATCCTCTGTCGGTGCTGTTGCTACTGCCTACCAATCTCAGTCACCCCTTCTCAAGCCAACAAATGTAGGAGGGGGCAGCGCCAGGAGTTCTGCCATCCCTGCCCTACTCAATCTCAGGTAAAACCAGATTCCAAAAATTGACCAAACTGCAGACAATGTGACAGGTCCAAGTCTGGAATTGGATCTGGATCTCAAACAGTGAAGGTTACTTTAACAAAAATTGATGGAGAAACTCGGCAGGACTGACAGCATAGAATTCCTATGGTGCAGAAGCAGGCCATTTGGCCCGCTAAGTCCACACTGACCCTCCAAAGAGCATCTCACCCATATCCACCCCATCCCTGTAACCCCACATTTCCCATGGTTAATTCGCCTAATCTGCACATGCTCAGACATGATGGGCAATTTAGCATGGTCAATGCACCTAACTTGCACATCTTTGGTCTGTGGGAGGAAACTGGACCACCCAGAGGAAATGCATGCAGACACAGGGAGAATATCAAACTCCAGAGAGTTGCCCAAAGCTGGAATCAAACTTAGTACTGTGAAGCAGCAGTGCTAACCACTGAGCCACCATGATGCCTACAGCATCTGTAGAGAGAAAACAGAGTTAACATTTTGAGTCTAGTGATCCTTCTTCACAATTAGCTCTGGCGAAAAGGTACTGGACTTAAAGCATTAACAGTGCTTTCTCCCCATACATGGCAGCCAGACTTGCTAAGTTTCTCCAGCAATTTCTGGTTTAGTTTCAGATTTCCAGCATCTGCAGCGCTTAGTTTTGTTTAACCTTATTTTAGTCCTTTATTTTGGCTTGCAAACAGATGTAATGAATAGGTTGGACATAAGAAAGGGAGAGGTCTCATATCCTGGCCAATTTTTATGCCTGAACTATCAACACCTAAAAACGGGTCATTTATCAATGAGAAAGCAAGATCTGCAGATGTTGAAGTCAGAGATAACACAATGTGGATCTGGAGGAACACAGCAGGCCAGGCAGCATCAGAGGAGCAGGAAAGTTTACATTTCATGTCAGGACCTTTCTTTGGAACACCAGCTTTCCTGTTCCTCTAATGGTGCCTGGCCTACTGTGTGTCTCCAGCTCCACACATTGCTATCTTATTTATCAAACTGCTCTCTGTGGATCTTAATGTACATAGTGGCTGATTAGTTCACGTACAATGATGTCTAACACAGCTCTGTTGGCTGTGGAAGGCTTTTGGAATGCCCTGTAATTGTAAAGTCAGTTCAAGAGAAAAGAATTTGCTTGGCAGGTACAAGCAGGACTCCATTATGAAGCCTGTGATAATTTTCACAAGGGTAAATTCTGATGGTTTGGCTTCAAGCTATTTAACTGAGTGAGGCCTCACATTGACTCATGATCCATCACTGACTAATTGAAGGGCTGGACATTGGCAAAGCGTGGAGGCCAATGAGAACTGCATACTTGTTCTTGCTTCTAACTCCCTGCCCCTTGCTACAACTCAAACCAAAGAACCCAGCCCAGCCAAGGCATGATCTGCAATTGTAGCTTCAGGCCCAGGCACCCATTAGTCTGATGCAACAACTGAATGTCTGGTTGATGAGCAGCTCTGGTTTTCCAACCTCTGCAGTCAATTTCCCAATGTTATTTAAACATTTCTAATGTCTGTCCTTTCAACCTTGGGTGTATTAAAGATTTTGGACCATTTAGTCTGTGGGGAGAAGAGGTTTTTGCTATAACATAGTAGAATGTTATCTGGAAATAGCTGTCATCTGAAAGTTTGTTTACGCACTGTACTGCCAATGTAGCACAGTGTGTAGAAGGTAAATGGGTAAGGAGTTACAGCATTCAGAAGATATTTAGACAGGTTCATGAAAAGGACTGGTTTAGAAGGATATGGGCAAAACTCAGTCCAATGCGACTAGTACTGTTTAGGAAATCAGATCGGCATAGATGGGTTGGACCAAAGGGTTTGTTTCCGCTGTATGACTCTGTACGTGCCAGGGAGGGAAGGCAATTAGATGGGGGTCCATAGCCTGGCATGTAGGTATGAGCAGCCAATGGAATGTACCAAGAGGTGTGTGGCCTAGCACAAGAGACAGCAAGAGAACCTTCTAAACTTACATTTCAAAGGGCCTGGTCATGCAGGCCGTGATTGACAAACTTGAGGTGCTGTGAACTATGACACTTTGGAATGTTAGCCCAATTCTGTTAAAATGGCGGCAGAGTGGAAGACGCCTACATCTGCTGTGGAGTCAGCAAGGTTAGGAGTGTATTCCTAAAAAATCAGAAACTCAGGAACAAGGTTGGATATCCTGGAATTTGATTTGGTCTACTATATATGAAGGACCCCTGGTTCATCCCAGCAGGCCATCATCTTTAATTGTCCTAAACTCCTATGGGCATAGGGCCCAACCTGTTCATCATTCCTTCTTAACTTAAGTCCTTCATCCCAGGAATGATTCAAATGAACATTCTTTGAGCTGGTTCTGAAGAAATTACATCCTATTTCAAATAAGGAAACTAAAACTTGAAAATTAACAGTTTTTCTCCCCACTGATGCTGTTGTGTTTCTCTAGCACTCGCTGGTTTTGTTTCAAGTTTTGAGCATCCAAAGTTATTTGTGTTTATTGTCATCATATTCCAGACTGGATTTTATCGAGGCCCTGTAGAACAGCAACAAAATTTCTGACTTTTCTATTGTATTTCTTTGCAATGAATGCCAACCTGTACCTGCTATTCACTGTGTTACAAAGTCACTGCATCTTTCTTGCAGGTATTGAAGAATGGTGGAAAATTGATTTATTTGGAGTACTTGAGGTGGTTTCTTTAAAAGGGGCTGTTGAAAAGTCACTGCAGACTTGGAAGATGTTATTTTTAACAAGGAATCCTCAAAGTGGTATGCCTGGTGATCACTGCTTGTTTTACTGCTGACCCAGTCTGTTATAACAGCGACTGGTTTTGGAGAAAACGTGTTGGTATCTGATCTTCAGATAGGAGATAAGAAATTTGTGAGGGAAGGCGACAGAGCTGATCTCTCCTATTTGCGAAATGAAAATACCCTCACAGAATCTTTATAACATGGAAAGAGGCCATTCTACCCATTGAGTTTGCATCTACACTCCAAAGAGCATCCCACCCAGTTATCCCAGTAACCCCAAATTCCCCATGGCTAATCCACCTAACCTGCACATCTTTGGACTGTGAGAGGAAACCAGGGCATACCCAGAGAAAACATGCAAACTCCTCACTGACAGTCACCTAAAGCTGGAATTGAACCTGCATCTCTTCTACAATGACACAGCAGTACTAACTGATGAAGCTACCCTACCACCCTAAACTCTCAGTGAGCTTCTGGGTGAAACCTATTTGTCCTTCTGAAAGAGTGATGAAAGGAACTTGTCAATACTTTGCTCCCTGAGAGAGCTGTAACTGAAGATCGCCCAGGACAGTCATGTATGACTCATGGCTTGATCATACATGCCAGGACATCAGAGC
Source organism: Stegostoma tigrinum (assembly GCF_030684315.1). Classification (NCBI taxonomy): domain Eukaryota; kingdom Metazoa; phylum Chordata; class Chondrichthyes; order Orectolobiformes; family Stegostomatidae; genus Stegostoma; species Stegostoma tigrinum. Next base: position 13,121,386 of record NC_081380.1, read on the forward strand.
AACGGTTTTCACAGAATTCCACTTGTTATTCATTTGCCTTCACGAATAAACCATTAGCCAAAGTGTCTATTTTTTCAGAAAGAAACACTGCAGAAGAATTGTTTTTTTTGTAATTTTTCTCCCGAAGTATAGTTGTGCATGTGTTTTTGGGGTATTTGGAGAGACGGATATTTATGCTCCCACGTTACTAATTGTCTATGTTGACTAAATATTGCATCTTCATTGAATCAGTTCCATTACCATAATAAATCAGCAATTGTGATATTCATAAAAACTGTTAGATGGATCTTTTTTTATTTAAAACCTGATACATATGGTATTTAATTGACCATTTAAGAAACGAGAAAAAGTATTTTTAGTTTAATTTAGTTTAGTTTGCAATAGTACATTCTTTTAGTATTGGTTGTTACAGATGTTGATCTTCTCTCTGACCAGCTGAGTACCAGCCTCCCTCTATTACTAAGATGAAGTTATAGTTCTCCCTTAGTCACAAAAAAAATTAAACTTCCATTTACAACCAAAGAGACATTAGTCTGCAACACATGAATGTTCTTTTTTTAAATTATAATTAATTCCAAAATTGTGTCCGGTGACAAATCCCATCATCTGCATCACTGAGTTTACTGTCAAGATGCTTGTGGGCTCTCCAAGTAATCAGCAAGACTTATTAAGAGGAGCTGACAGAAACTCACAGGAGCGTTGATTCAAACTTTCTAATGCAAGCTTGTGTATTGCTGTGTTCTAGTTAGGGTTAAGATCGACTTTGGACTGAAATTTACCGGAAATAAGCTAAAAGTCAATTGTGATTTTCAAGGGAAGTTTTGCGATGAGCAGTAGCGAAGTTTCTTACGCTATTGTCCCAAGCATGCCTTGTTATGCATGCACCAGGGCCCTGTGGCACCCTACCCTTGAGATTTTTCCCATTATGCAGCTGCTAGATTATCCCAGGATTCCCAGTACTACACCATTCTTGAAGCCCAGCTGTATACCCAGCAAACGTTGGCAGTCTGGAGTTGCCCTTCTCCATGCTTGTAGTGGGAGATCAATCAGAAACCAATGCTTCTCAGGTAACATAGGTGGCTGATCCCTCATTACACATACAGTGCACAGCCTCACATGTCTCCATGCTTAAGAACCAAGCAACATATGGATTAGCTATCTTTTTAGCCACATCTTAGTTTGCGACCCCATGTCCTTAGCAGCACCTTAGCTTGCAACCCTCTCAAAGTCACTGCTAAGTCCTTCAGCAAAACCCAATGTAACCCAGCATCTGATCATTGCTTGATGTGAGACCATCACATGCAGAAAAATGTTCAAGTAGTTCAAAACATAGAAACCATTCACTCCTTTGAGCCTGCTCCATCATTCAGTATGACAACAGCTTACCCCCTTTCTCAATGCTATATTCCTGTTTTCTCCCCATATCCCTGGTGATGACTTTAAAATCTAAAAATCTCTTTCTTGAATACTAGGCACTTTTGTTATGTGACAACAAAATCAAATAAGAGATGCTGTATTCACCTCTCACACAGAAACAGACAACTCATCCATCGAGTACCAAGGAATTTATGCTCCATGAGTGAGCACTGCACCCAGCTCTTGTCTACTGGAAACAGCTGTCAATCAAGTCCCAGCCTACTTGTTGTGCTTAACATTACTGCACTCTATCGTGCAAAATGTGATGTTCCTCCTGCTCAATATCCTTGTCTTCTCCCTCAGAAGACTGTGGCAACTCTCTCATGTTCTTCAGTCTCCACCACATCTCTCCTCACCCTGCTTCACATCATGCAAGGATTATCTGGCAGACTGTGTCTACAGAAGGGTGAGGGTGACATCAAAGGCCACATTTCCACAAGTATGGCATCAAGGAGGCCAAACAGAACTGGAGTCAATAGGAATCAGGAGCAAACTCTCCACCGGTTGCAGTCATACCTGACCACCGAAGAACATAGTTTTGATAGTTGGCCGTAAGTCATCTCTGGTTCAGGTCATTTCTGTCGGAGTTCCTCAGGTTCGACCATCTCCAGCTGCTCCATCAATGACCTTCTCGCCATCTTAAAGAAAGAAATGGAGATGTTCACTGATGGCTATATGCTGTTCAGCACCACTCACAACTCCTAAGATACTGAAACAGTCTACGTCCAAATGCAGCAAGACCCGGATAGTATCCAGGCTTATGCTGACATGTAGTAAGTAACATTCAACATTTGTGTATACATGTACCAGGCAGTGACCATCTCCAATAAGGGAGAATCTAACCACCCCTCCTTGACATTCAATGTTATCACCATTAAATCTCCTCTGTCAACAGCCTTGGGGGTTACCATTGACCAGAAACTGAACTGGACTTGTGGCTACAAGATCACTTCAGAGGTTTGGAATGTTGCAACTCACCTTCTGAGTCCCCAAAGCCTGCCCACCATCTACAAGGCACAAGTCAGGAGTGTGATGGAGTACTCCCCACTTGCCTGGATGAGTGCAGCCACAACAACACTCAAGACGCTTGACACCATCCAGGACAAAGCAGCTCGCTTGAATGGCACTACATCTACAAGCATCCATTCCCTCCACCATCAAAGCTTATTAGCAGTGGCATGTACTATCTACAAGCTGAACTGCAGATATTTACCAAAGATCCTTAGACAGCACCTTCCAAACCCACAATGACTTCCATCTAGAAGCAGAAGGTCAGTAGATATTGAGAACACCACCAGCTACAAGTTCCCCTCCAAGCCACTCACTGTCCTGATTTAGAAATATATTGCCATTCTTCACTGCCACTGGGTCAAAATCCTGGAATTCCCTCCCTAAGGGCATTGTGAGTCAACCTGTAGTACATGGACCTCAGTGGTTCAAGAAAGCAGCTCACCACTACCTTCTCAAGGGCAGTTCAGAAGGGGGTCAGCTTAGCCAGTGATGCCCACAATCTGTCAGTGATGATCAGGGTACTTCTCAGGGCTGCTTGATTGCTCCGTTAGCATTTGCTCTCTTTGCAGCCAACTGAATGTTCACAGCATCCCAGCCTTGCCTTGCCCCCTCAACCAGAGCAAAATAGGTAACAGTATTCCTGTCTTATCTCACTACTAATCAGGGAGAAAACACTAATCAGCTTTTTATTGTTGTTAGTAGCCATCATTCAAGAGGGAGGCAAAGTGATCAGGCCAGACAAGGATGGCAGATTCCATCCTGAAACCAAAGAGTATTTTTATGAAACACAGTCACCATGAGACTATCTTGTAATTCTAACTCTTTTATTGACCATAGTGAAATTTCACAAGATGGGATTCAAACCCAGAAGATTAGCCTAGGCTTTTTGATTTCTAGTCAAGTGACGTCACTGCTAGATCGCTGTTTGAAACCTATTTTTGGTAGAGAAGTTTGTTTCCAGATGTAACATGTTTCAGTTTTCATTTGTACTTGTCAAGTTGAGGAATCTTATTGCTGGGAATGTGATACTTGCAATTTTCTGGTATCTACTATGAGCACCGAACTCACTCAATCAGATACCCTCCTTGTCCTGTCTGTGCTATGCAGTGCCCTGCCCAAAAATATACTTGCTATTACTTCTGATTAAAGGTTTTTGCTTCATAATAATTGAGGCTTCATGCAACAGGAATTTAATTAAAATAAAACAAAACTCAGTTTGAAATAAGCAGCAATCAGCTTCTCATATGGAAGTATTAAATAAACCACTTTGTTCATTGAACATTTTCTCATGCTTATCTCTCAAGGCATTGTGTTGCATATACTGCTTTCACACAACATGATCCATAGCTCATTCCCAACCTTCCCTTCCCTTTAGATCCTTTTTTTTTCATTACAATTGATTGCCCATAATGAATTTCTATTACTGCTAGTCAGCCCATGTGTAAACCAGAAGTTCTCAGTCTTCCCATGTGAATTCAGTAACCTTGTCTTGAGCCTGTGTTTTGGGGCCTGTGTGAATAGCAAGAACTGGAGGGATTATAGCATCAATTCCCGAAATGCTCCTCTTCCCCTGCTACAGAGTAACGGCCCTTTTAACTATCAGCTGTCTGCATTTCTTGGCCATTTGCAAATCCATATTCATATTTCATTCTTGCTATCTGCTAAGAGCAGGTTGTAAAACAGTCTTTATGTGGTGTTTTATCAAAGGCCTTGTTTGAAATTCTACTAGTTAAAATGGCTCACTGACAATTTATTGTCTCTTCTAAAAAGTCTCTAAAGTCTGTCAAATAAAGCCCACCCTTCTAAACGCCTTTTAAATTTGCCTTTTGAGGCACATACTTTTCCATTTTAATTCTTGTCAGTGATTATATTAATTCCTTAAGTTTAATTTGGGCTCCATGACACACATGGTCAGGAACGGCAAGGTTTTACTGTATGCATGACAAGTTACAAAATGTGTTCTTTGTAATGAAGTTTGTGGAGAAAACGTTGTGTCTCCCAATACCTTTAGAAAACTTTAATGATTTGGTGGGAAAAAACATAAGGTAAATTTCAATTACCAGACCAAAGCAACCATAAGGTTTTCCTTACTCAGACGCTCCATTCTGAGCTGTGTTAACAATCATAAGTCCCCTGCCAGCCTCTAACAACAGAATTACAAACCAGTACTTCGAAACACTTACAGACAAAGGTCAGGAATATGCCTCATTCTCCAACGCTACGACAACTCTGGGCCTACACCTCTTTCAGCCTGAGAACCTGCTCCACTCTGTAGTTAGTGCCTTAGAAGCTCTTTTCTTTCCCCTTTCTTCTATGAAAAGGTACAACAGCTTTCTCTGTCCCCCTTTGAATTCGGCTTTCTTCAGTGTGTTCATGTGGGCGGATACTTATTTTGAATCTGATGAAAAATAGGTAGTTTTTTTTCTACACAAAAGAAATCTTGCAATTGGAATTCCTTTCAAATCATTCATTGCAATCAGAGCAATTAGGTAGCTTAATGTTCAGGGAAGTGTTAGATATCAATACCGCAAACATCAATTATATTCATACAAGAATGATGGGAGAAATGTGGGGGTAGATATGTCAAGAGAAGATGAACATTCTGGAAAATTTCTTCTTGAAAAATGAAATGTAATAGGAGTGTTTAAAGTTGGGAAAGATTTTGACATAATGGATGGTTTCCACTTTGAAAAGGCGCATAGCTAGAGACCTGTAATGTATAAGAAATGGGAATTTCAGCAGAAATGTCTTCACCAAGAGTGGTGAGAAGCTATCAGAGGGAGTAGTTAAAATGACGAGTATAGATGCTTTTGAGAAGAGCTAGGCAAGCATGTGGGAGGGAAGATAATAGATGGTTACTATGTTAGATTTACATGAGGAAAAGTAGGAGTACCGAGTGGAGCATTAACACTAGTACAGGCATGTGGGGACTAATGGCCTGTTTCTGTGCTGCATACCCTGTCATTTCATGTAATCCTACATTTATTTTATGATAAATCTCAATTAGCTATTACAGTCTAAACATTGTTTTGCGGACCTTGATTCATTCCAATAAAATACATTTTCAACACTGTCCTATTATCTGCTGGTGGAGCAGAAACTGATCAGATTGTGATGATCTGGTAGTATAATATTATCAGAAAGTGAACAGACTAGCTAAAGTTAATATGATCCACCTCAGTAATTGACTGAATTGGTGTTTTTAGTTCCCAGCAGTTATCGTGAAGCACCACATTTAATGTGTTTCTGAGGCAATGTTGTTAAAGATAATGCTTAAAATGCAATTTTCAACTCAACAGAACTCCCTGGGTTGAGAAAATGAACAACTATGACCCAATCTCTCAATATTCAAATCTATCATTCTTGTTTTACCCACTCACACATGTCCCCTCTCGCAGTATTAGTTTACTGTTCAATCTCTCTATTATATTCCTACCCTCTGCTTCAATTATTTCTGTCTTTTCTATATTAGCGTCAGTTATTAACTCTTCTTGTTTCATTTCTTTGCAACATGCTGTCTCCCCTATCTCTCATGGGATGCCCTGTTCTCTAGTGACAAAGGGCTACATTGGCTCACCGTCACAAGTGGCAGATGCCAGAGGCCTTAGTGGAGGAGGAATGAAATGAGTCCTGTATCCATGGGTAAAATGGAGAACCTCAAATATATTGTCTTCTTAGGCTGTCATGGGATCAAGTATAAACTCAATTCAGTTTTGATGATCTCTGTAACTTTACTGATGTTTTTCTGTGCTATAGATCACGGAGATCCATTGATGTTCTGCAGATGCTGTCACATGCAGGGGAGGTAAAAGGTCAGGCAGCTGAGGGTCACAAGCTTTGACTTCACCTCGATGAATTTTCTCACTGAAATTTTTCACTGTTTTCCTGAATGAACGTTTAACATGCTGATGGGTCGCTGGCCAGGGATTCCTCTGAGTTGGCAGGGATGTTGATCCTTGAGGGATGCTTTAAGGACAGGTCTAAAATGTTTCCCTTTCTTAGTATCTTGTAACAACCAGATTCTAATTAGGAGTCTGCTTACAAACAATCTGTCGCCCTCCCACAGAGGTTTTGTGTGATTACCATTTCTATTGGCTTGGGAAGACAACACTGCTTCTGGTCCACATTTCTTGCCACTGGATTTTTTACTGCTAATGCACGATGGCCAAAGCAACTGTAACACAGGGGAGGTAAGATGTAAGATAACAAAGTGTGGAGCTGGAAGAACACAGCAGGCCAAGCAACATCTTAGGAGCACAAAAGCTGACGTTTCAGGCCTAGACCCTTCATTGGAAAAGGGGGATGGGGACGGGATTCTGAAATAAATAGGGAGAGAGGGGGAGACGGACCGAAGATAGATAGAGGAGAAGATAGGTGGAGAGGAAAGTATAGGTGGGGAGGTAGGGAGGGGATAGGTCAGTCCGGGGAGGACGGACAGGTCAAGGGGCAGGGATGAAGTTAGTAGGTTGGAAATGGAGGTGAGGCTTGAGGTGGGAAGAGGGGATAGGTGAGAGGAAGAACAGGTTAGGGAGGCGGAGGTGAGCTGGGCTGGTTTTGGGATGCAGTGGGGGAGGGGGAGATTTTGAAGCCTGCGAAATCCACATTGATACCATTGGGCCGCTGGGTTCCCAAGCAGATTATGAGTACTGTTCTTGCAACCTATGGGTGGCATCATTACAGCGCTTCAGGAGGCCCAGGATGGACATGTTGTCTAAGGGATGGGAGGGGGAGTTAAAATGGTTCGCGACAGGGAGGTGCAGTTGTTTATTGTGAACCGACCGCGGGTGTTCTGCAAAGCAGTCCCCAAGACTCCGCTTAGTTTCACCGATGTAGAGGAAGCCACAAGTGGTACAGCGGATGCAGTATTCCACATTAGCAGATGTGCAGGTGAACATCTGCTAATTGTGGAAAGTCATCTTGGGGCCTGGGATGGGGGTGAGTGAGGTGGTGTGGGGGGCAAGTGTAGCAATTCCTGCGGTTGCAGGGGAAAGTATGGTGGGATTGGAGAGGAGTGTGGAGCTGACAAGGGTCTAGTTCTGAATGGGAGTGTTGGTGTTGCAGATTACAGAATAGAACCGGAGTCTGTACGGTGCAGATAGGGACCAATTGGCTTTCCAATCTGTACCAAATCTCCAACGGTCACCCATGTATCTGCTACACCACTCCTTGTGGACACTTGCAACTTGAAGCAAGTACTGGAAGTATCAAAAGCTTGTAGTATAGTAGGAGCTGCCACAGAATTGTTCCTGAACAAAGAAATGGTTTTAGCCTGGAATATTTAGCTCCATCATGGGACTCCTGATGAGGAATCAGAGTTGCACATTGAATGGCATTTTGCTTGCTTTCTCTTCGTACGTCTGAAAGATGTTGACTGCTACTGCCCACCAGTATGGCACAGAATTGTTCACGTACACATGAAGGAAGAAATTTTGGAGTTCAATGAGTGCTCGCCATGCTGAAGGAAGGGTGCTAAAAAACCCCAATTTAAAAGCTGAATTAACAATGTCAATCTTTGGTCAGCATAAATAATTGGGATAAATCATTTAAATGATGAATTACAAACAACAATTTAGGCAATTATTGAGAGGAGAATGATCCAATTAAGATTAGGGGCATTGCACATTCCAAATAATTACATGGCATATGCTAATAGGGCAAGAAGCCTCATTCAGTCTGGGCTTTTATCTACATTTGCAGACAAAAGTCAGCATGATTGAAGTTGCTACTTTAATATAATGTAACATATAAGTTAAAATGAATATGCGGAGGTGTAATCCACTAATTTAATGAGTTTTATTCACACAGGAATACATAGCAATATGAGCAATGAACTCTTTCCGCAACATTTTACATTCAAGTATTGTTCTTAATGTGTAAGTCAGGCATGAAGGTTACAACTGGCACTAGTCTGTCCCGTTATATTAACAGCTTGGGGATCTTGCAGGTAAATAGAATTACAAGTGAAAGAACATGGCAGTAATCATTCTAATGAACCAGTAGGGAGGGTAGACAATATGATTCCAACCAACTTTTCAACAGTTTGCAGATAACAGAGGCAGAAGTGAGACAATTAATATTTCACTTTAACAACTAAGATTGTGTCAAGCGGAATTATTACCCTGTGCTGTATTTTACATAAGTGAAATTATCTGAGGCAACACTAAGATTTATTCATGTACTTTTATGAACAACGTACACTTATTTCTGATGTTTGTTATTTTCTTCATTGCTGTAATATACTTGATATAATTCACCTGTCAAATAAGAGGGATGAAACCCAGTAAGTATTTTTGAGTCAATGGCCCTTACATTTCCAATGAGAGACCAACTCAACTTTAGTCAGCCACTCATCAATTTGAAGAATTTCACTCCTATGAAAGTCAGAAGTTAACCATCCGATTCCTATTCCTGTTCCATCCGCAATGTGCAGGGTCTCAGATTATTTTACTTATTAAATAGACAGAACACACTGACAGACAGTCTTTGCCTGCTCTAGTTGTGCTAGGATTGTGCGGTACAGTCTGTTTGGAATGTACTGCAAGCTCGTTTCCCCCCACATGTCTCCACGCATCAGCATCGTATTTTAAGGTGCCATTTCATGTGTCACCGTTGCCTTGGTGAAACAATAGCATGTACTTTGATTTTATTCATTTATTCAGAAGACATAGGCATCACTGACTGGCCGACCATTTACTGCTTATTCTTAGTTGCCCTTGGGAAGGTGGTGAGCTGCCTTCTTGAACCATTACATTTGGTAATGCTACACTCGGAATGCCACTAGGATTTCAGGATTTTTACCCAGTAACAATGAAAAGGCAGTGATATGTTTCCAAGTCAGGATGGTGAGTTGCTTGGAGAAAAACTTGCAGCTGGTGGAGTTCCTAAGTATCTGCCATCCTTGACCTTCTGGATGGTAGTGGCCATGGGTTTAGAAAGTGCTGTCTGAGGAGCCTGAGTAAATTTCTGCTGAACATTTTGTAGACGTTGCTGACGGTGGAGTGATCGGATGTTTGTGGATGTGATCCCAATCAAGCTGGCGGCTTTATTGTTAATTGTGTCAAGCTTTTTGAATGTTTTTGGATTGTACCCGTTCAGGCAACACGGGTGTATTCCATCACACTCCTGATTCATGCCTTGTAGATGGTGGAGGGGCTTTGGGTAGTCAGGAAGTTGGTTACTCGCTGCAGGATCCCAGGTCACTGACTTGCTCTTGTAGCCACAATATGAACATTGATGATCGAGTTCAGTTTCAGGTCAACAGTGACTTTCAGGTGGTTGATATTCAGTAATGACAATGCCATTGAATATCAAGGGGTGGTGGTTAAATTCTCTCTAGATGGAAATGGTCATTTCTCAGCATTTGTGTGATGCATATGTTATTTGCCACTTGTCAGCCCTTTTCTGATGATGGGTCTAGGCCCGGAACATCAGCTTTTGTGATCCTAAGAGGCTGCATGGCCTGCTGTGTTCATCCACCTCCACACTTTGTTATCTTGGAGATTGCCCTGGTCTTGTTGTATTTGACCTGGATGAAGGCGTAGAAGGATAGGTTAGTAAATTTGCAGATGACACTAAGGTCGGTGGAGTTGTGGATAGTGACGAAGGATGCTGTAGGTTGCAGAGAGACATAGATAAGCTGCAGAGCTGGGCTGAGAGGTGGCAAATGGAGTTTAATGCAGAAAAGTGTGAGGTGATGCACTTTGGTAGGAGTAACCGGAAGGCAAAGTACAGGGCTAATGGTGAGATTCTTAGCAGTGTAGATGAGCAGAGAGATCTCAGTGTCCATGTACACAGATCCTTGAAAGTTGCCACCCAGGTTGACAGGGCTGTTAAGAAGGCATACAGTGTTTTAGCTTTTATTAATAGAGGGATCGAGTTCCGGAACCAAGAGGTTATGGTGAAGCTGTACAAAACTCTGGTGCAGCCGCACTTGGAGTATTGTGTACAGTTCTGGTCATCGCATTATAAGAAGGATGTGGAAGCTTTGGAAAGGGTGCAGAGGAGGTTTACTAGGATGTTGCCTGGTATGGAGGGAAGGTCTTACGAGGAAAGGCGGAGGGACTTGAGGCTGTTTTCATTAGAGAGAAGAAGGTTGAGAGGTGACTTAATTGAAACATATAAAATAATCTTAGGGTTAGATAGGGTGGATAGGAAGAGCCTTTTTCCTAGGATGGTGACGGCGAGCACGAGGGGGCATAGCTTTCAATTGAGGGGTGAAAGATATAGGGCAGATGTCAGAGGTAGTTTCTTTACTCAGAGAGTAGTAAGGGAATGGAATGCTTTACCTGCAACGGTAGTAGATTCGCCAACTTTAGGTGCATTTAAGTCATCATTGGACAAGCATATGGACGTACATGGAATAGTGTAGGTTAGATGGGCTTAAGATCGGTATGACAGGTTGGCACAACATCGAGGGCCGAAGGGCCTGTGCTGTGTGTAATGTTCTATGTTCTATGTTCTATTTGGGTGCATTTTGCTTCAGCATCCAAGAAATGACAAACGGTGCTATACACTGTGCAATTATTGGAAAACGTCCTCACTTCTGACCTTACGGGAGGGAAGATCATTGATAAAGCAGCTGATGATGGTTTGGCCAAGTTCATCACTTTAAGGAACTCCTGTGGAAATGCCCTGAAACCAGGATTACTGGCCTCCAACAACCCTACCACCTTCATTTGTATGACGTATGATGCCAAAGAGTGGCTTTTCTCCCCAAATTCCAATTGACTCCAGTTTTGTGATGGATCCTGGATGCCCTTGATTGGAAGGTGAAGAGCATGAGCATTTTGATTGGCCTTTTCCTTCCCAATCAATTCACCTTTAATGAGAGAGTTGAATCTGGAGGGGTAATTTGCTCATTATCCTGGGTAACAATCTTAACTCACCTGCATCTGATTCAATTGTCTGTCTATCACTATTCATTCTCAAGTGGTATAGATAGTTCAATATCTGCCCCTTTCCTTGCACTTTATTTTAAACCACATTGCCACTTGGAACCTGGAGTCTTTCAGTTTCTACAGTAGTGGAAAACATTTCTGCTAAGCCACTGTTGTCACAGCTTTCCATTCTCATGTGTAGTATGGATTTTTTTGTTTAATCCAGCATAGGCAAGCTCAGGGATTTTGCTTGCTTGTTAGTTCTTTCCTTTTCTTTGACTCTTTGATGTTTGAATCTCTTCTGCCTTTTGAGTGAGGTCAAAGTGGATATTCAGCAGTGATAATTCTTGTTTATGAAGCACATAAAGGTTTTTGTGTAGATAGTGTCTCTATGCTGGAGAGCTGTTTGTAGCATACCTTGAACATTCAATGCAATGCCTTGAACCATGTATAGCTTCCCATTAGAGAATATTTTCATAACTAATTTGAAACTCATGGATATAAATGTCTGTGTGTCAAAAGGTTTGACCTGGTTTAGTTATTTCCCCTGTTAAATAGTGTTTACCTTCTGATGACTGTTCTACTTTCATTTTATTTATTTGCATGGTTAGGAATTTGCGATATTACTCTTCTGTTGCTATGTCCAATTTCAGGAAGTTTTATGAAGATTATCTGTGCTCTTAAAATTTAAAAAAAAATCCATTTGATGTTAGAATTTGGGCACCGTTTGTACCTGTGCAGTTTCTTGGCTCCACAGCACATCTAGGGCTTTTGCTGGTTGGCTTCTGACCTACCCATTGCATTAGCTTGTCTTTTATGTTTTCTGTGGTAGACATGGATGCATTCTGTATATCTCTTGTGAAAAGATTTAACTTCTCTGTTTTGCATCAAGGTCTCAGCATTATTGACTATCTGAAAGATTTTCTCCAAAGCTAGACCTTCTTTAGACTGTAATAAATCTGACAAATACTCACCAATAATGCTAACAATAATCCAGTCACTTGTGAATTCTGGCCTTGCATTACTACAATAATATTGCTCAAAATTCCTCCACTAACCTGTGACCATTAATGAAACTGTTTATGGATTCATCTGAATATTGAACTCTTTTATTAATTCCTGCCTTTTAAAGAATTTTGTTAGGTCTGTGTTTAAGTAATTGTCAAAGATTCTCGATACCTCTGTCTGATTTTTCATTTATCATTTACGATGCTTCCAGCTGTGTGCAGGAGCGCATTTGCTTGTTCAGTTTCTATCTTGGAATACCTTCCAAGTGAGACTGAGACTGATACCTCAAGACATTCCTCCTCAACAATGTCCAATGTTGTGTTCTATTTAGCCTATCTCTGAAATTGAGTCTTCTGGCAATAATAATTCTGATTTTAGATATCTTGTCATCCTCAGTTTAATTCTGCAGGGATGGCTGTAAACCCATTGGAGGTTTTCCCATGTTTTGAAGCCTCACTGAGAATCATGATACATTCACTTCCTTTCCTCCCCCAAAAAAGGCATCACTGGGTTAGACAAGAATTGCATATTTATAAAGCCATTTGCCAGAGGAACACTGATAGACTCATGGAGTGGGGTGAATGGTCTATATCCCAGATGATTATAGTGAAATTGTATTGCTTTTCAATCCCTATGGGGGCCTTGGGGAAATCTGTGCTATTGCAATGCTGTTAGAAAGGGCAGGCTGCTAAGTGAGTAGATGGGTGAAGATTGGAAAGTGGGATATGTGCATGGAAGGGAGCAAGGTATTTACTGAGTCTTACATCACCAAAGAATATGGAGATTCTTGAATGAAGCCTTCCTGAGTATGTTAAAAAAAAATAAATGTTTTCACTAAGTATTTTGCAAGCATTTTCAAATTTATCTGATGATCTCTAATATGCCAACTTTAATGATTATGTACTGGATGTCATGATGCTGCTTCATTGATGCTTTATTTTTGATGGTATCTGGGGCCATTTTAATCTGAGTTGTGTGTGGCAAGGCCAATAGTTGTCCATCTCTCTGCAAACTTGAGAAAGTGGTGGAGAAATCAGAAAATAGCTTGCAAAGCCGGACCATATTTGCTTGTATCTCTTCCTAAGCCTATAATCCTTTAAGGTCAAGTTCTTCCTTTTACCTTGTATAACATCTTGCATTACCTTTTAGAGTATTGGAGTTGGGATGTCTTGTCGAGTTTCTAGGGCACTTTAGTGAGGCCTCTTCTGGAGTACTGTGCGCAGTTCTGGTCACCCTGTTATAGGAAGGATATTATTAAACTAGAGGGTTCAGAAAAGATTCACCAGGATTTTTCGGGGAAGTGAAGGGTTTAAGTTTCAAAAATAGGCTGGGACTATTTTTACTAGAGCGTAGAAGGTTGAGGGGTGACCTTTATGGAAGTCTATAAAATCATGAGAGGTATAGATAAGGTGAAGATCTTTTCCCTAAGATGGGGAAACTAGCAAGCATATTTTTAAGGTGAGAGGACAAAGATTTTAAAAAGGACATGAGGGGCAACTATTTTAAACAGTGGTTAGTGTGTGGAATGAACTGCCAGAGGAAGTGGTGGATGTGTGTACAGCTACAAAGTTTGAGAAACATTTGGCTAAGCTCATGAATCAGAAAGTGGAAGGATAAGGGCCAAATGCAGGAGTTGAGACTAGTTTGGTTTGGGAACATGATCAGCATGGATTAGTTGGACCAAAGGGTCTGATGCTATTCTGTATTACTGTGTGACTCGATGAATTTATTAGAGGCTATATTATATCCACTTCATTAACTGCATTGAAGTGCTGTGGTCACTTTGTTAATCTCATGCAATTCATTGATGACAATAGAAGTTGAACCAAGGAAAAATCAATGCTTTTGCCAGCTTGAAGACTCATCATTTCACCCATTTCAAATGGCCTATTAACATTTCTTTATTTTCGCTATGGATCATAAAAAGCACTGTACTTGCATGATTTCTTCTACAAACAAATTCAGACCTTTTCGTCATTTTCTATTTCAGTCTTAAGTTCCACTAAACTCTGCCATAAACTCCCAATAGGACTCCAATACCATTTTCAATGTCAAACTCGGAGGTCGAGAAGCGACAGACCAACTCAGCAGAACAGACTGTGTAACAGCTCATATATTGGGAGGAGCAGATAAATGGACACCCATTTGAAAGCTCTTCTACAAAAAGAGATCAAGGAGCAAAAACATTGCCATTTATATAGTATCATTCAGATTCTGAGCATACCTCTGATCCCAGGCATGAGGACCTGTCAATATTAACAGGGAATGTATGAGAGAGTGTTAATATTGACAGGCGATGTCTGAGAGAATGCCAATATTGAAAGGGAGTGTGTCAATATTAGCTGGGAACCTTTGTGAACCTGTTCATATTTGAGGCAGTTCAGGAGCTTTTGCAACACTCAGTGATTACTCAAACGTCACACCAGCAATAAATCAGGCAAACGTCATAAAAAGACATTCAAACAATTTCTGATGTTTTATTCCTGGCCTACTTTTCTGTACCTGGCCTTGTTACACTCCTGTCCATCCTTAAGTGGTCCTTTTTTGTCCTCTGCCTTTGTATCCCAGTACATTTATTTGCTACCCTTGATAGTGCTTCCTTACATGTCCTTGTTACTTTGTCCTCAGCTGTCGTACAGACCAAGAACTTAATAATCCTTCCTCTGGCATTCATCACAGCAGCTTGTAATTCAATCCACACTAAATATTCTGTATGCTAAGCTGGATCTAGTTCAGCAAGCAGAATATTGAAGGGTCAAGAAGCAATGATACCTCCTGTCAGGAATGAAAACAAACGACAGGCCTTCTAACCCTAGCAGACAAGTTCATAATTGAACACCTTTAAAGACTCCTCCAAAAGCCAATCAGTCAATGGAAATGGTAAGCCAAATCAGAAGCTGCATTGATTTTTCATTTTCCTGGCTTGGAAATGTAATAAGTCAAGTTGTAAATAGTTGCTGATAACATTATTGCATTTTTTTCAGTGTCTTTGTTTTTGTATAGGTTTTTAGACTATTATAGCCCAATTTCCCAGTGTTTTACTACAAAATAATTGGTCTTCAGACTGCACAATTACTGACTGACTGGAGCTGGGATGTATGTAAGACTTGAATCTGCAGATGTTACAGATTTCTGCTGTCGTCCTTTTGTCTTGTTCGATGAATGATTTCAAGGTTCAGCGTGGGTCAACTGCCCTTGCCCAGCATGACTATTTAAGCATCCCACCAGGGTCAGGATTAGCACCAGGTCAGCTCCAGCAAGGTTCGTGACAGAATGTGTTATGTATAAATCCCAAACCCTGGACAGAACTGGGTCATACATCTCTGGGGAGCCTTCAGGTTAAAAATGACTGTGTGCATTATGATTTAGGGGTAGGAATATGAACACTAACAAATGTTCATCGTATCATTCTGCTGCAATGGTGAAACAATGTTCCTTTTTTTAAAAAAAAGTCTAATTGAAATCAGGTGAGGTCACTTCAAGTTTAATCGCTTACTGGCTTGTGGTTGAGAACTTTAAAGAACATCTTTTTTCTCTTATGCCAGAACGCTTCATGTGCAGCTGCGTTTGGTGCATACATCAACAAATAGGATCTTCCATAATTTCAGCAACGTAAAGATATCAGAACAAATGCAGCTTTACTTTTCCCTGGTTTGAAACCAGATGTTACAGGTCCCTCCTCCAGCTGTGGAGATGGATGAGGGAGAGATTGCTGCAGGACCCGATCATTATCCATTCTCCTCGGTTGGTGTTTCATTGAATGCGGTGGTCAGGCTCCCAGACATAACATCCTTTATCGAGGGAACTCCCCTCGTCCCATTCCGGAGAATCCAATAGGTTGCAAACTAGCTGCTGAGAGCTGAGTGGCAGTGACCGGGAGGTGGTGAGCAGTATGAGGTGATCGGGACATGGCAAGTGGGGTACAGCAATAGGGGCATGGTGAATGTGTGTGCTGAGCAGGGTGTGGTGATGAGGCTGGTGAGCATTCAGTGGACACTGAATGCAGCAACAGGTGACTCTGACGTTTTGTTCAAGTGTGGGTTTTTTTTTAATAATTCCAAGTAATGTAGACATTCACTGGCTGTGTCAGCATCTCATGCCCATCCATAAATGCCACTGAGTCAGTGATGGAAACTGCATTCTTTAGCCAGCCCAGTCGAAGTGGTATTGATACATGTATAACACTAGCAGAATCAGAGATTCTGATGTTGAGCCAGTGGCAATGAATACATGGTGAGATCATTTTGTGGCAGCAAATGGAAGTTGGTTGTGGTGCCAAATGGGCAGCTGCTTTGCCCTGGATAGTGTTGAGCTTCTTGAGTGTAATTAGAGCTGCACACATCCAGGCAAGGGAAGAGTATTCCTTGACATTTTGACATGGGCTGTCTGGATGCTGAATATATAAGAAGTGAGCTACCCAGAGAAGGATTTCCAGCTTCTGACCTACTTTCATAGCCATACGGTTTATGTAGCATGTCCAGTTTAGTTTCTGGCTAATAGTAAACCCTGCAATGTGGCTGTTGGGGCGGGGGGGTCTTGAGTGTCAAGGAGAGATGTTTAAATTTTTTTTTAAGGGACAAAGGATAGTGGGGCAAACCATCAGAAAGATGAGCAAAAAGGTAGGTAGGTTTTAAAGTCAAACTTGAGGGGCAGAGAGTTAAGGTCGGGAATTCCAGATTGTGGCCTGGTAAACAGACGACCATTGATTTTGTGGGCCAGTAATAAATGAAGAAGCACGTTGCGCCTGAATTTTTGAGGGGAAATCTCATAGACTTGTCGAGCTGAAAGTTGTTAAGAGATGGGGCAGAATCTTATTCTGTACTGAGGTTGCGTTTGGAGGTGGGAAGGGTATTTAGTTAGATGGGACGTTGTCATACCTGAACATTACTTGCCTCCATGAGTTAAGTTCTTGATGAGAATACCCATTGTCGATGTTCCCACCCCACTGCCACTCGAGGGTTTCATATGGCCAATTAAGGGGGAGTCCAACACCAGTGGGATTAACCCAGCTGGAGCCATGCCTGTCACAATAAGACAGTATATATTATATTCCCCTAACTGGTCCCTCAATGTAGCACTGGGGACTATTGATAGTGACCATGTGACAGTTGCCTGCTTTCATTGTATACAGAAGGTGCCAAGCTAAGAAGCCCACCTTTTGAATTAAAATGAAGAGAGAACTTGTGATTTGGCAGAAAATGAGTAAGAAAATCAACAAGGAAATTGTACAAAAGATCAATAGATTCCTCATCAATCATGCTGGTCGAGTATCAGCAGGAATGGGCCTATACAATTTCTGCTCCAAGGCCCACCAACACACTTACCCCCTGGAAACAGTGAGAAATCAATCCCTTCACCTTCACTGAGGACAAACAGCACAGTGACAGTATTAAAGAAATTTTGTGTGAATTAAAACATGTCAAACTACAAACATAACATCAGGTGAGTAGTGCCCCTTTAAGGGTCCCATCAATCATCTTTGTCAACGGATCAAGAACAATCACAGAATGTATGTCTGAAGTAATTACCATCGACAAAGCCTCTTAAACAGCTTTTAAAGGATCAGCTGATTATGATACTCACAATAATGGATGCTAAATAAAACACAATGACACACAAAGACCCATTCTTACTTGCCAAACTTTAAGATTATTCAGTAAATGAGTCTCTACCTGCTTTGATCTGTATTGTACAAATATTTCTCAGCCAAACCTGCAACATTTTTGCTGTATTATCAAAGAAGGAATAAGGTTTTGTTTTCCTCGGTTTAAATTGAAAGCTGCTGCAATCAGACAGGAATTATATCAGGTGTCATAGTGTAATACTTCCCTTAGATTCTGCTGTCTCTATGCTATCCCATTGAGTAATAATAGAACACTGATATACATAATTACAGGAAACAGGCTGGGAATTTACTCAACAAATGAAGATAGAAAATGTTGGAAGTGCACAGTCAATTCATCACTGTGACAAAGAGACCTGAACTCAAAAGGTTGCTGAGGAAGCTTGCTGTTCATACCCACTATGTCCTTTCTTTCTAACATTTCAGATTTGCAGCAGTTATTTAAGTTTTCTTTCCATCACTGCAATACCGCGCACACCCCAAACCAAGTGAAGGGACCAGTTTTGCAAAATGTGAGCAATTAGTGATCCAGCGTCAAAAAAATCAAATAAGAGCAGTTTTATCAGGTGGTGAAATCCTGCCTTTCATATGCAATGGGATTCCTTATCATGTGCCCAAATCGTGCTGAGTTTTAAGTCCTGCGTCGAGCAATGCATTTAAAAATGCATAAATCAGGCAAAGGGGAGCACAGAGTTATTGAACTGTTTTCTAACCTCACATTACGTTAACTGGGAAAATGATTAGGAAATTGTATTTCAGGCATCTTACAGGGCTTCACGGATGATTACTGTCCTGTCATGTTAGAGTAATCCTGCATGGAAAATGGGCCAGCTTTCTGATGGAAAGCATGTATTATTTATTGCATGTTCAAAATGATTTTGCTTGATGGAGAACGAGAAATTTCATTCCACATGAGGATAAGAATGGGTTTTCAGGTAAATTGAGATTCACGACAGGATCAATGGAATTCAACTCATTCCCAAAACAAAGTGGAGTAGGGGCAGGAACATGTTATTGTGGAATAGAAAGGCTAATCATTAAGGTCCTCCCTCCCGCTGACTGTCTGTGTGAACTGGAAAGCCCCAGAGTACTCTCTCTTTGTTTTAGCAGGTGACAAAAAAAAGTTGCATTTGTTTAGTGCCTTTCATAACCACTAGACAAGTTAACATGACTCACAGTTAATGAATCATTTTAAGTGCAGTCACTGTTGTAAAATGTGACAGCTAATCTGAACACTGCAAACTCTCACACACAGCAGTATAGTTATAGCAGGGTAATCTGTTGTTAAGGTGTTAGTTGAAGGATGATAAATATTGTCCAGGACGTTGGAAAACCTTCACAGCCCTTCTTCAGAAATCATTGGATTGTTCATGTCCTCCCAAGAAAGCACATGGGTGGCAAATTTAACATTGAATGGAGTGCCAGCCTTGGTTTTATTTTTGCTTTAGTTTGTTCTTGACTCTAGGGTGGCTCAATGGTTAACACTGCTGCCTCACAGCACCAGGGACATGGGTTCAAATCCAGCTTTGGGCAACTGTCTGTGTGGAGTTTGTGCATTCTCCCTGTGTCTGTGTGGGTTTCGTCCCACAGTCCAAAGATGTGCAGATTGGATGGATTTGTAATACCTAAATTTCCCTGTAGCACCTAGCATTCATGTGGTGGATTACCCATGGGAAATTCAGGGGATAGAGTAGGGAAGTGGATCTGGATGGTAGGTGGTTTGGAAGGTTTGTGTGGACTCAATGGGTTGAAAGGCCTGCTTCCGTACTGCAGCGATTCTAGCAGTGAACCCGAGCCACAATCTTCTGATGGAGTCTATTAATTGGAACTCAGCTAACACACAAAAGACTTAGGTACATTTCCTGCCATCATGCTCTGCAATCTCTCAATTAGGTATGTCCTGTACAACAAGTGTAACTATACGCATTCTACTGCAGAAGAAAGATGGAATTTTATTTTGCTGTATAAGTTCTGTCACAATTGGGCACGAAAGAGTGAGTTCAAGCATTCGGGCATCTTCCTTCAGAAAACCTCACGAGAGCTCATTAATATGGCTTCACTTATTATTCTAATGTTCGGTTCATCCAGCTACTTCTCACCACTGCTGAAACAAAGAAACATGTCAACTGGTCAGCACCCCGCTTCGCATAGTTCATATGCTGTTTGAAGTAGAGTCTATTCAGGGTCATGCTGCACAATCCTAATGTTCTCTTTTCTAAATGCTCCTCCCTGAGGCACGATGCTACCCACTGGAGTCCAATCCCATCATAGTCTTTAGTTGCCATGTAGAGTACGCCAATCTTTTTGAGTGAGCGTACACAATGGTTGTCACCATAAATTTGATGTTGAAGGCATCCTCTCCTCACATACTGTTGTTAGGGGGCAATTTGGATAGGATGTGAATTAACCTGCAAATCCGCATGAAGTTCCAGTCGAGATTACCGCAAGGTCAAGGGTATTAGTTAACTTCAGAAGTAATAGGCACATAATTCTTTTAAGATTTTTTTCATTTATTCTTATTCAAGAAAAAATGTTCAGGTTAAAAGGAAAATAAGCTGAACCACATGAAGGTGCTCAGATGCTGATGTAGCAGAGTTTCTGTGAAAATGTGACGTGGCTGAACCAGCATTAACCGCTGAGGCTATATTTTGGAAAGGGAATGTGAAGATGACCCTGTCCCACACAAAGAAAGATGAAGCAATGAGGTTTAGTCAAGGATCAGAATGAAGCGCAGGTTTCGGAGAGGAGATAGGATCCCATCTGGAAGATTGGGAGTGATGTGGCCAGGGTAACGGGCGCCCTGCTATTTTTTGGAATGTGTAGAAAAACAAGGTGTTATTCTGAAACAGACCATCTCAGAATTTGTGTAATGCACTGTCTACATGACTTACGATGTACAAATATGTGATGAAGCCTTGTTCAGGTAGGACCTCGGAATTCTTTGGGTTAGACACTCCTAATGGTGGCTCAGAAAACAATCATTGACCTGTACCTTCAAAACTCCTGAGATTATTTCACAAAATAATCTAACGCAACACTGTCCTGTGAGAGACTGTACAGGCTAGAGATATAATGCAGGATCTTAGCCCTAGTGAGTCAGGACCGCACCAGGCAATGCATTCACCAATGCAAATGTCCAAAGATACCCTACTTTCAGATGAACTTTGGGCATGAACAGTGCAGCAGCAACAGCACATTGCATTCATTTCCCACCTTTGACATAGAAAACATCACACAGTATGTCTTAGAACCCAGAATGAAACTGAAACCAAGCTAAAGAAGAAACAATGTCCCAAACCTTGCGAGGAGATAAATTTTAAGCACTGTCTGAAAGGACAGGAGAATAAGGTGAGAAAATGAAGGTGCGGGGGCGGGGAGTTGATGCCAATGTCGGCCAAAGGGAGGGGAGATATACTAGAGGCAGAGTCAGGAAAGTGGGAAATACAATTCAGACTGGAGGAGGTAAGACACACAAAAGGACGAGGCATGGAAGGATTTAACACGATCTCTGATAGAAGATAAATCTTTAGTCTCCAGCTGCAGTGCTGTAAAATGAATGGTCTACATCATTACTAAAAGGGGTGCGTTGGAGAGTGAGGGAGGGAAGAAGATTACAACTCTCTTTCCCAGCTCAGTTTTTCCTCGGGCATTGTTTTCTATGTAGATGAGTTGTTTTGCTGAGTATTACACAGGATAAAAGATTTTGTGTAAATTACTACTTTCTATTTATTGGTGATGCATTGCTGTCCACAATCGCTGCTATTGATAGCACTGCTGCAATTGTAGCCTAATTGTGCTGCTTTGATCTGTATTGTGCAGTGAATCTCATTGGAGCCGGCAGGTCATTCTATAGCATTGTTGCAGTGACTTCAGAGTGTCAGCTACCAGCCGAATGACACACGCTGTTTCTAAATTGTCTTAATGTTAGTTTAATGGTGTGCAAGAGGCTGCTGGCTCCTCAGACTGCATTGGCCAGCAGACTCAAAATAGCCTCAGGTTTACTGGGCATGCAGT
This sequence comes from Stegostoma tigrinum, assembly GCF_030684315.1. Classification (NCBI taxonomy): domain Eukaryota; kingdom Metazoa; phylum Chordata; class Chondrichthyes; order Orectolobiformes; family Stegostomatidae; genus Stegostoma; species Stegostoma tigrinum. The sequence continues at coordinate 13,143,334 of NC_081380.1, forward strand.
CCCATCGATCAGGAGCTGACAGCTTCAGCACTTCACTCGCGCACTCGAACAGTTGTTAGGAATTGGCTGGTATTTGTTTAGCTGAGATTTGTGGATTCAGCAGGTATGAATAATCTGTTTACCTCCCCACACTCCCCACATTCTGTTCCCATGTTCACCACAAGGAGGCAACTTCTACAGACAAACCATCATTCACCCACTGAGAAATGCATGGCCTGATTCATGGCTCTTCGAGGAGGCAGTAGTTATGGCTAAACATAAACCTCTTTTAGCAACAATACTCATCGGATTGGTATCCTTCCATCTGAGAGGGATGACGGGAACACAGCCTCGGAGCTTTAGTGAAGTCAGATGAGATCATCTGCTGCCCTTCTTTGGAAAAGGCACACTTTGAAGTTGCCCAGACTCAGTGATGCATGATGATCCCTTGTCTACAGGGCTAACACCTGTTCTGGCAGCATGATCATAAGAAGCACAAAACTGCAATGTTCTGTAACTGATAGTTTAAGGTGACTAAACTCAATCAAGCTAATTAAAAAGGCAATTCAATAGAAACAACAGCAAGACGACAGTAAAAGGGCTTTTTGTCTCCCCTGTTAACCCATACACCAGGTCCTGTGCTAACCATTAGGTTCAGTGTCTAAGAACTCGAATGACAAGTGGCAAAAAAATTGAATAACTATTTTATCTCAGTTTTTCGTTGAAGAAAGTAGAGACACAAAAGTTCAATCGAACCATCAATATTGTTCCTGTATTGGAAAAAGGAGATAGAATAAAATCTGAAGGTTGTGGAACGCTCAATTTAATATCACTGGTAAGAAAGGCGCTCAGACATATATTGAACAAAAAGAGAATTAGGAGACTATTATGACGAAGTACAAAGATATGCGGGCTAGATGGGAGATGGGAGATGGTAACAGGGATAGGGTAGTGGGGATTGGGATGCTCTTCGGAGGATCAGTGTGGACTTGATGGGCCAAATGGCCTGCTTCTACACTATAGAAATTCAATGATACTACGGCTCACTCAACCTTCTTTCTGTTAGCATCTTATAAACCACAATTAGCTCTCCTAAAACCTCACCCTTCCTCTTGCGTGAACTGTAAACAGCTTTTTAATGAGATTTATTGACAGTAATTCAGAAGTGATTAAGATTCCTAATCTGATAAGAACTACCCAGCAATGCCTTGGAAATTGATACATCACCTATTGCTGGGACTTTCTATCCAGTTAGTTATTTATCTCCTTTCTGTGCCATGCCCTAACCTGAGTCATGTTACTATCATGTGCTTCCCTTCTCAAATGCATTTTGAAAATTCAAGTATATGTCATTTTTTTACACACTCAGTCATTTCCAGATATCATGTGGGGTGAACTGAATTGATTAAAGACTGGCACCTGTGATGTTGGAGAACTCAAGGGAAGCTGAAATGTGTCATCCACTTGACGCTTCTGACTGCAGGTTGTTGCAAATGCTGCAGTCTTGTCTTTTGCACTGGCGTATTGGGCTCTCTAGTCATGGAGGATGGGGATATTTATGAAGCATTCCCTAGTTGTTCCTTGTTTAATTGGCCACCATCATTCCCAATGGGGTGTGGAAGAACTACAGAACTTTTATTTGATCCATTTATTGTGCAATCACTTAGCTCTATCTATCACAAGGCTGCTTCTTTTGTCTGATATAGAAATAATTCTTGTAGCTTCAGCAGGTTGATGCCTCATTCTTGTGTCTGTCTGGTGCTGCTCCTGGCATACATTGCTGCATTTGTTGTTGAATCAAAGTTAATCTCTCAGTGTGACAGTAATAGTAGAGGTATTCCACACACCACGAGATTACAGATTGTGGGTGAATATGATTCTGCTACTGCCGATTTGCCCAAAGCATCTCATAAATGCTAAGTTTTGAGTTGTTAGATCTGCTCCACTAAGCATGGTGGTAGTTAACACATGACACAATGTAAGATATCCTCAATGTAAAGACAGGACTTCATCTCCACAAAGAGAGCGAAGTGGTCACTCCTACTAATACTAGTAAGGACAAATGTATCTGTGATATGTATTTTGGTCAATACAAAGTCAGGTTTTTTCTTGTTAGTTCCCTTATCACCAGCTGCTAGCCAGGTCTGGCACTTATATCCTTTCGGACCTGGCCAGCTGAATCAGCAGTGCTGCTTCTGAGCCATTCTTGGTGGTAGACAATGATATCTCTCACCCAGAGTACATTCTGCACCCATGCAACCTTATGAGGACAGATTGAGTAGATTGGGACTGTACTCATTGGAATTTAGAAGAATGAGGGGGCATCTCATAGAATCATTTAAAATAATGAAGGGGATCAATATGGTAGATGCAGGGAGGTTGTTTCCACTGGTGGGTGAAATTAGAACCAGGGGAAATAGCCTTGAAATAGGGGGAAGCAGATTTAGGACTGAGTTGAGGAAGAACTTCTTCATCCATAGGTTTGTTAATCTGTGGAATTCCCTGCCCAGGGAAACAGTTGAAGTTTTCTCATTAACTGTTTCCCTGGGCAGGGAATTCCACAGATTAACAATGATAAATAGATTTTTGAACAGTAAAGGAATTAAGGGTTATGATGAGTGGGCAAGTAAATGGAGCTGAAAAGATCAGCCATGATCTTAATGAATGGAGGAGCATGCTTGATGGGCCAGATGACCTACTCCTTCTCCCAGCTCTTATGTTCTTATGTTACCCTCAGGTGGTAGGTGTTAACCAAGTGGAGGTTTCCTGATGCCATGAGACTTCTCAACATAAGACTTCTGACTTCTTTGGGAAGGTGATGGCCTGGTGGTATTATCGCTGGACGGTTAGGACCAGAGACCCAGGTAACATTCTGGGGACCTGGGGTTGAGTCCCACCATGGCAGATGGTGGAATTTAAATTCAGTAAAAAGAAAATCTGGAATGAAGAGTCTAATGGTGAGTACGAATTAATTGCTGGAAAAAAACCCATCCGTAGACATTCACTAATGTCCTTCTGAGAAGCAAACTGCTATCCTTATTTGGTCTGGCCTACATATGACTCCACAGCACAGTAATGTAAATGACCCTTAGCTGCTCTCTGGGCAATTAGATATGGGCAATGAATACTGGCCTAGCTAATGATGCCCTCATCCCATGAACGAATAAAAAGAAGTCATGGTGTTGAGTGTCAATGACGAGGATTCCTCAGGCAACTCTTGTGGACTGTATGCCAGTGTTGCCCCCTCTTGTAGGTCTGCACTGCTGCTCTGAGAGACAAACACAGGAACAGTAATAGTGCTATCGGGATATTGTAAGGTATAATTCCATGTGTCTGTCTATATCAGATCCATGACCCATCTTCAAATAGGAATTTTGGGACAGCAGACATATGACATTTACATCCTACCAATTTGAACTGCATTTGAACCCAGTACAAATCGGATAAAGAGGCAATTAGTTGCATTTCTGGAGTTAGAAGACAAGTTATACTCTGTCCAAAATTGGGTGGATTGATAGGGATTAGCAGCTTTCCTTAGTTCTAAAAATATTATTTTCTCCCTTGAGTCCTTTTCCAGCATCTTCCAGCCAGCTGAATGTGAGGACAGGAAGCAAGTTACACACAACTGATATCACCACAGTGTTAATATTTTTTTCTGGCTCTTGGCGGATGTTAAACATCCTGTATTGCAATTTTATGTGAAGTAGCAGTTTGCAAATCAACAAAGTTTAGCGAAGAGGTCAGGAAAATTAATATGACAACACATGGTTGAATTTCAAGTTGAGGAATTTTGGTTAAATACCTATTGTTCTGCTGGAATGTTTAATGGTGATATTCCAGCTGTGCAGTGCTGCGTTAAATGAGCATTCAGGACAATCTGGATTATTAGTCTCTGTTCTGTTTTAAGACACTTTCCATTTCTACCTCTGTCCTTCCCAAAGGCTGCTGATTCATTCTGGGATATCATTATCAGTTTGTTCACCATCTCAAATAGTCAGAAAATTCACATCTGCCTTGGACATCTTGTATCTGTGAGCTGTCAGTGGGGCACGGTTCCTTATCTGACTTCCAGAACTGTGCACTGCCCAGTGCAAGAACGATAGTGAGTACGGAAATTCCCAATGAAGATCTAAGTTTCCATGGCCAGTAGGAAAGGATTTTAAGAAGTTGATGGAATAGGCAATGGCCTATTGATATTATCATTGGACTTTTAATCCAGAAAACCAGGCAATATTCTGGGGATAACAAAGTGTGGGGCTGTATCGGGTCTAGGCCCCAAATGTCAGCTTTTGTGCTCCTGAGATGCTGCTTGGCCTGCTGTGTTCATCCAGCTCCACACTTTGTTATCTTGGATTCTCCAGCATCTGCAGTTTCTATTGTATCTGATCACAATATTCTGGGGACCTGGGTTTGACTACCACTATGGCAGATGGTTAGAATTTGAATTCAACTGAAAAAAAGTTTCGAATTAACAGTCTAATTATAATCACAAAACCAATTTTGGAAATAAAAATCTGGTTCACTAATGTCCTTTAGGGAAGGGAACTGCCATCCTTGCCTAGTCTGGGCCTCCAGACCCACAGCAATGTCGTTAATTCTTAATTGCCTTTTAAGTAATTAGGGCTCCGTTGTAAATGCTGCCCTATTCATCCCACAAATGAATAAAGGAGAAAGGTTAGTTCAATATAAAGACAGCAGAAATGTCCACCTCTTTCTTCAACCGAGCAGTCCTCAGCTCTGTGTTGACAGGCCGTCAGTTGGGTCCGACCCATCTCCCACACTTCCACTCTCACCCCACTTCTCTTCCCTCCTGCAACAGCGATAGGGTTCCCCTTGACATTACCCATGATCCCACCAGCATCCACATCCAGAAGACTATCAGACGCCACTTCCACCACCTCCAGCGAGATGCTTCCACCATATGACACATATTCCCCTCCACCCCCTTGTCAGCCTTCTGCAGAGACTGTTCCCTCCTCTCCACACTTCCTTCACTTCCAACACTGTCCCTCCACAGCCCCATGACACCTTCCGCTGCAATCACTGAAGGTGTAACGCCTGCCCATTTACCTCCTCTTCTCAGTATCCAAGAGTCAAACACACCTTCCAGGTAAAGCAGCAATTTACCTGTCATTGGTCCTGTTCGTGGCGGGGAGTGGGTCTTTAGTTTGGGTGAGCACTTGTCGTAGGGTTGATGTGGGTTTGTGTGCCACTCTGATGCCCAGCGGTTGTAGAAGTTTTGTGGTGAGTCCTGACATGTTCCTGATGTAGGGTAGGTACAGGTAGGTCCCTGATGATGTATGCCATGGACAGGACCAATGTCACCTACAAGACCCCCTGCAGAGACTGAGAGAAACACTATATCGGACAAACAGGAAGGAAACTAACAAGAGTACATGAACACAAACTGGCTACAAAAAGACACGACCAATACTCACTCATCTCAATCCACACGTACAAGGAGAACCATGACCTCGACTGGGACAATGCCAAGATCCTGGGACAGGCTAGGCAGAGACAGGCACGGGAATTCCCGGAAGCATGGCACTCCACGAGGCAGGCTATTAATAAACACATTGAACTTGACCCCATAGTGAAGCAATCCATCGCAGCGGACCCCAGAGTTTAAAAACCAGGCGGGTAAACACACAGACGCTCCATCTGAGAATGTTACCAAATACAGTAATGAAACATCTGCGGAACAACAAACCAGCTTGGCGAGCCAACCAACTTCAATACCAACAACCCAAGCTACAGATCTACTCCAAAACTCTAGAGGGCATAAGTTTAAGGTAAGAGGGGAAAGATATAAAAAGGACCTAAGGGGCAACTTTTTTCACACAGATGGTGATGCGTTTTTGGAATGAGCTGCCAGAGGAACATTTAAAAGCCATAAATAGGAAGGGTTTAAAGGGAGAGATAGTAGGAACTGCCGATGCTGGAGAATCTGACGGTGTGAAGCTGGATGAACACAGCGGGCCAAGTAGCATCAGAGGAGCAGGAAAGCTTGACATTTTTGGTCGGGACTCTTCTTCATATTTGGAGGAGGGGAAGGGGATTCTGAAATAAATAGGGAGGGGTGGGTGGATAGAAGATGGATAAAGGAGAAGATAGGCTGAGAGGAGACAGACAGGGCAAAGAGGTGGGGTTAGATCCAGTGAAGGTGAATGTAGGTGGGGAGTTAGGAAGGGGATAGGTCATTCCAGGGAGGATGGACAGGTCAATGGGGCGGGATGAGGTTAGTGGGCATGGGATGGGGGTGGGGCTTGAGGTGGGAGGAATGGTTAGGGAGGCGGGGAATCGCCGGGGAGTTTTGGCATGTGGTAGGGGGAGGGGAGATATTGAAGCTTTGGAAATCCACATTGATGCCCTTTGGCTGCAGGGTTCCCAGGGTTTAAAGGGATATGAGCCAAATGCTGGTAAATGGGACTAGATTTATATAGGATAACTGGTCATCATGGACGAGTTGGACCAAAGAGTCTGTTTCCATGCTGCACATCTCCATGACTCTATCAGAACATTCAACTTCCTGAGCAATCCCCACTGCATTGGAGATTCCATGTGGTCCTCCAGGAAAACTCGAGCCAATTTTGCTCGGACCACATTCTGTTCACTGGAATATTTGGGCCATTCTCAATCACAGTGTGAATGATTTGTAAATCATCCAAACCTGCAATATTTTCATTATGATGAGATCATCATTCAGTTTTGTCCCACCAGCCATTGAGTATGGACTTGTAACTGGTTTGTCAATATTCTCATCACTACATCTGGAACTTTAAAAAGAACATTGATAAACATGAGAGTCAAGTTCTCTAATTGTAATGAGCTAAGATCTCTCAAAAGGCTTGTGGTTAGTTATGTCACCATTCTGTGCATGGATTACATCAGCCTACATTAAACTATACTGACCGGAAGGAAAGTGGCATTCATGCATATCACTATTACTATGCAAAAACAGATATTCTTTAAAAACGTATCTCAGTTGCAATTTCATAAATTTCTTTTGTAATTTAATGTTCAAGTATCATCAGCTTTGTCTCATTGAAGTTATAAATCATAATGCAATTAGAACCACTGAATGGTACAACAGAGAAAGAAGCCTTTCACCCTATCATACCCTTTGCTGGCTTATGGCGAAAGTAGATTGAGCTTACTCTGCTCCTCTTGCACTGTAGGTCTGTATTGAAATATTTCAGTTTTCAGGCTGGGCTACACTGAAATTCAAAACCTGACATTTGCATAACTTGCTGCCCAGAACCTCCAGTGAAGTAAAGTTGTGGGCAGTTATCATTCTGTTCATTGACAACCTCAGTACCGATTATTGATGCCATTGTTCCCAGTAAAATCCCTACTACCTCACACCCTGATTGTTCATCTACGCAAGACCCCCTCATCTCTCCCTCACTGCATTGGTCCAACAAGCTTGTGTAACATTTATTCCCAAATCTGGTTAGACTATGTCAGATATTGAGCCCTGCTGTCCTCTGCATCGCTAGAGGATCATCTAGAATTGCTAAGGTGATATCCAGCCATTATTTGAGTCCATTATTGAATCTTTTCTCAAACCGCTTCTCACCTGAACCCTTCTTTGTTCCTAAGGTTGACTCCAATTTCTCCCTCCCCCTTGTCCGCAGTGTCAAGACTTCTTCAAAATGATCCCATCCCTAGCCTCGGCATTCATTCTTTCGATGAGTTCTCTGCAATTTTCCAGTTTGTCTTATCCTGCTGTATACAACATTGACAAATAGTATCCCCTGTGACTGCCCAATGATATAGATTAATACTAAGCACTGTAACATCAGAGATTTATTACTAGGCTGAATTTTATGAGGAGGTGGCATACTGCTTGCTGTACCCTCGAGGTAGAGATAGTCCTCAAGTGACCAATATTAGACAAGGCCATCTCACAGACCTAATGTTCCCCAGCTGGTGTTAACAAGGTAAGGCTTGGACTTGAAATCTCATCCTTGAAAGCTTCCAGCCGATCTGATCAGCCAGCAGCTCTGACAGCACTGTCAGGGGCAGTACTGAATGGTGTGCACTACTCGGAACGAGAGGACATGACCACTGGACTAAGGTCGATTGTAGCTTTTAGATTGAGACAGATTGGCGATGCTAAGCAGGAATGTAAGGAGGCATAGCAGGGTGGTTTTTAGGGCTAGATGGAAGGTACAAACTAGAGGATGAGATTTTCCCAAGCCAAATCCAAGTGTTAGAGCAACAGCAGTGCTCTAAATTTCACAAAAGCAGTAGGTCCATACCTCTGCATCGTTAAATGCTCTGATAATAAACTCCAGCTCGTACAATTTGGAGTGTCTTCCCCACGGGAGTGGGCAATGACAGCCAGTAACTGGTGCCTTCATGTACACATGGAGTGATTGTCGTCTGCCCCTGACAGGGGTCAGAGAATCAGGTCTGAGGGCAAGGTGTCCACATGAAATGCTGTCATCTATCAGGGAGTGTAGTGTAGAAGTTGAAGACATTAAATGTTCCATTAACAAGGCCCGCAGCTCAATTTTAAAAAATACAAGTGTCTTTGACAATCTATTCTGACTTTTTGGTAATTTATTATACTGGTGACTGATCAGTGATTGATTCAATATGATCACGGACCAGATAAAAATCTAGCTTCCGATCTCTGCTGGGCTTTTTCTAATCTCATCACTTTGGTTCAATGTGACTGTCCTCATGCCTTGCCCAGCTGTTGCTGTACCAAATTCCAACAATCAATATCAAAAATGTCAAAACCCATCAGCTACTCCCAGAGTTACGGTAATCAGATATGGCATGTAACATGAAACACAGAGACTCTCTGTAATGCTTATGCATCTCAGCACAAAATATTACAGCTCAAACTCTCTCTGAGGCATAATTTGATTTCCAAATTTCAACTGATGAGAACAAGCCCTTGTAAGTTATTTTCCGTGCGCTCTGGCATGATTGAAGGTAAATTTGCCGCAGTCCCAGAGGATCCCAGGCTACTCCCTCATTAGAGACAGACAACCAGTAGCAAGTTTAACCTGAGGGTTACCACAACTTAGATAAAGGGGAAGGCTGACAAATTGGGATTTTCATGGTGACATCAGCCATCAGGGGAATTGATCCCATGTTATCAGTGTCATTCTCTGCTGCAAACCAGCCATCCAGCACCTTATTGGAAAATACTCCAATTGACTCAAATTTAACAGCCACCCCATGCTTCCCAGTTCCATTCTCTGGAATTATACCTCACAAACATGAAGTGAAAGCCAGCAAGTGAGATAAAGGTTACACCACTCCATCTGATGAAGGTGAATATAGATAATTGCCACCTTTCACCATTATCTCTGTTTCTTTGAAAAGAATGTGACTTTATTCCATACAGGCTGATTAAAGAAATCATGACCTTTTTTGTATGATATAACACGCCCTTAATTGTTATGTCAATATTAGTTATGTTGACCCATGTATGGCAGGCTTCCAGCTATTTAATATTAAGCAACTTGAGAATTACAGAAACAAACTTGATCTGATTTGGTTCTGACTGTAGGCAGCCTGGTTAACAAAGGCTAGCCATCTTCTGCTGAACTTTAGGGCTGTCTCCAGAGAGTAGCTGTCAGTTTATCTCATTTACCCGCACAAAACAAAAAGGATTCTGTTTCAAATGCAGCTATAAGAGACTCATTTTCCATTCACAACACACCGGCACAAGTCAGATCTAACGGCAAACAATAGGGAGATCATATTGTTTTGAAACAATACCCCTGCTACCATCCCTTGCACTAAACAGTTCTGGTCCATTAATAGGAACTGCAGATGCTGGGTTCAGAGATAACACAAGAACACAGCAGGCCAGGCAGCATCAGAGAAGCAGGAAAGTTGACGCTTCTGAAGCAGGGTCCCAACCTGAAACATCAACTTTGGTGCTCCTCTGATGCCTCCTGACCTGCTGTGTTCCTCCAGCTCCACACAAGATCAACTAATACATGGCTCAGGCTTGAATAGGATGCTCCTGTTATGAAGGTCCTTCCATTCATAATATTATTTTGAAGACTTGAACTTAAAAGATGTGAAAATTTGTTCATTTGAAAGAGTACAGGGATGCCTGGACTTGTTTTCCTCTCAAAGAAATTGCTGGAGGGTCATTTTTGATATCTATTTAAAAACAGCTCCTGCAAGACACAATTAGCTAATAAACAGCCCAATCCTTGTGGACGGTGGGACTGCTAGGACTTGCTTGCAGAGAAGTCACATGTAGATTTATGGCTGTCAGGAGTTTTGAGGAGTTTGAAGTTTTGTTTGTAAAGGTCACGTGAGGTTCAGCCAGCTAAAAAGAAGACTCACAACTCATCCTTTCCCACCTTTTTACGAAAGCCCTTTTTTAGAGCCCAGCATTAGCACTGGCAACTTGATGCAGCAGTTCTTCTGAGAAGCTTCAGGAAGATTTCCTCTCAATATCTTTAGAGCATACTGATTCTAAAAAAGAACAGAGTGACAACCGCATGTGTCCAGTGATACCTCTTGAAATGTATCAGTGTGCTAGATCCAAAACCATATGACACATTTCCTGTCTTGTCTTTTTTTTCTACACAAGTTAGCAATTATTGGCCAAAATGTTTTTATTTTTAAGATTGATTTCTGTAGAAAAGGTTTCTATAATCAATTTGGCTCGCTTGCTAGGTCAGATGTTGTGTGTTTATGAATCCCAAATCCCAAATGCCTTTTACCATTCTCTCAATAAATCTACACACATGACCCCACAGGTCTCACAATTACCGAACACTTTGTGGAATTGTGCTCTTAAGTCTATTCATGCCTCCACTACCCCTCTACTAAAATACATTACCAGTTCTTTGTATTAAATTCCTTTGTCTGCCCATTCAGCTAGCCCATCCATGTCCTGTTACCACTGATTAGTATCATCCTTGCTGTTAGTCAAGCTCCAATTTATCAAATCTTTCATTTTTGCTCTGTATTTCAATATCCAAATAATTCATGTATTGAAAAACAATGTGTCTGAGCACTGAAACTAAGGTATGCCACTGTCTATTATGGTGGAAGGATCAATGACTGGAGAACATAGGTTTAAGGTAAGGGGTGAAAGGTTTAGAGTGGATGCAAGGAAAATCTTTTTGCCCAGAGGGAGGCAGGAATCTGGAACTCACTGACTGTAAGGTTGATAGAGGCAGAAATCCTCAAAACATTTAAGAAGGATTTAGGTCTATGGTTGTGATGCCATGGCATACAGGGCTATAGGCCAAGTGCTGGAGAATGGGAATAGGGCAAAGAGATAAACAGGAATATAACTTTAAAGAGATAATGGGAACTGCAGATGCTGGAGAATCCAAGGTAACAAAGTGTGGAGCTGGATGAACACAGCAGGCCAAGCAGCGTCTCAGGAGTACAAAAGCTGATGATTCAGGCCTAGACCCTTCATCAGAAGGGTCTAGGCCCAAAACATCAGCTTTTGTGCTCCTAAGATGCTGCTTGGCCTATCATGTAATTTTAAAGATCCAACATAAAAATATTTCCTCTACATACAAATGACTGCCTTATATTTTCCTGCACTATGTCCTGGCTTGTGTACAAGTTAACTTGTGAATGGACTCCAGAAAGAAACTTATTCACAACCTGGGGATTCTATAATAGCTCTGGAGTCACCCACAATATCCTTTCTACATCCACTTTATCGAAAGCATTCAGGGTCTGACACACTTCAATCAAGTCAGTCTTCAATCTTCTAAACTCCAGCAGTCCTTATAACATAACCCACTCATTCCAGGATTCAATATAGTAAGCCTCCTGTGAACCACCTCCAATGCATTTATATCCTTCCTTTAATAAGGAGAACAAACTATACAATGTCCGAGATGTAGCCTCACCAATGCCTTGTATAAATGAAGCATAACATTGTTAGTTTTGGTCCAATTCCTCTTGTAGTAAAGGAAGACTTTTCATTAGGCTTTACAGCTGCACCTGCATACTAACTTGTTATGATTTGTGCACTCGAAGGCAACTTATCTTTAGCACTTTTTCAAATCCATTCATGAATATTGCTCTTATTTCATCAAGAAAAACAATCAAATTAGTTAAGCTTCACTCAACTTTTACAAATATGATCTGAATCTTGACTAACTCAGCCCCTCAAAATGGTTGGTTAAAAACAGCAGATAACTTTTAGAAAATAACGTAACCAGTTCTCATAACCACACTTTGGAAAGATGTAAAGGTCTTTGAAAAGTTCCAGGGCAGATTTATCACAGTAATGGTTCCAGGGGTGGGAGATTTTGTGTTGCAAGGTTAGTTTGAAAAGCCTGGGGATTAATCTCTTTGGACTAACAGAGACTGTTGGGCAGATTTGATGGGGGTGTACAGTATTGCGGGGGATAGGAACAAATCAAGGCAGGTGTGGAAGTGAAAAAATTAATCAGTTCAAAAAGAAATGGGATGGGCACCTGAAGAAAATTGTCTTGCGGGCTATGGGGAGAATGGAACCGACTGGATAGTCTGTCAGAAGTCGGAATGGAATTAATAGGACAATTGTCCTCCTTATGTAATGTAAATGATCCTATGACTTCCTGATTCTAAATAGTACTTGATGTTCTACACCCCACCTTGGTGACACTTCATTCCTCCATCACTGAATAGCTCATTCCTGTCTCTCATGAATGTGGAATGAAACTTAGGATTCTGCTGTTTGTCACTGATACAACAGTACGTATTCACACATTACAATCTGTTGTCCGAGGAGACATTCTATTTTCGTACCTATAATTTGCCCTTGATCTGTTCCTCATTTGTTAATATCATTTCAGAAAACCCTACATTCAGTTCCATTCCAGTGAGAGACTTTTTCACGATCCATTTCACATCTGCCAGTGTCTTTATGGTGAAGGCCCTCCCTGCTACATCCTTCAAACCAACCCTTACATCTGCTTTTTCATTCTGCCAGAGCACTCCATTAATTGACATTAATGTGTTTTGTTTCCCCACAGGCACTGCGCCTGTGCAGATGCTGCTGTGAATGGAGTGTTTGGAATCAGAAAGGCATCATGAGTAGGCAGTTTGACATGCTATACCAGTCTCAGGAAATAACACACTCTAATATATTTAGACTTCACCTTTATGATGCAAATTGATTAAAAAGCAAAATATCATGCACATCCATATTAAATTAGTGACCATTTTAACAAGCCATTAACCACCCAAAAAGAATGTTTGCTAAAATCACTTGACTGGTTGTAACTGTAACCTTCCAGCAGCTTCTTTGGGAGTCAAATTCAGCCAGCCTATGAAACATCAGGTATCTCCAGCAGGGATGGGAATACTAACTGTTGTTTTATACACTGCCACAGAGACCAATTGTTTTCATGGAAAAGCTCCAAATAAAGTACGTACGCATTTACCTCTATCCTGTAAGAAGACATACTAATAACTTTCCATTTAACCTCTGAAACAGGCCATAGTGTGTGTAATGCAGAATGCAAGCCTTTGTTTTGATACTAACTGTCCCCACTTCACCCCTGCCCATACCGACACCATCACCAACACTTGGTTACATGCCTCCCATAGGGTTCAACTCCAATCCTTTGCACAAAATGATTTTGAAATACAGTTAACGGCTCATTGTTGCTTCGTACAAAGTCTATTGATGTTATCAAAATCCCTAATCCGGGATGACAAAGGAGTCTAAATCCTGTATTTGTCCTCTCTGCAGATAATCAACTTACTTCCATCAAAACTGCCAAGTGGCAAAGTACATTCAAGCAATATTTATCAAAAAATCTTTGAAGGAATTTTTAGGGAAAAAATTATCTCCAGTTCCTGAAATGCTGGCTAGTCAATCAGTCATCCCCTAAAATGATGTCCAGGCTGTTCATTCCTGTTTTGGGCCCCAGCTTTAAAGTAAGAACACAGATACATCTGTATCCCTCCATTCTTTTGTATTTATGTTGTTTGACTTGTTTTTTTCTCTTTATTATATTTTTGTGGAAAGATTGTTATTCTGAACATTTTATTTCTTTATTTTTCTAATTTATTTCTATGGTTTTGTACATGAGAGGGTCTGTAAAGTTGGACTTTTTATTTCTTTATTTTTCTCCTTTTTTTCTAAAGATTTAAATTCAAAAAGCTATAGCTAGATACCTTTATGCCTAAGATGGCGCTGTAAGTGGCAGCTTGTAAATTTTTCGCTGTCCTCCTGTGAGTACATGCGACAATAGAGCAAATTCAATTCAGTTCAATTCAATTCAACACTAATTGAGTAATTTGCTTATCTTTTCCAATCCCTGTCTCTCCTTGTACATGTGTAGATGTACCTGTGTTGCACTTTACTCCCCCCATCTCCCCATGTTTAAGATGGTGCGAAATAAACCCTAATGAGTGGTTTAACACGGGTGGCACGGTGACTCAATGGTTAACGTTGCCTCTCAGCACCAGGGACCCAGGTATGATTACACCTGTGAGTGACTGTTTGTGTGGAGTTTTGTGCATTCTCCCTCTGTCTGCAATGGGTTTCCTCTGGGTACGGATTCCTCCCACAGTCCAATGATGTGTAGGATAGATGGATCAGCTTTGGAAATATAAGGTTACAAGGATTGGTTGGGCAGGCTGAATTTGATGATATGCCCTTCAGAGGGTCAGTGTGGACATCATGGGCTGAATAGCCAGTTTCCACACTGTAGGGATCCTATGATTACTTTGTGCTCTTACAATCCCTACAAAGTCAACGTGCACAGTGTGGAGAAAATAGAGCCTTACTGTTTAAAAAGAGAACGAGAACCTTTCACAATCTGCTCAACAGCAAGTGATGGCACCTAAGGGAGAGTTTCATTCTGAAACTGGCTCACAGTCTGATGGTGAAAGAAATCGGAGACTCAAGCCTGGGGTGGGTAGACCCACGATGTACTGAGCCATGAGATTTGACAAAATTCCAAATGTGAGAAATGAGCTGAAATGAACTGATTGAAATTCAAAAGGTGAAAATTGGAGAGCTGATGCAATTTGTAAAACTACGCAAATTGCAACAATTTTTTTTAATCCAACATTGGAAAATGGCACATTTTCATTCAAAAGCATTGATAGAACAGGACAGATTAACCACTGAAATGTTAGTTACTCTGACAACAGGCCAGTTAAAGGGAATTACAAGTGAAATTACAAAGTAGAGTAAAATGGAATGAAAGTGCTGGCTGAGCATTAAGGATAAGCATTAAGGTCATTCCAGGGTGGAAAGCATTAGAACTGGAAACCAGATTAACGTCTTATCACCTGACTAGAGTTGTAAAATATTAAAGTCGAGTAGAGTTGTCAGGAGAGAAAGAGGGAGACAAAGGGCTTTCCAGCTCCGAGATTTAGGAATGGAGTTACAGGTTCAGAAAGAACTGTGATAGATGGAGGCAACTGGTAAATCTCCTCTCCAGCCTGGAACTGTTCAGTCTTCAAACTCCAGAACCAAGCTTTAAAGGCCTTTGATGCACAGAGTTCATCCTTAAATTTGAAAAAAGGTGACAGGACAGCTGCAATAGTGCAAGAAATGAGGATCCTTGTGAAACAAGGGCAACTGACAGTGAGGGTCAAAGGTGTTGATTGCACATTGACCCCACAGCTATGTTAGGCCAAAGTTACCATTGTCAGTGTGTATAACGCAATTCAGAAGAACAGTTGACGAAAAGAAACACATGCGGAGTTATCTGGAGTTCAAAAGATGAAAGTAAATCACTTTTGATGGGTACGTGTAGTCTGTAAAAATAACCTACACCTTTAACGAATTAGGCAAATTGCTTGCCGGAGGAATTGAAAACCTTTCTATCCCCCTCCAGCCATAGTATGTATAGAGAAGGGCAGAGTGTCCTCAAAATGAGAGAAACCACTCGCTACTACTAGCTAGGATCGCACTATTAAGCTGAACCACTCAGGCCGTTCCATTTAGAGTCTGCCCCACCAGCCTAGCCAGTGAAAGAGAAGTAGGGAGAGTGGATGGAAAGGGGGCCATACGTGGGAAAGGGACTAGAAATGAGGTGGGTGAAAATTCCATGGTGAGATCCAAAGGGAAAGCCCAGAAGGCCTTTGTGTTTTCACTGCAATACAGCCGCGACTTCCCAGCTGGAATACCAGAGGGAGACTGGGAAGCCAGCAGGAATGGCGAGAGTCCACCAGCCCAGCCCTGGAAGTGATACCCTAACATAGGAGCAGAACCAACAGGGACCTGACTGTAGAATTCAGACAGGATTTCTCCTACATCCGGTCAACCCAGAAATATGTCCTGAAATTTGGAGGAGTTTTGTTCTCATAGAAACAGTCTCTGAGTACCATCCCAGAAAGCAACAAGTCCCTTGCTTTACTCAGAGATACCAGGACTACCTTTTGTTTCCAATTCTCTCGTGGGATGTGGGCGTTGCTGGCTGACCAGCATTTATTGCCCATCCATAGTTGGCCTTGAGAAGACGGCATTGAGCTGCCTTTTTGAACCACTGCAGTCTACCTACTGTAGGTAGACCCACCATGCCCTGAGGGACGGTATCCCAGATGTTGACCCAGTGTAGGGAAGGAACACCAATGCATTCCCAAGTCAGGATGGTGAGTGGCTTGGTGCTGGTGTTCCCAAGTATCTGCTGCCTTTTTCCTTCTAGATGGAAGTGGTCATGGGTTTGGAAGTTGCTGCCTGAGGATCTTGAATGGATTTCTGCAGTGTATCTTGTAGATAGTACACACTGCTGCTACTGAGCATCTCTCACTACTGAGGTGGTGGAAGGAGAGGATGCTTTTGGATGTGGCGCCAATTAAGTGTGTTTCTCTGTCCTGGCAAAATGTGTTGGCACATGCTTGAGGGCCTGAAGGGCATGTTCCTATGCTGTATTGTTCCTTGTTGTTTGCTGTTTGGATGGTGTTAAGCTTCTTGAGTGTTGTTGAGGCTGCACTCATCCAGGCAAGTGGGGAGTATTCCATCACACTCCTGACTTGTGCCTTGTAGATAGTTGACAGGTTTTAAGGCATCAGGAGGTCAGTTACACACCATAGTATTCCCAGATTCTGGCCTGTTCTTGTAACCATTATGTTTATGTGGCAAATTCAGTTGAGATTCTGGCCAATGGCAAGTCCCAGGATGTTGATAGTGGGGGATTCAATGATGGTAACACTATTGAATGCCAAGGGGCAGTGGTTAGATTGTCTCTTATTGGCGATGGTCATAGCCTGGCATTTGTGTGATATGAATGTCACTCCCCACTTGTCAGCCCAAGCCTAGAGATTGTCCAGATTTTGTTGCATTTGAATGTGGACTGTTTCAGTATCTGAGAAGTCGCAAATGGTGCTGAACATTGTAGGTAGCATGATGGCTCAGTGGTTAACACTGCTGCCTCACAGCATCAGGGACCCAAGTTCATTTCGTTCTCAGGCAAATGTCTGTGTGGAGTTTTCACATTCTCCTTGTGTCTGCATGGGTTTCTTCCAAGTCTTCTGGTTTCTTCCAACAGTCCGAAGATGTGCATGTTAGCTGAAATGGCCGTGCTAAATTGCCCATAATGTCGAGGGATGTATAGGTAACCTGAGTTAGCCATGGAAAATGCAGGGTTAAAGGAATAGGGTGGGTTTGGGTATGGGTGGAATGGTCTTTGGAGGGTCAATGTTGACTTGATAGACCAAATGGCCTGCTTCCACACTGTGGATTCTATGAATCATCGGTGAACATCCATACTTTTGTCACTATCCTGTGGGACTCCTGCAGAAATGTCCTGGAGCTGAGATGAGTGACATCCAACAATCGTGATCATCTTCTTATGTGCTGGGTATGACTCTAGCCACTGGCCACATTTGGTTGAATGCACCTTTGATGTCAAGGGCTGTCAATCTCATCTCACCTCTGAAATTTAGTTAATTTAGTTAATTTCCCATATCAGGAATGGCTCTAAACTGACCCCTGACTCAGCTTTGACAGCCTAGGAGTGTTGGAGAGTGCATGTCTGTCCCCTCTCCTGAGTTCAGCTGTAGTGTGGTATGGTCTTTGCTCTCATAATCATCGGAACCAGTCTGGAGTTCCCTGTAGTGACACTTAGATTGGTCCTTGGATCTGTCCAAGTTATTATAACCCCAAATGCCCAATTCTGGGAGGGCATCACAAAGAAGATCAAGCAGCCATGGGACTTGAGGGTGGTCAAACTAAAGCCCTGGTAGAAGATTCAGATAAAATAACCTGGAATAAAAAAAAGACCCATCAAAGTAAAAGGCTCTTACCTGGGCACTCCTGGAGTAGAGAAGTTGGTGGCTGAGGTTAGAAAGGAGGTCAGTTTTGGCTGGGTTGGGGGGGATGCTCACAGTGAATCCCTTTAGTAAGATTCTGTGAAGGTGCTGAAAGCTAGGCAAGGTTCTGAGGCTAACAGGAATTTCAAAGTTTCGAACAACCCAGGTCAAATCCTTAGAAACCGAAAGGACTGAATTCAGATCAAAAAGAAATGAAGAATTCACGGAAAGAGCAACGGGAATGCAAAGAGCCAAAGTGATCAGGTTGGTGTATATAAAACAGTCAAAAAATGGTACCTGTGCTCTCTGCAAGTAGTCATCAAAACAACAAAGCATAACTTACATTTTTGTAATATTGCGCCGAAGGCCATTAAAGGAATGTTCAAGAAACTAGTTTCTTAAGTTCCTGAATTGCCAGCGTATCAATGAATCACAAAGAAATTCCACACTACTAACTCCAACTTCCGCCTTTTTGGATTCTATCTTAAAAGCAAGGACCTCAGTAAACTGGAATGGTTTAATAGTTTTATGCTTACATTGTTGCTAATTGAATGACTTATTGAAACATTTTGATTCCTGCCTCTCCTTGTGCTTGTGAGTGCGCCTGTGTTGCAAAGCATTCTCACTCCTATCTCCATCTCAGACTCTGTGTAATTATCCTGTCATCGGATTGAACTTTACCAAGTTCTCACAATGTCAGAGTTCACAAACTGCACTTCAAAGAGTTGGAAATATGGTACCAATATTTTTTAAAAAGCTAAAAATTAACTCACAATCTCCCCAGAGACAGGGGATGAGAATAAGAACGCAAGAACATAAGAACTAGGAGCACGAGTAGGCCATCTGGCCCCTCGAGCCCACCCCGCCATTTAATAAGATCATGGCTGATCTTTTTGAGACTCAGCTCCACTTACCCGCCCACTCACATTAACCCTTAATTCCCTTACTGTTAAAAAGTTTTTCTAGCCTTGCCTAAAAACTTGCAGCAAGGTGGTTTCAACATCTTCACTGGGCTGGGAATTCCACAGATTCACAGCCCTTTGGGTGAAGAAGATCCTCCTGACCTCAGTCCTACATCTGCTTCCCTGTATTTGAAGGTGATGCCCTCTAGTCCTAGTTTCACTTGCTAGCGGAAACAACCTCCCTGCCTCCACCTTATCTATTCCCTTCATAATCTTAAATGTTTCCCCTCATTCTACTGAATTCCAATTAATATAATCCCAGCCTATTGGAGAGAGAGATAGAGAGATATGGAGACAGATTCATTTTAAAACTCAAAATCCATCCATAAAAAATGTCCGGAAATCTGAGGAGAGAGGCTGCAGGACTGATAAAGCTTTAATACCTAACAGTTCAGTCCATCGATCACTGCCTTCTAGATTGCCAGTGCTACAACACTATGAAAAAGCACCAAAGCACACCACATTGTTCCACAATAGCAACATTTTCAACATTGTCACAGAATGCTGACATTATCTGTACTGTTTCAGAACACGAACACTATCCACTTTTACAGAGCAAACCAACATTCGCCACGTTGTCCCAGAAACCAATATTCTCCACGTTGTTCCAGAATACCAACATTCTCCACGTTGTTCCAGAATACCAATATTCTCCACACAGTTTCAGAGTATGTACCAAAGCTCCAACACTCTCTACATTGTACCAGGAGCTCCAACACACTCCACATTGTACCAGACCTCCAACACACTCCACATTGTACCAGAGCTCCAACACGCTCCACATTGTACCAGAGCTCCAACACACTCCACATTGTACCAGAGCTCCAGCATACCCCACATTGAATCAGAACTCCAACACACTCCACATTGTACCAGAGCTCAAACACTCTCTACATTGTACCAGAGCTCCAACACACTCCACATTGTACCACAGCTCCAACACACTCCACATTGTACCAGAGCTCCAACACATTCTACATTGTACCAGAGCTCCAGCACTCTCCACATTGTACCAGAGCTCCAACACACTCCACATTGTACCAGACCTCCAACACACTCCACATTGTACCAGAGCTCCAGCACACTCTACATTGTACCAGAGCTCCAACACTCTCCACATTGTACCAGAGCTCCAACACACTCCACATTGTACCAGAGCTCCAGCACTCTCCACATTGTACCAGAGCTCCAACACTCTCCACATTGTACCAGAGCTCCAACACACTCCACATTGTACCAGAGCTCCAACACATTCCACATTGTACCAGAGCTCCAGCACTCTCCACATTGTACCAGAGCTCCAACACACTCCACATTGTACCAGAGCTCCAACACTCTCCACATTGTGCCAGAGCTCCAACACACTCCACATTGTACCAGAGCTCCAACACATTCCACATTGTACCAGAGCTCCAACACACGTCACATTGTACCAGAGCTCCAGCACTCTCCACATTGCACCAGAGCTCCAACACTCTCCACATTGTACCAGAGCTCCAACACACTCCAAATTGTACCAGAGCTCCAACACACGTCACATTGTACCAGAGCTCCAACACGCTCCACATTGTACCAGAGCTCCAACACGCTCAACATTGTACCAGAGCTCCAACACGCTCCACATTGTACCAGAGCTCCAACACACTCCACATTGTATCAGAGCTCCAACACATTCCACATTGTACCAGAGCTCCAGCACTCTCCACATTGTACCAGAGCTCCAACACACTCCACATTGTACCAGAGCTCCAACACACTCCACATTGTACCAGAGCTCCAACACTCTCCACATTGTACCAGAGCTCCAACACACTCCACATTGTACCAGAGCTCCAACACATTCCACATTGTACCAGAGCTCCAGCACTCTCCACATTGTACCAGAGCTCCAACACACTCCACATTGTACCAGAGCTCCAACACTCTCCACATTGTGCCAGAGCTCCAACACACTCCACATTGTACCAGAGCTCCAACACATTCCACATTGTACCAGAGCTCCAACACACGTCACATTGTACCAGAGCTCCAGCACTCTCCACATTGCACCAGAGCTCCAACACTCTCCACATTGTACCAGAGCTCCAACACACTCCAAATTGTACCAGAGCTCCAACACACGTCACATTGTACCAGAGCTCCAACACGCTCCACATTGTACCAGAGCTCCAACACGCTCAACATTGTACCAGAGCTCCAACACACTCCACATTGTACCAGAGCTCCAACACACTCCACATTGTATCAGAGCTCCAACATATTCCACATTGTACCAGAGCTCCAGCACTCTCCACATTGTACCAGAGCTCCAACACACTCCACATTGTACCAGAGCTCCAACACACTCCACATTGTACCAGAGCTCCAACACTCTCCACATTGTACCAAAGCTCCAACACTCTCCACATTGTACCAGAGCTCCAACACACTCCACACTGTACCAGAGCTCCAACACTCTGCACATTGTACCAGAGCTCCAACACACTCCACATTGTACCAGAGCTCCACACACTCTACATTTTACCAGAGCTCCAACACTCTCTACTTTGTACCAGAGCTCGAACAGACTCCACATTGTATCACAGCTCCAACACACTCCACGTTGTACTAGAGCTCCAACACACTCCACATTGCACCAAAGCTCCAACACTCTCCACATTGTACCAGAGCTCCAACACACTCCACATTGTACCAGAGCTCCAACACTCTCTACTTTGTACCAGAGCTCGAACAGACTCCACATTGTATCACAGCTCCAACACACTCCACGTTGTACTAGAGCTCCAACACACTCCACATTGCACCAAAGCTCCAACACTCTCCACATTTTACCAGAGCTCCAACACTCTCTACTTTGTACCAGAGCTCGAACAGACTCCACATTGTATCACAGCTCCAACACACTCCACGTTGTACTAGAGCTCCAACACACTCCACATTGTACCAGAGCTCCAGCACTCTCCACATTGTACCAGAGCTCCAACACACTCCACATTGTGCCAGAGCTCCAACACACTCCACATTGTACCAGAGCTCCAACACACTCCACATTGTACCAGAGCTCCAACACTCGTCACATTGTACCAGAGCTCCAGCACTCTCCACATTGCACCAGAGCTCCAACACTCTCCACATTGTACCAGAGCTCCAACACACTCCAAATTGTACCAGAGCTCCAACACACGTCACATTGTACCAGAGCTCCAACACGCTCCACATTGTACCAGAGCTCCAACACGCTCAACATTGTACCAGAGCTCCAACACACTCCACATTGTACCAGAGCTCCAACACACTCCACATTGTATCAGAGCTCCAACACATTCCACATTGTACCAGAGCTCCAGCACTCTCCACATTGTACCAGAGCTCCAACACACTCCACATTGTACCAGAGCTCCAACACACTCCACATTGTACCAGAGCTCCAACACTCTCCACATTGTACCAAAGCTCCAACACTCTCCACATTGTACCAGAGCTCCAACACACTCCACACTGTACCAGAGCTCCAACACTCTCCACATTGTACCAGAGCTCCAACACACTCCACATTGTACCAGAGCTCCACACACTCCACATTTTACCAGAGCTCCAACACTCTCTACTTTGTACCAGAGCTCGAACAGACTCCACATTGTATCACAGCTCCAACACACTCCACGTTGTACTAGAGCTCCAACACACTCCACATTGCACCAAAGCTCCAACACACTCCACATTGCACCAGAGCTCCAACACGCTCTACATTGTACCAGAGCTCCAACACTCTCCACATTGTACCAGAGCTCCACCACAGTCCACATTTGATCCAGAGCTCCAACACACTCCACATTGTACCAGAGCTCCAACACATTCCACATTGTACCAGAGCTCCAGCACTCTCCACATTGTACCAGAGCTCCAACACACTCCACATTGTGCCAGAGCTCCAACACACTCCACATTGTACCAGAGCTCCAACACACTCCACATTGTACCAGAGCTCCAACACACGTCACATTGTACCAGAGCTCCAGCACTCTCCACATTGCACCAGAGCTCCAACACTCTCCACATTGTACCAGAGCTCCAACACACTCCAAATTGTACCAGAGCTCCAACACACGTCACATTGTACCAGAGCTCCAACACGCTCCACATTGTACCAGAGCTCCAACACGCTCAACATTGTACCAGAGCTCCAACACACTCCACATTGTACCAGAGCTCCAACACACTCCACATTGTATCAGAGCTCCAACACATTCCACATTGTACCAGAGCTCCAGCACTCTCCACATTGTACCAGAGCTCCAACACACTCCACATTGTACCAGAGCTCCAACACACTCCACATTGTACCAGAGCTCCAACACTCTCCACATTGTACCAAAGCTCCAACACTCTCCACATTGTACCAGAGCTCCAACACACTCCACACTGTACCAGAGCTCCAACACTCTCCACATTGTACCAGAGCTCCAACACACTCCACATTGTACCAGAGCTCCAACACATTCCACATTGTACCAGAGCTCCAGCACTCTCCACATTGTACCAGAGCTCCAACACACTCCACATTGTGCCAGAGCTCCAACACACTCCACATTGTACCAGAGCTCCAACACACTCCACATTGTACCAGAGCTCCAACACACGTCACATTGTACCAGAGCTCCAGCACTCTCCACATTGCACCAGAGCTCCAACACTCTCCACATTGTACCAGAGCTCCAACACACTCCAAATTGTACCAGAGCTCCAACACACGTCACATTGTACCAGAGCTCCAACACGCTCCACATTGTACCAGAGCTCCAACACGCTCAACATTGTACCAGAGCTCCAACACACTCCACATTGTACCAGAGCTCCAACACACTCCACATTGTATCAGAGCTCCAACACATTCCACATTGTACCAGAGCTCCAGCACTCTCCACATTGTACCAGAGCTCCAACACACTCCACATTGTACCAGAGCTCCAACACACTCCACATTGTACCAGAGCTCCAACACTCTCCACATTGTACCAAAGCTCCAACACTCTCCACATTGTACCAGAGCTCCAACACACTCCACACTGTACCAGAGCTCCAACACTCTCCACATTGTACCAGAGCTCCAACACACTCCACATTGTACCAGAGCTCCACACACTCCACATTTTACCAGAGCTCCAACACTCTCTACTTTGTACCAGAGCTCGAACAGACTCCACATTGTATCACAGCTCCAACACACTCCACGTTGTACTAGAGCTCCAACACACTCCACATTGCACCAAAGCTCCAACACACTCCACATTGCACCAGAGCTCCAACACGCTCTACATTGTACCAGAGCTCCAACACTCTCCACATTGTACCAGAGCTCCACCACAGTCCACATTTGATCCAGAGCTCCACCAGTCTCTACATTGTTCCATATTACCAACACTCTTCATGTTGTTCCAGAACACAAGCACATGCCACATTATCCTAGAACATCAACACTCACTGTATTTATCCAGACCACCAAAACTCCCCACATATTTTTTCCAGAATACCAACCCTGACCACACTGTTCCAGAATATCAAATCTATTTTTTCCAGATTATTTACCCTTAGCATCTTGTTTCTGAATATAGACCTGACCACATCGCTCCTAAAAACCAATCTGGACACATTGTTCAAGAACGATAACTCTGACCATAGAAATCCCAGAAACATACCCCGACCACAACATTCCAGAACAGCAATCCTGACCACTTTGGTCTGGAACACTGAGCCTAATCATTTTACTCCAAATATTAACCATAACAAGATTCATTCTGAATACTAACACTGATGGCATTCATCCAGCATTCTACAATATCCATCTGCAGAGAATAAATCCAGTAAAATTCTAACATCAAGAAAAGTTAAAAAAAAAAGTCTGTTCCAGTCAGCATTATGTTAGAGCTCATCAACCTATTTAGCCACGTCCGAGCAATCCTGGACTCTCACGGGCCCTAATGACTTGGGAAATCTTCGTTCAGGTGCTGTCTGGTGCCTGACAGGAGAAGCAAGCTTGTAAAGCTAAGACAAATATGGGTGAGAGATTTCCATTTTTTCACAATAACCAGCAAGTGATAAGACAATAATACGGCTTGGCCAAAGGGGCTTTGTACTCACAATTACTGGAACCAGCTCATGTTCTTCATCGTTTATTGACTTGCTGCAGCAAACAGGCTCTTATTGTGTAATTTGCTTTGTCTTGTTGTTACACTGTGTGCTTTTGTCGCCCTCTCTCTGTCTTAATGGATTTCTTTTTTCACTCTATGTACAGAGTCTTCCTGTGTTGTCAAGGCTCTTCTGCTTTCGGACAGGCAAAGAAAGACTCACACTGTGCCTTTTTAGCAAGGCCTATTGAACACCAAGCCAAGGAATGGTTACTTGACTGTGAGAGTAGCACCGATTGAAAAATAAACTTGCATTGTGCTCTATCAGTGAAATATCCAAAGATGTTTCACACAGTGAGCAGAGATCATTGCACAGATTCGGGAGAAAAATGGAATTGAAGGCACTGTGTGCAATGACAAAGCAAGAAACAGGGTTCAAGGAAGAGGTATTGACGCCAAATATTGGTTGATTGCTCTTCTCCAGTACATTGGGAGTTTTGCTATATTCGTTGTGCTGACTAGTACCAGTTATTATTAATGCTGTTTCTCCAAAGTACAAAGCTGTTGTGGAGAGTGGCTCTAGAGGATATTGAGGAAGAACAGAACATGAAAAATAGGATTGGATAGAATGATGAGCTGAAGATAGACTAAGGAAGCAGAAACCAGTGGTAACATGACTGGCAATGCTACTGATTTTTGGATAAGATGCGAATGGTGTTGTTCTCAATGGATGGAGCCATAGCCAGGCTGAACTCAAGCAAAGTATAAAGTAAAATTAGAGGAGAAATAATTGAAGTTCTGGCAATTTAAATCAACAAATCAAACTTGAAATGTTACCAGATCCTGTGTGGGAAATCAGCTTTACGTTTTTCACACATGTGGCTGGCTTATGAATGTTGCTGCAAATGATTGGAACTCAGTCTTCTCTTCTTTTACCAGGACACTGCTGGACAAGGTAAAGAGAGACTGTGAGGATCATTGGTACTCAGCTAAATTAATTGGACAGGACACAGCAGGTACATTATATGCAATGTTCCACAGTCGTCATCAGTAATCTGGTTTTATGAAGCTTTGCTCATGTTTTATATACAGCCAATTATTCCTGTAAGCAGGAGTAAACTTTGCAAAAGCTGAAGTGCGTTTTGTGTTCTTCCTCACTCGCCAAAACTTTAGCTGCTGAATTGTAGAGCAATGCTACCAAGAAAGAAGCAGTCAAGACTATTCCTCAGGGGATGCCAAATTCCAGGTATGTCCAGTTTAGTGTGCAACTCACCTCATTAATATGCAGTCTTCTATCATATTGCCCAATGCAAGCAAACAAAATTCCAAAAGTTCTTGACATGGACGTCAGAGTGGGCACCTGGGGGTTTTCCGCTCACTGCTCGCTCCACAAGATCTCCCTGTTGGACTCCAACATCCAGGGCATGCTTCATGGGCACCAACTATACACATCCCACACTCAGTGGTGTCAGACATGTGCCAGGCTGTGAGAACCCTCATGATTAATATCCAATCAACTTGCAGGATGCTTCTGTACTTCAGTTCTGCAACTTGGAGTACAATAGCAACTCTCAGTATAACACTGCAGCAAGGACACAGCACACTCAGGGACATGCTTCCAGCTCCTGGCCTGGTACCAGGCTGCGTCTGCAGACTGTTTACCTGCTCTCCTACTACCCACTCTCTTTGAGCTAACCTGGACCCTCACAGGATCACTTTTCCTTGTCTTGCCCCTCAGCCAGAGCTACCAGCTCGAAGTACTGATGCAGTGCCTCACTGTTAAGCACAGGCGCAAAATCAGGAGGATTGTCTTAGCCGTCAGGTCAAGGGATGTCCCAGTGCAGCAAGTCAAGGGCAGCCTCAGATGCCAGACCATAGACTTGGACACAGCCAGCGCTTGGGGTTGCCTCGGACAAAACGCTCTCCACAAGATGTGGCACCTCCAGGCCGATAGGGTTTTCTGGGTCCACAACCAGCTTATACAGATGGTTCTGGAGCCAGTGGTGCCAGTCCATTCTGGAACATCCCACCATTGGCATCTTGTTCCAGGTACAGCCAGTGATAAGGAAACAATTGGAATCAGGTGAGGGGGTACCATTAGTGGAAGGTAGGTAACTGAGAGGTGAATTTGGTAAGATGTAGTGTGAGATCTCATTAGTTCTTACAGTGAGAAAGCATTCATGAAACTCAACAAAACTGACACTTAGCCAAAGAAACATCAGGTTCTGCATACTGTGGTTGATTGATAGCACAACAGGAACCTCACAAAGCATAGAATTTATGAGTTGGAGAGAGCAACAGAGACTTGTGAATATTGTTCTGGGAAAAGGCCCAGCTATAATTTCAGAGATTGATTAATAACATTAGATTTATAGTTCTGTAGTCATCACTGGTACATTGATAAATCAGCAGCGGGCCCAGCCTCAACTCTTTGATATTTAATACCAGCTCTTTGCAGTCAATAGTGTTCTCACCAGAGCTGAGCAGATTAAATACTCAGGATAGACTTGCCCCAACTACTTAAAGTAGCTCTAACTGTGCACTTCCAGGTGAAGCAGAATTTATCTGGACATCACTCAGTCAGGTAGAGTTTATTAGTTCTTCACAATGTGGTCTACTCTACACTGGGGAGACAAAACAAGCACTAGGTGAGCATCCAGCAGAACACCAACATCTGTCCGCAAAAATGATCTCAAGCTTCAAGTTACCTGCCACGTCAACACACCATCATGATTCCACACTAATCCTTCTATCTGTGCTGTTCCAACGAGACTCAGCACAAGCTCACAGAACATTTCATTTTCCATTCGAGAATGCTGCAGCCTCTAGGACTCAATATCAAAGTTCAATAACCTTAGAGCCTGATTCCATCCTTCCCAGTTGTTTACCCATTCCTTACATCCGGTCCTGTTTGTGACTTGGCTCCTTTCAGCATAGTCACCCATTCCTACATACAGCTAGGTCCATTGTGATATTATTGGGTTACATTCAGCACAGCTAGAGATAGTAAGAACTGCCGATGCTGGAGTCAGAGATAACACAGTGTGGAGCTGGAGGAACACAGCAGGCCAGGCAGCATCAGAGGAGCAGGAAAGCTGACGTTTCAAGTCAGGACCCTTCCTGCTCCTCTGTTGCTGCCTGGCCAGTTGTGTTCCGCTAGCTTCACACTGTGTATTCAGCACAGCTAACCCATTTTCTCACTCTTCGCTATTATCACTCATTCAGCTTTTGTTCTGTCCTGGCCTGTAATCCGTAACCTTCATGCTTAATTTCCCCTTTTATCTCTCTCTCTCTCCTTCCAGGTTCCATTTCCACCTATCCGCTTACCTCTCCCATTTCCCCTTCCAAACTTCAATGTGAGCATAAATACCACTTTTTCCCAGCTACTAACAGGTATGATGAAGAGTCACTCGACTCGAAATATTAACTCTGCTTTCTTTCCACAGATGCTGCCAGACATGCTGAGTTTTTCCAGCAATTTCTGGTTTTGTTTCGGATCTGTAGCACCTGCAGTTCTTTGTTTTATATTACTATGGGCAGTGAGGCTATGTCTGTACCATTGCCCTGACCTAAAGCTCCTGTCGCTACCCTCACTGTGATACCAAGGGCGAGCTTAAAGCAGGGGCCTAATACCGTTCCCTACTCCCCCAGGAGGGCCAGGCAGTGGCTGATGGTTAATGAAGGTTGGTGAATAATTGACCCCAAGCGCTGCACATGGAGGGCTTGGGTCTTGTCAAAAAAAGAAGACGTTGGGTAAACAATTAAGTTGTCAACATGGTACAGCACCTAAAGACAGCGTGAAATCTGATCAGCTCAGATCTGTAATCCTAGATGGACCATGACTCTCCAGTGGCCTCTCAAACCCAGTACCAGCAGCTGTGAGCAGTTTGTTACCATCAGGCAATGATGGTTGGTAAGAAGCCTTTGTCTAGCTGAACCTCCCTAAACTAATTTGCTTCTAGTGCTGCATTGTGTGACATTATTGCAGATGGCCAGATGCTCTGTTCCAATAGGGCTGGGCCACCTGTCAGCAATGAGTAAGGAGACTGAACGAAGGAGAGATTTGTTTATGTGACCTCTCAACCACTTTACAGGGCATTGTCTGTTTCTTCATGACAAGCTCATCAGTGCTGTCTGAGCATGGTGATCTTTATGCCATTACCTGCCGAAAATCTCTGAGCCTCATCACCCAGGAGCTTGTGGTAACTCGCTGCGTTTTTTTGTCAAGTCTCTCACCTTCTCATCTGGACTTTGTTGTGAAGCAAATAGTCATAACCTCACCCGAGCAGTTATTTTTCATTCTCCAGTCTACGCAGCAAGGTAGATATTCGACTCTGGGAACTATCATAACAATGCCAGAGCTGACCCTTTTCTCCAGTTTGAGTGATGTGTGAGGTATAGATTGGATTAATCTCACTAAAATAGGCAGAAAAACAAGATGACATCTGGCACTTAGTGTGATGACTGCTAATAGTTGGCAGAATCAATCTTCTCACTGTATCGGATTTGGAGTAATGTCACTGGACCTACACTACAGAGGCCCAGGTTGGGGACATGGATTGAAATGCCACCCTCACTGCTGGTACATCTTAAATACAGCCAATAAATGGGGAATTGATAGCCAGTGTCAGTTATACTGAGCCACTTTTATTGTCCTAAAAATCCCTTCGCTTCACTAGGGAACAATCCTGCCATCCTTTCCTGGTCTGGTCTATGTGTAACTGAGGCCCACAACTATGCCATTGGTTTGTAACTGCCTAGGAAACAGCCTAGGAGTCATTCAGCTGCCAGCATCACTAATTTTGTCGGTGTAGACAGTGAATCCAGGCCCCACACTTTCATTATGACAGTAGATATCTCCTGGACCCTCTGCAACTATTGTGGAGCTAGGCTAGCTTCTTGATGGTTTGTGACATTAAAATGTCAAAATGAGGCTAGCTATATGCCTGGACCACCAAAAGGATTATGTGAGTGCAAGGCTGCTTACACAGTCAGGCAGAAGTATTGACTTTGATTTTGGAACGGCACGGTGGCTCAGGGGTTAGCACTACAGCCTCACAGCACCAGGGACCCAGGTTTGATTCCATTCCACCCTCGGGCGACTGTCTGTGTGGAGTTTTCACATTCTCCCTGTGTCTGCGTGGGTTTCCTCCGGGTGCTCCAGTTTTCTCCCACAGTCCAAAGATGTGCAGGCTAGTTGGATTGGCCATGCTAAATTGCCCATAGTGCCCAGAGATGTATGGATTAGGTGGGTTATAGGGGGATGGGTCTGCGTGGGATGCTGTAAGGATCAGTGTGAACTTCTTGGACTGAGG
This sequence comes from Stegostoma tigrinum, assembly GCF_030684315.1. Taxonomy (NCBI): domain Eukaryota; kingdom Metazoa; phylum Chordata; class Chondrichthyes; order Orectolobiformes; family Stegostomatidae; genus Stegostoma; species Stegostoma tigrinum. The sequence continues at coordinate 13,173,934 of NC_081380.1, forward strand.
GGCCTTTTTCCACACTGTAGGAATTCTATGATTTACAGACATTCTTATGCACCTATAATAAGTTGTTCTTTCCACAATCCCTTTCTCCAATGTCTTACTGCCTATTTGAGTCAGAATTAAGATTTGTGGAATGTAAACAGGTTTTTTTAAGTGACAGTTTAATGGCACGTTTGATTGATATCTTTATAGTGGGAACATTCAGCCAGTCCTGTGGCCATTACTGTCTGTTTGTGGTGACAATGAGTCCCAGTCCATTCCCCCCAACTATGGAGAGAAAATTAGATTTAACAGGGCACTTTGTGCCAAAGTAGGTCCTCCTGACTCCAGTTACCATCTCAAAGTCAAAAACCCACACAATGCATTTGAGCTGCCCATATACTTTGCACCCACCCCATTTCAGTAATTAACCTGGATTACATACTCACACCTAACGGTCTGGCTTCAACTGATAGGGTATGACTCAGAAGTAATTATTCTGCTTATTACGCAAAGTATTACACTGATAAGTTCAGTATTCTTGGTGCTTTATTTTAACCTTAACGTTCCATGGCTTGTTTCTCCTCCACTTTTCAATTCAGAGAAACAGTCATATACTTTTTTTGTTGAACCAGTGTTGCATTTGCAATAATTTATCATGAATTTTCTGTCAGTTTTCCTGTGCTTCTTTCCATTATGTTGGATGGTGATGATTCCACTGTAATTATCCCTGCTCTAACACACCTCCCTGAAGTACCCAAAACTACAGGTATCTGCCATTAGCTATGCTTTCTGTAAGAGCTAATATTAAACCTGGGGATGCATGTGCAAAAATCCTGGAAGATGGTGGGAATGCTGAGTAAGTGGTCAATACAGCATTTAGGATCCTGCGCTTTTGAGGTTGGGACTTTGCGCACTAAAGCAAGGACACTATGGTGAGTGTTCATAACGTATTAGTCCAAGCTCAATTGCAGTATTATGTCCTGTTCTGAGCATTGCACCTTCAAGAAGATTGTGAAGGCTTTGGAGAGGCTGCAGAACCGATTTATGAGCACAGTTCGTGAGATGAGGGATTTCAGTTACAAGGATCAGTTGGGAAAACTGGCATTGTTTTCTTCAGAAAGGGAAAGGTTGAAAGCACTTTTGATAGAGTTTTACGAAATCATGTGGGGTCAGGATAGAGTATGAAGATGTTCCCATCAGCAGCAAGGTCAACAATCAGAGGACACCAATTTCAAGAGATTAACAAAAGAACTGGGGACAATATGATGCAAAACATTTTTACATAGCAGATGGTTAGGATTTAGAAAGCACTGCCTGAGAGTGTGGTTGAGGCTGATTGAATCAAAGGGTAAATTGGATAGTTATCTGAAGAGAAAAGATTAGTAGGGCTCTGGGGAAATGACAGGGGAATAGGATGAGCTGAATTATTTAGCAGGACTTCTGCATGATCACAGTGAACCAACTGACTGCCATTATATTGTAACATTCTACCGTTAGGTGGTAAACTGATAAACCAGTATGTTATCACAACCTGCCAGTTTAACAAGCGGTGTATCAAGTCAATACTGCAGCAGCTGAGATTTACGCAATAAAATCAGGCCATAGTATGGCATGGTGAGTAAAAAGGGTCGGGAGGTGCCAAAGGGAGTGAAATAGTCAATAATGACGAAGTCAGCTGATGCAAACCTAATTACTTCAACATTTTCTTTAATGAAACAATCACAGTTGAGAGTAAATGTGTCACCAACAACAAAAGCTTTAATGTGCATTTATGTTGCACCATAAAAATTTTACAACATCTGAAGAGAGTTCACAGGATAGCACCCTAAACAAAATTGGGTGCTGCGCCACATAAGGAGACGCTAGGACAGAACATGGTCAAAGACTAAGTCACCAAGGACCTTCCAAACAGGGCAGAGAGGGAGGTAGAGAGGCAGTGAGGTACGGTGAGAGAAATCCAGAGCCCATCGCACTGCCCGCTGAAAATATTGACCACAACAGCTGAGCAATCAAAACCAGAGCTGCGCAAGAGCCTGAATTGGTGGAATGGATTCTACATTGCTGCAGTGGATTACAGGGCTGGAAAGTAGTGAAGACAGGCAGGAATTTGTTAACAAGACTGTGAACTTTATAATGGTGGAATTGCCAAACCAAAAACAAACGTCAGTCAGCAAACAAGGGTGGTGGGAGTTAATGTGAGGTAAAATGCTTATATATTCCTGTATCAGTTACAGAATGCCATTTGGTCATGACTCTAAGTGGGAGAGACCATGTTCAGTTTTGCATCAGCCCCTGTCCTATTGTGATATATCCTAGTGAGTGTAATACTCAGGATGCCCAACTGGAAAGGAACATCTTGATTGTTGAACATTAAGAGGCAGTCACTAGCCGGAGCACACATAGGTTCGTCCCAGCCCAGGACAGACATTTCTGCATTCCCATCTCTGGGTCTATTTCATCATTTAAAAAAAATATTAACTTGTTTTTCTAATCAACCTATTCAGAGATGTTATTACATGCATCTTGAGCAAATGAGGCTTGAACCTGAGCCTGTTGGCCCAGGGGAAGGTCACTACCATTGTTCCACAGAGGATGCGTCCTGACTTGGCTTTTTTTTTATTTAACCTATTTTTCCTAATCACCCAGTTCAGAGATGTTATTACATGCCTCTGGAGCAGGTGGGACTTGAACCCAGACCGCCCAGTCCAGGGGAAGGGACACGACTACTGCGCCACAAGAGGACCCCTCTTAACTTGGCTTTATTAATTTCTTATTTAACCTACTTTTCTAATCAATGTGCTCAGAGATGCTTTTACATGCTTCTGGATTTGAACGCAGGCCTCCAGGGGTAGTAACACACCCACTGTTCTACAAGGGGGCCTAAAGGGCTCGTGATGATTGCCGGAAGGGCAGGCCATTGCCTGTTACCATGGGAACTCATACTCAATAAGCTCCACAGGGGAGATTAATTAATGATTCCGCATAGGCCTTAAATGTACTATCACAGTGACAAAGAGAAACAGCCTCAAGCCCACATTAGCACGAAGAAATCGTCAATGTTCCCTGAACAACACGTGAAACAAATCCTTCCTCTCCCTCTTGGTACAATTGCACCAGGCAGCTATAGAAAAGGAGAGTGGCTCGGTGGCTCAGTGGTTAGCACTGCTGCCTCACAGTGCCAGGGACATGGGATCGATTCCACACCCGGGTGGCTGTGTGTGTGTGGAGTTTGCACATTCTCCCTACGAGTGTGTGGGTTTCCTCTCAGAGTCCAAAGATGTGGATTGGCCAGGCTAAAATGCCCATTGTGATCAGGGATGTGTAGATTAGGTGGGCTAGAGGACAAATGGGTCTGGGTGGGATGTCTGATGGTCAGCATGGACTTGTTGGGCCAAAGGGCCTGTTTCCACACAGTAGGGATTCCATGATCTATGAATCGCCTTGCATTCTAACAGCATCCTATTCATCCTTCCCCTAATTAACACAAAAAGTGTTGTTACCAACTTTCCAATTCTTCCCAAGGCATTCTGAACTCTAGCCCAGCCATGGCAAAGGAACAAACATTCTGTCCCAAATAGTGGGATCTTTAAATGAATGCATGAGCACTAACCATATACTCATAGTTTCTGGCACGCATACTCATAAAGCTGCCCAGCTGAATATTAATCCTGTTCCATTCATTAAGGAAAAGTGCTTTTATCCATGACTGCCCTTTTATTGGTTATAGTGTGGCCAGACCTCGTCTGCTCTTTCTCGCTTTAGTCAAAAATGTTTCACCCAGGCGGACCCTTGTAAAGCCATTGAAATTCAGCCAAAGCACCAAGCTCAGGCTCCAAGATCTGACTGAGAAGTGCAAGTTCGATGTGCTTTGCAGCATTGGTGAAAAGTACCACCAGAAGGGTAGAGCGACCCTCACACTGAAGATTCGCAGTAACGGGACCTCAGATCCCAGAGCTTTACATGGCGGTATTATCTGTGTGACTAGCTGTAAGATTCAGAACCCTGTGTGCTGTGGTATCGCTCCGTGGTGACTGGCAACAAGCCGTCCCTGCTGGACGCAATGAGTTCTGTTCTCCAGCTCCATTGATGTAACATCCATCACAAGCATTACCAGCCGCCCGCTGGAGGCATTTCATGATTCAAAAAGGAAACCTGCTGATGCTAGAAATCTGAAACAAAAGGGTCACTTAGCATGAAGAAAGAGAAAAAGGGAAGTCATTATTTCCCTCAATATCTCTCCTCAGAATTGGAAATTGACGAATTATTTTAATAGAATTTGAACAAAGACAGAAAGGGAGGGAGAAAAAAACAAGCCAACAACAGATAGTAAATCACAAAAGGGGGCGGTAATGGGTGATCTGCCTGTGATCAGCTTGATACAAAAGCAATCGATAATATAACGAAGGAAAAACTAAATTGTACTCGCATGGTTTTATTTTCAACATCAGGAACTCCCCACGGCAGTGAAAAGCTTTTAAAGAGTTGGCACTGCTGTAATGTAAGGAAATGTGGCAGGCCATTTACCTCAGGGATAATGGGAACTGCAGATGCTGGAGAATTCCAAGATAATAAAATGTGAGGCTGGATGAACACAGCAGGCCAAGCAGCATCTCTGGAGCACAAAAGCTGACGTTTCGGGCCTAGACCCTTCATCAGATAGGGGGATGGGGAGAGGGAACTGGAATAAATAGGGAGAGAGGGGGAGGCAGACCGAAGATGGAGAGTAAGGAAGATAGGTGGAGAGAGTGTAGGTGGGGAGGTAGGGAGGGGATAGGTCGGTCCAGGGAAGACGGACAGGTCAAGGAGGTGGGATGAGGTTAGTAGGTAGCTGGGGGTGCGGCTTGGGGTGGGAGGAAGGGATGGGTGAGAGGAAGAACCGGTTAGGGAGGCAGAGACAGGTTGGACTGGTTTTGGGATGCAGTGGGTGGGGGGGAAGAGCTGGGCTCGTTGTGTGGTGCAGTGGGGGGAGGGGACGAACTGGGCTGGTTTAGGGGTGCAGTAGGGGAAGGGGAGATTTTGAAACTGGTGAAGTCCACATTGATACCATATGGCTGCAGGGTTCCCAGGTGGAATATGAGTTGCTGTTCCTGCAACCTTCGGGTGGCATCATTGTGGCACTGCAGGAGGCCCATGATGGACATGTCATCTAGAGAATGGGAGGGGGAGTGGAAATGGTTTGCGACTGGGAGGTGCGGCTTCCTCTACATTGGGGAAACCAAGCGGAGGCTTGGAGACCGCTTTGCAGAACACCTCCGCTCAGTTCGCAACAAACAACTGCACCTCCCAGTCGCAAACCATTTCCACTCCCCCTCCCATTCTCTAGATGACATGTCCATCATGGGCCTCCTGCACTGCCACAATGATGCCACCCGAAGGTTGCAGGAACAGCAACTCATATTCCACCTGGGAACCCTGCAGCCATATGGTATCAATGTGGACTTCACCAGTTTCAAAATCTCCCCTTCCCCTACTGCACCCCTAAACCAGCCCAGTTCGTCCCCTCCCCCCACTGCACCACACAACCAGCCCAGCTCTTCCCCCCCACCCACTGCATCCCAAAACCAGTCCAACCTGTCTCTGCCTCCCTAACCGGTTCTTCCTCTCACCCATCCCTTCCTCCCACCCCAAGCCGCACCCCCAGCTACCTACTAACCTCATCCCACCTCCTTGACCTGTCCGTCTTCCCTGGACCGACCTATCCCCTCCCTACCTCCCCACCTACACTCTCTCCACCTATCTTCTTTTCTCTCCATCTTCGGTCCGCCTCCCCCTCTCTCCCTATTTATTCCAGTTCCCTCTCCCCATCCCCCTCTCTGATGAAGGGTCTAGGCCCGAAACGTCAGCTTTTGTGCTCCTGAGATGCTGCTTGGCCTGCTGTGTTCATCCAGCCTCACATTTTATCATTTACCTCAGGGTCCTCACAGGTAGATTGTAAACAGATACTGGAAGAAAAAGCAAGAGAGTTGCAAATAGTTTGGCGGCTGGAGGCTTGGCTATGGGAACAAAGTCAACGAAAGTACAAATTTGAAAAGCGGGAAGAAAGATCTGCAAACGCAGGCCTGGAATTAACAGTGAAAATGCTGGAAGACTGAGGTTTAAACTCAAGCCTGAAGTCGTTCAAGGGACAGGGTTATCCAGGAGAAATTCAGGAACAATTTCTGCAGATTGACCCGGATGGTCAAAAGCTTGCAATGATTTCGCACCTTTCGTTAACTTCCAGATGTTCCAAAGTACACTAAAAATAAGGAAACACTCACTAAGTGCTGCCACTATTTAATATAAATACACAGCAGGCAATGCGTACATAGCAGGCTCCCACTAAGAGCAATCAAATAGCGATCAAATATTCTGAAACTGAATTTCTTTTCTGAAGAACAGTCATTCTGGGTTGGAACATTAACTCTGTTTCTCCCTCCAGAGGTGCTGCCAGACCTGCCGAGCTTCTCCAAAACATTTTATTTCAGACTTCCAGCTTCCAGTATTTTGCCTCCATATCCAATAATATTTGTACACCTGTAAATGATGGTAGGTGAGATATTTTTATTACAATAACACCAGGGATCACTCTGCTGCTCTTCATTCAAATGGCATCATTCAATCTTTAACACCTACATGAGAGAATTGCAAATTAACATTTCACCTGAAGTAATGGCTCTCCCTCAGAACTGCAATAAAGTGTTTATTGAGATTCTGTTTTCCAGTCTCAAGGGTGGGTTTTGAACCGACAACTTACTGAGATTGTAAGCACTGAGGCAAGGCTAATCAAAGAAATGGAAATTGCTGCACACAGCGGAGAATGGGAACGGGATGGAGAATTACACTGTTAGTCCAGGAAGGATGTGGAGGCTTTGTAAAGAGTG